>NC_090938.1:477965201-478271030 GCF_040938575.1 Ambystoma mexicanum
AGAATCCCAATACCTGGGGACCCATGCCCACCACTGAGTGCATTGTCTTTGGAAGTGTGAATCCGGCCAAAATCTTGTGGGCATCCAGAGGACTCTACAGAAGCAGGAAATCATCCTAGAGTCCCCTCACCAGAGTCCAGGACCCAGGGGTCAAGTAACTTCAAAACAGAGCTGTTCATTCTTCCTTGGAGCTGAGAAAAAGGCGGAAAAATCACAATGAGCCACTGAATCAAGGAGAATTCATTGCAGCCGAGCCCCTCTCGAGTGCTGCCGCAGGAGCCCACCAGACATCCTCCCTTTCATCACCACGACCAAAGACCAGGAACAATGGTCTGCTACACTGCAACAAGAAGGCATCCAGCTGGAACAAATTCTTCAGTCCACAGGTACTGCAGGGCTTGAGGTACATCAACCTTTTGCCATTTGTGGTGCTTCCTACCTTGGGGAGTGCCATTTTACCCTCTCCTGAGTGGACCTCAACTCACTTGCACTGGCCTTTCAGCTTGTGCTTCTTCAAGGAGGCTCCTCTTGAGTTGCTGTGATTTTTTATTTGAACTACTGACCGTTTAAAAACATTTTCTAAGAAGAGAGCATCATGACTTTAAACTGGCCCAATGGCTTTGGCTGACTGGCTCCCTATAGGCCCTCTTCTGAACCTAGTGGCGTTGGCAGTGCTTGCTCCCTTACAGGTTTTAATTGTTGAACACCAT
The DNA here is from genome assembly GCF_040938575.1 of Ambystoma mexicanum. Taxonomy (NCBI): domain Eukaryota; kingdom Metazoa; phylum Chordata; class Amphibia; order Caudata; family Ambystomatidae; genus Ambystoma; species Ambystoma mexicanum. The sequence continues at coordinate 477,965,912 of NC_090938.1, forward strand.
TATTGCTGGGATAAAAGACTGCCTGCACCCCTCTAAGAGAATCTAACTGTTTTTGTAGAATGCCAGTATGTTCTAATCCAACTATAACCTTTCCCTACATTATAACTCAATACAGCAAAGGTGATACAAAATAAGTGTTATTACTTACCTCAAATGACGTCACTCAATTTGCTGGACATTTGTATAACATGAAAGAATTACTCAACTTCTTTATTGTTCGCTTTTTTAATTGAATCCTAATTTAGGATTAATGTTACTATTAGTTGCTGCTTTTTAAAAAATGCTTTAAATATCTGCATAAATAAATAAGTATTCAAAACAAAAGGAAAAGATAATTCCACTTTTCCAACGAGGACGGCACTCAAAGCTGTCAGGACGTCAAAGATTATCTTCAAAATAAATCCACCATTCGCCAACAAGGTTACTTATGCCATATCCAGTTTTATTAAGGGCATAACAGAGCTGACGCGTTTCGCAACAATCCCGTTGCTTGATCACATATAAAATGAGTGATTTGCACAGCGTTTAAATACAATCAGAGAAGAAAGTTTCAAACTCTATGGTTTTGCCCAATACAATTAGTCCCTTTTCTCTTTCGACTTTTCCCCAATCCATGTAGATTCTCTCCTGTGTAACTGCAGGCGGCCATTTTAAAGTGCATTTCAAGTCATTCTCGTTATGTTTGATGTAAATGCCAGATAACAAGTTTTTTGGTAAGCCGGCAGTTTTTGTTAATGGTGTTAACAGAAATATTGTGACACTAGTGGTCAAAGCAAGAAATACTGCATACTCTGTATCAATATACCTTATTAACTCGCTTACTAGCAAACCAACTAGATTTCCCCATCTTAATGAACGATAAAATGAATAAGCTGCTGTTTCAAATTCAATTAGAGATCTCCTTTTCTTTAAGCATATTGTCCCGTAGATATAAGAACACAGAGAGGAAACATGATGCTTGAAAGTGCATAGTGCTGTAAACATTGGTTCTAAGTAAAACCAGAAATGTATAAAATGCATAGTGCCATCATTATTCCTCATATCCGGGCAATAGCTTGGTTGTCGATAAACTCATTAATTGTACAAGCAGAAGATATTCTCAATAAAGTGCATAGTGCTGTAAACATCCATTGCCACTGTAAATCAGTGTACAATGTAGGTTATAATAAAACCAGAATTTTGGGGAAATACATGCCGGATTTTAAGCGAAAGGGGAAGTATAGAGAGAGGAGGGATTAATAGAGCTGTGCAATTTTCACTAAAAAGGTCAATACACATACAAAAAAGTTTATACAATTTACAAAATATTAGAAAATGTTAAAATGAGCTCCGGTATCAAAAATATTAAGCAAGGCATTGCTATTAGTGGTGAGCTACAAAAAACTTGTCAGAGTTCAAATGGGAACGGTACACTATGTCCCCAAGGAAAGTATACAGTTCTTCATCCAGGTTGTGTCCTCCTGGTTTTTTGGTTTGAAAGTCTAAAATGCAGCATGTTTCCATCTGTCGCAGTGCAAGCTCCTGGTTACCACCACGTGGATTGAGTTTAATGTGGTACACACCACAAAATCTGAAACTGTCCCACTTGCTCTGATGTTGATCTCTAAAATGTACTGCCATAGGGTATGAGGCATCTACGTTCTTTACGGCACGCATATGCTGCAAGATCCTTAATTTCAGCTTGCCGATGGTGCTGCCTACATATCAAAGATTGCATGAGCATACTAAAACATATACCACAAATTCGGTGTTACATGTGAATTTAGTTTTAATTTCAACATCATGTCCCAGTATCGGATGTGTATAACTGGTTTTGTTAAGGGCAAATTGGCAGGCTTTGCATTTGGTGCATTTCAGAAAACCAGTATTTCTTTTACTCAGCCATGTGAGTTCCGCTTGCATTGCATTTTTCTGTGCCATGAAACTTGTTACTAATGTGTCTGATGGAAATTGACTTTCGGTAGGTTATATTGCCAATGTTTTTGTAATATTTGCCTTATTATTTTAGCATGTGAACCATAGGTGAGCATCAGTCTTACATCATCAGTTTCGGATGGTTGTTCAGGTATTCGATTAGTGGAGAGCAATACTGCTCGATCTAAATTTCGGGCTTTGATGCAAGCTCTTTCAATGACAGCCTTAGGATATCTTTGTTTACTGAAATTCCGGGCTGTGGTTTTACACTCTATCAAAGCAATCCAATTTACTACAATTGCGTTGAATCCTGATGAACTCACCATTTGGTATACTCCATTTGAGCGGAGTCGGATGATTGCTTGTCACAAATAATGGCATGTCCGAACTTGTGGGTTTACGGTGAAGTTCAGTGCGGATTTCTTTTTTGTCCGTTTTTACCACGACATCCAAGAAATTTAATGATTCTTGGCTGTGGGTCTCAGTAAATCTAAGATTTAAGTTGTTGACATTCAGTATAGACACAAAATCTAGCCAGTCTTGTTCTTCACCATTCCATAGGACAAACAAATCGTCAATATACCGTAACCAGATGACAACTTGGTCTCTATACTTACTATTAACATCAGTCCAGACAATGAATTTTTCCCACCATCCCATGGTAAGGTTTGCATATGATGGCGCAGAGCTTGTGCCCATTGCCGTACAAATAAGTATAAATAAGTATATATAACTTGAAGTGTTTAAGTGTTTACCTGGTTACCTGAATTTACTGGATTTCATTGTACAGCTCTACAGCTCACATTACTCCTCTTAAGATAAGCCTGGCTGCATAGTCACACCACCAACTGGTGTAGTACAGGCCTATATTAAAAGGTGGGTTATCTAATACCAAGAGAGGAGTCTTGTGTAGTCCCACACCAGTTGCACTGCATCAATTCTTACCTAACAAAGACTAGACCTACCCAGAAAGTAGGTACTTGCATCAGCTGTTTCTGCAAAAAGGCTCCCGCAGCAGGAAAGCAGGAAACCGTCAAGTAAGCAAACTGTTCCTTTCCACATGTGCGGTTTGTAATATTTGGTTCACAGGGACTTGCACCCTGACCCAGAGGCGATCCTAGTGACACAGGAAAGAAATAAAGGCTCTTCATAGTCCACCTTCAAGCCAGGAGTCACAGACTCGTAGACGTGGGAACCCACAAAGACTGCTCCAGGTGGCTTGGTAGACAAAAGATAAAAGAAGCAAAGCATCAAATGATGCCAGGAGAGGGACAATAGCTGGAGACACCCAAGGATAGCCTAAGCTGATAAATTGGCGGGATGGTTAAGTTTCAGCACAACTCTTGACACCAGCAGTGCCCCCCGCAGTCAAGCGGATGATCTTTCTTAGGTAGAATTCTCAGAAATGTGCTAATTCCCTCCACCTTAGAGACACCCCAGCAACTTTGTTGGATTTTGAGGACTTGATTTTTTTGGTAAGCCGGCACTCATGTATTTTAATGTGGTTTTGAACTTTGTGTTTCTTTGGTAATGGAGCCTGACAAACTCCATAGGCATCATCTTTTACATTGTGTCACACAGCACCTGCAGTGCAGTGGCACAGGCAAGTCTTTCAGATTTCCCAAAGGATTGAATACCTTCTCTGGGATAAACTACCGTTTCCCAGAGCAGTAAAGTGAAATTGACTTACTTACAATTACAACTTTCTAGACCCAGCACACACCATTTTACAATAGGGTGCTGGAGGGGTTACCTAGTATCCCCTTTGTCTAGCTTCTCATGTAACATATTTAGGTTACCCCTTTCTCAATGAATGGCTGGTGGCAGTGGTTTAGTTTTAACTACCATGGTCTGAATTTACCGCTGGCTGCATTCGCAGCTAAAGTAAAGCACCCAAGGGTGCCATTTTTATCAAAATGGCCCGGTCTTCTTTTTTCGCCATTTCTTTGTGAAAAGGTCCTTCTTGAGATTTACCCTGCGCGCCAAACCAGATTTGGTCCATTGTTCGCTTTGCCTTTGGCAGGATTCACGAGTGAAGCCCGTCTCTGGCTCCAGAGTGTCTGGGGTGGCCAGGAAATGATGGAGGTGCCCAAAACTCCATGTGCTTAGTCTCCTAGGAGACCCAAATGCACTCTGTGGTGATTGGCCGGCTGACTGTCCTGACTGACAGCTAGGTTGGAATGAATGGGAGAGAACTGAATAAAAGGTGAGGCTTTTGGCTTGGAAAGCAGAGTCGACCACTGGACGAAGGAACCGAAGAAGAACTTGAAGAGGACGCCTGCTGCAACTCCTGGACCGTTTGTTTGCCCGGTGAAGCCCTGCTGCTGTGCTGAAACTCCAAATTCGTATCAACAGAGAAGCCCTTGCAAGGACGACTTCTCCGCTTGAGTTGGTGGGACCAATCAACTCCAAAGTAAGCCACCTGGACATCCATCTCGGAGCTGGTTGAATTTCCAGAGTTGCTGCTGGAAACCGTACAGCCAGGGAGAGGAACACCAGATTGTGTGCGTTGCTTTCAAGCTGGCCTAGAGCTCCATGAAGATCCTCCGGACTCCCAGGAAGCAGGACTGACCAGGCCTGAGCCCACTCAACAGAGTGCCGGACCCCAGAAGCAAGAAAAGGCCATCTCGACAGCCGGGAACCGAGGTGTTGCTATTTGCGGCAGACGCGAGGAGCTGAAACAGTGAACAGCCTTTGATTTGAAGATTGCCAGTTGCGAGCGGTGACCGTCCCATTGCAGAGCAGGAGTCTCCATTGCAAAGCAACAGTCTCCAGAAGTCCTCCCTCTTGTCCCCACGACTGAGGCCCAGGAACAGTGAGATCTGCAGAGCTGCACAGGAACAGAATTCATCTGCTGCACTTTTTCTTCAATGTAAAGGTACTGTAAAAAGTCACATTAAAATTCATGAGAGAGTGGGAAAAGGGGTCTCTCTCGCCAGGTAAAATAAATCAAGTCCTCAAAATCCAGCAAAGTTGCTGGGGGTCTCTAAGGTGGAGGGAATTCACACATTTCTGAGAATTCTCCCCAACAGTGACTGAGCAGCCAAGCTCTTCTCAAGTGGGGTCAATGTGAGCTGTAGGGTTATCACACAGATTCACAGTGACAAGTATCCAAATAAACTATTACACTCAAGGTTTCTTGATTAAACAACTATTTAACAGTCAGTTTGAATAAGCCTACTTTAGAAGGGAGCAATATATGTAACACAAATATACTTCACAAATACACACTCAGTACGCACCCTGGAGCAAAGGGAGGAGAATGCAGAAGGGAGAGCCTGGCGCAACAACGTGCGTATAGTGGGGCTGCCGGAGGGAGAGGCAGGCAGAGACCCCACAAACTACATATAAAGCATACTGCTCCACAAAGTGGGGGCTGGGAACTTGTCCCAGAGCTTTGTGGTGGAGAGCGCGCACAGGGCCCTGACCAGGAAACCCCGACCAGGAGCTCCCCCAATACCTATGATTGCAAAGATTAACTTTAGGGGTCGAGAAAAGATACTGGCATTTGAGAGAGGGCGGGGTGATAACAAGGAATGCTGCCAGGATAACCATCTACCCGGACTATACAGTGCTGGTGCAATGTTAAAGGACATTTGTACCACGCACTATCACCACCGGAGTGGTCACCTGGCGCACTGGTGGCTCTGAAAGAGGAAGGGAGGGTGAGTTAGTGGGAGGCAGCAGGAAAAGTGCAAGAGAGCAGTGATGTGCTGTTGACGGCCACAGCCCGGTGGGTCCGTTGGCTGGGCCTGGGGAGTTTGCGGCTGGTAGTCGTCGTGTACTGTTGGGGCAGTCTATGTGCGTTTTTGTTTTGTTGTTGCAATGTAGTGAAGTTTGTACGGTTTGTTGTGCTGTAGGTTTGTGGTTGTGTTTGGTTTGGAGTTTGAGAAGTGTGTGCAGAGGTGGAAATTGTCAGTAGAATTGGTTAGTTGGCATCTCTATCCTGAATTGAGGAGCTGGGCTCGCAAAGTCTCTCCTGATGCTCCTCTGTCCTGATCTGGGCCCATCTTGCACTAAGGTCCCTTTCACATCAGGCCCCCACCTCAACCAACCTCCATCACAACCCCACCTGTCCTTTCCTGCTCTTGTGGCCAGTGCACCTGCCAATGTCCACCACTCAGCTAGTGTGTTGATTGCCAGTGTCTCTGCAATTCAATTGATACTTTGGTACCTGGTAGCAACTAAGGTGCGGTTGAGATGGGATTGGCTGGGATAGTTGACTGTCTCAATGGGTGTCACCTATGTTTCAGTCTATCCGGTGTCACCGGTGCGGCAATGCGGGAGCTTCCCTGTCGGTTCTGGGGCTGTCGGTGTCCTTTCCAGTTCCATTATCCATTTTCTCTGTTTCGGTTTTCAGTTTGAGTCTGTGGTCTTGAAGAGCCAGGTTTTTAGTAATTTCCTGAATTTGTGGTGATCTTCGGGTTTGATCTCTTTTGGGATGTTGTTCCAGGTTTTTGCTGCTAAGTGGTAGAAGGAGGTGCCTCCAAGTTTTTTCTTAAGGTATGGTTGGCGCAGAGTACAATTTTGGCCAACGAAGGAGTGCCTCAGGGCTGCCAACATGCGATTTATGCTGCTCTAGCCAGCCAAATTGAAAGTGCTGTACAATGGCAGAACATACATCTTTGAAATGATGCTGATGCCCAAGAATGGATGGACCAGCAGAGGAATCCACAGCTGGGAAACAGGAATGAGCAGGAATGTCCCCCAGTGAAACATGAAGAGTGAAGCAGATAGGATAGCTACAGCACAGACATGAACCAGCAGTTTAACAAGAGGGAACCTGCTAACTTCGAGGGCATGCCACCAGGAGCCACTGACAGGACCCCACGGAGAGGCAGAACTCAAGATGCCACTTTTAAGGCACCACGTCGCAACTAGTGCACCCACAAGACAGAGGGTGGCACGAGGAAAGCGACAGAGCCCGAGCAGGGGGATGGTGGCTGGGCATTTAATAGTTATAGTTTTTGAGTGGATAGGTTCGTGGAGTAGAGGCACGAGGAGGAGAAAGCACCAAACTACAAGGACATGGTCGAGGCGTAAATGGCGAGCTATTAGAACCACATCCAAGTGTAAGTAGCCAGGAAGGTGCCTTAAGGCTGCAGACCCGCACAGGACCAGCGCAAACAGATTTCTATGAGAAAAGAAAGGGGACAGAACTAACATAGATGGTGGAAAACAGCAAGAGATGAACTGGAGACACCAGCCGTTAGACAGGAGACCACACAAGGGCCCATGGGAGCAGGCGGGCCCATGGGAGCAGGCGGGCCGCAGAACTCTGAATAAATGGGCCAGGAATCATTTAACATAGTTACTTAGAATGTCAGGTGACTGAACGCCTATGCTAAGAGGCTAAGGGTCTACGCTTGGTTGAACAGGGTGAAGGTCCACATAGCAATGCTGCAAGAAACACACCAGACAGTCGAAAAGCAAACAAAGACAGCCAAGAAATGGGGGGTGGGGGGACAAATGTACAGCTCAACGTACTCCAACTACGCCAGGGGAGTCTTGACGTGTATTGCCTCAGGAGTCCCGCTCCAGCTCATAAAACAGGAAAGAAACAGACAAGGCATAACGGTAATCATCCATGGGATGCTGGAGAGCCGGGAGGTGTGCCTAACAAATACGTACGCCCCTAACCATGATACAACCGAGTTCTTCAGAACTATCACACCCCGACTGGCTCCATACAGCGGAGCGTCGGTAATCTGGGCAGGTGACTAACTGCACATTGAACCCACGGCTGGACAGATCGGACACCAAGCAAAGGAGGCATGCACTGCCGGCCAGGGCGCTACAGAAGACACTGGACCAGCTAGAGTTGGAAGACATCTCGAGGAAGATGCATACAGACACTAGGGGATACACACACTATAGTGCCCCACACAGGATATTCACGCAAAAAGATTATTCATGGGCAGGGAGACCTTGGGAGAATTCACTGGGACAAACATTCACACAGGAACATTATATGACCATGCCCAGCTGGTAGCAACGTGGGCGCATGCATATAGGAGAGCTACATGGCGATTGAGGGCGGAGGCATTGACAGACATACTTTCAGGGGCATATCCAGGGTACGATAGACGATTACTTTGACCACAATGTGGGGAGTATGGACAGTTCTAGAACGGTCTGGGAAGCCTTTAAGGTAGAGATCAGGGGAGTGGCTATAGGGAAGGCAGGACGACTTATGGGAGGTATTTTGGCAGAACTGGGGGACTTGGAAAGGAAAATAGAATGGGTAGAAGCACAGGCGGGTGATGAACCAGGGGAACTCACTACTCTGAGGCTGCATTGTTTGGCCATTTGTGAGAAACTGGATTATGGGAAGTACATACAGAGGTTGCACACAGAGGGAGATGAGCCTAGCAGGCTGCTGGTCTGGTTAACTAGGCAGGAGAGCAGGTGCGACCTGATACACGTGATCTAAGATGAGCAGGGGGCAGAGGTCAGGACCCAGGAAGGCATTAATGAGGTGTTCTCCAGATTCTATGAGCGGCTGTACTCCCTGAACCAGGAGGCAGAGGCGGGGGATATAGCTAAAGCACTGGCAGAGATCAAACTTCCAAAGCTAACAGAGGAACAGGTCCGAGCACTAGACGCTCCCATCACAGTAGAGGAACTGTCAGCTGTTATAGCCGCCCTTCTGACGGCAAGTGCCCGGAACCCGACGGTTTACCCCAGTGAATTCGACAAGAAATATACAGAAACTCTAGTCCCGAGGTTGTTGGAGATACTTGAAGAGGCATATGAGAGAGGGCGGCTACCAAAGAGTATGTCGGAATCCGTAATTATACCTATATTAAATCCTGGGAAACCACCTCTGGAGTGCGGCTCCTATAGACCAATCTCCCTAATAAACCAAGACTCTAAGATCCTGACAGTGACCCTGGCCAGCCGACTCAAACAGGTCATACGCACGTTAGTGCACCCAGATCAAACGGGATATGTACCAGAGATGAACACATTGTGGAATCTCCGCAGGGTTCACCATATAGTAGATAGTACAAATCAGAGACAGGTGGGAATGTGAGTGGCATCCCTGGATGCCATAAAAGCCTTTGTTTCTGTGAATTGGGACTGGGTCCTGGGGGCTCTAGCGCACTTCAGGATAGGGGAAGGGTTCCTACGCTGGATTAAGCTCCTGTATATGGACTCAAGGGCGAGGGTGAAGACAGGTAGACATATCGGAGAGCTGGAACATTGCCTGGGGCATAAAGCAGGGATGTCCGCTATACCCGATGCTATACATGCTAGCTCTAAAACCATTTGCGGCCTCTCTCAGGGCCGAGTACAGAGACACTGGAATAGAGAAAGACTGGGTGGTACATCAAATATATCAATATATGCCGATGACATGCTCCTCTATGTCAAGGACCCACAGGTACACTTGCCGGATCTGCTGGAAGCCCTTGGGGCATTCAGTAGACTCTCGGGAATTACGGTTAATAAAGAAAAGTATTTGCTGTTCCCCATAGCAGATCTAAGCTGGGCAACCCCAAGCCAGTTGCCGAGCCTTGGTTTTATATGGACGCCAATTACTTTCAGGTCCCTGGGGGTAGATATATATCATGACACTGCAGAGACACACAAAGCCAATACAGAGGTGGCCCTAGACAAGATAGGAAAAGCAATGCAGTTTTGGAAAACGCTGCCGTTGGGGGATGATAGGGAGGGCAGCTCTGCTGAAGATGACGGTGCTACCCTGTCTGCTGTAATATTTCACAAACATCCCCTATAACATCCCATCGCTCTTTAAACTATTGTACACCATGGCGAGGGAATTCCTGTGGGGGGTATGGGGGAGGAATAGGATAGCGCTGAACACATTACAAAGACTACGAACAGGGGGGGGGGAGGGGTTATCAGGCTTCCGGACTTCGAACGATATTACCTGGCGGGACAGCTTCAGTTTGTGGTGCAGTGGCTGGGAGAGGACACATCCATAGATGCATTGCTGTTTCAGGCAGCAGTGTGACAACATTATTTGAGGGAGTTCATTAGGATAGATGCAGATGCAGCCAAAACACTCCTAAAACATTGTTAAGCTGGGCCTGGCCCTGTGGAAAAGTGCATGGAAAATTCAAGGAATAGGTGACCCTTGCTCCAGGCATATCCCTCTCGCAGGATTAGTATATACCTGCATAGTGACTCTGGCAGCGTATCGAGCACAATGGGAAGACAAGGGAGTAGCCCTGGTCGGGGACTTGTGGCAAGATGGACATTGGGTGGAGTGCCAGACTCCAATGGAAGAACAGGACATACATGATGGCCAATTCATACTGTACAATACTATGGTCCGAGCGATCAGGAAGAGATGGGGGACCTTCTAGAGGGGGAGGATGCAGGGGGGCACTGGATGCTTGGTATGACATCTCTGAAGGGGGACACAGTGTCCAGGCTTTATGAACAGCTACTGGCCGCTACCACGAGGGCTACAAGCACGTGCCAAATGTGAGGAGGATCTCCAGAAAACCTTCACGGACGCAGAATGGTGCCGGGAAGTCTGATACACTAAGAAGTCTCTAGGAACGCGAGGTTCCGACAAATGCAGCTTTACCTTATACATAGAGCATAATCTCACGCCCAAAAGAATGTCATGCATGGGAAACGAGCAGACCTGGAGATGTCCGCGCTGTGCGAAGGAGTAAGCAGATATGCTGCACATGCTCTGGTCCTGCTCGGTGATAATGAACTCTCGAGAGGCGGTAGACAGAGGACGCACTTGGCAAAAAATGAAAGACCCGATCAGTGTACTGGTGAAGCGCCGCATAGCAATGGCATGGAACACAAGCACGGGGCTGTCAATAGAGATGTGGTGGGTGGACTTGAAGAAATGGACGGTAGTAGAAAAGCCAGTGTGGACAAGAGCGCTGCAAAGGGGAGAGGGCGAAAGTTTAGCCAAGGTCCTGGCATGGAATATCCTTGTGCAAGGCCTGTTTGAAAGCGAAGTAGGGGACAGCACAAAAGATTCCAAGGGCCCGGAGGAAGGCTAAACAGATGACTAATAGGGCACCATCCATCCAGAAAGAGAGAAAGCGAGGGAGGGAGGGAGAGCTGTGACCAGGTCAGACCCTGGCGACAAACACTGGGATGGGTACGTACATTGTGGACATGATGGAGGAAGCCTCACCAAGATATCAAGATAGGAGAAGAAGCAGTGCAGACTACCAACTACAACGTGCCAAGACTGGTGTGATGTTTGTTGATGTTTATTTTGTTATCCGTTTGTATTGGTTTGACAAAACTATAATAAAAAGGGTTTTAAAAAACAACACACTCAGTTTCAGTAAATCAGTAGATACCCATTTGGGATGGCACACACACTTTTACACCCCGAGGTGACTTCAATAACTAGGACACTGTGGACATTGATATATCACTGGTACATTTAGAGCAATACTGAGGTTAGTGTCAAAAGAAAAAGGTTTTAGGGAATAAGACAAAGGTTAACAAATATTCTTCAGCAGGTAAGTACTTTTGAAACCCCCAATGCAAAGTAAATTAACACTTTCCCAGCTACACAAGTTAGAATGTGTGACTTTTGTTGAGGGATACTTCAAGCACAAAGTGAGAGCAAATGAGAGCTTTTCCAGGGAGCCAGGACAGCCAATGTTAATTGAGCAGTCTAGGGGAGCTGAAGCACTTCTTGAAGGTAAGTAAAACGTCTTTCACAATGTTATAGAAGTCTTTGTAGACAATTAGAGCACTGTAGGGCCACACGCTGGGAGGCTTGTGAGGGGCAAAGCTGCAAGCAACTCTGCAAAAGCAACCAATGCAAGTTTCAACTGAGAGCTAGAAAGGCTACACAACAAGAGCTAAGAAACCCATTAGTTTACAGTACCTTAGGTCTGAAGAAATTGGTTCCAGATGGCCTCTGTTCCAGTTGTAGGTCTGCAGATCTTTTGTTCTTGGGCCTCAGTCGTGGGGACAAGGAGGAGGATGTCTAGGTACTCCGGCACTACGAATTGAAGGTCGGCGGCAACAATGGGCAAACTTCAGATCAGCGGCACGTTGCGGTTTCAGCATCTCGCGCCTCTCGCAAATAGCACCACTGCCGTTCTCTGATAACACTATGGACCCTCCTCATATCTGGGGTCTGGCAATCTGTTGATTGGTTCAAGCTTGGTCAGTCCAGCCTCCTGGGAGTCCGGAGGATCTTCCTGCAGCTCGGGTCCGAATTAAAGACACTCACTTGATTTTGGTGTTCCTCTCCCTGGCAATCTGTTCCTGCAGCAGCAATGGAAGTACAGCCAGCACCAACAGGATTTCCAGATGAGCTTGTCTTGGGGTCGATTGGTTCCACCAACCCAAGGGGAGAAGTTGTCCTTTGCAGGGCTTCTCTAGTCGAGGCAAATTCTGAGCGTCAGCACTGCAGCAGTGCTCCACCGGGCAAATCAACAGTCCAGGAGTTGCAGCAGGCGTCTCTTCCAAGTTCTTCTTTGGATTCCTTTGTCGAGTGGTCGACTCTGCCTTCCAAGCAAAAGACCTCACATTTTAGGCAGGTTTCTCTCATTCATTTGCAGCCTAGCTGTCAATCACGCAGCGGTAACACTCAATGGTCGTAAAAAGTAAACCACTGCCACCAGCCATTAATTGTAGAAAGGCCAACATAAAAATGTTACATGAGAAACTAGACGAAGGGGATACGAAGTAACCTGTCCAGCACCCTATTGTAATATAGAGTGTGCTGGGTCTAGAATGTTACAAAAAGGTAAGTAAAGTACATTTTAATTCACTGTTCTTGGAAACAGTAGTTTGACCAAGAGAAGCCATTTAAAACTTTGGGAAATCTGAAGAGACTTCCCTGTAACACTTCACTGAAGGTGCAGTGTGACGCAATGTAAAAAGATTATGCCTATGGAATTTGTCAGAGTCCAAATCACATAAAAATACATACATGAGTGAGAAAAAAACTTTCAATCTCGCCAGGATTAAAACGAAAAGCCCTAAAGTCCAGCAAAAACAGCTGGGGGTCTCTAAGGTAGAAGGGAATTAGGGAGAATTCTCAGAAATGTGCTAACAAGCTTCAGGATGCTTCTTTCTGTGACATCGACTTTGATCTTGGGAAAGGGAACCCAGAAACGTGCTGCCCTGGAACTATATTGAACTTGGGGGAAGGGAATCCTGACATTTACAAAGGTGTGTGGAACTTGATTAATTCAAGTCCAAAAGAAGGTAAATTGGTGATAAACTGTTTGACATTTGGGGAAAAGAGGCTTAAGAGTAAGCCTGAGCTGGAAATCACTCAACTTTATTTTCGGAACACTGTTTAGTTTGTTGTCGACATCCCTACACATTGTTTTGTATTAGTTGTGAGGGCAAACATAGGTTTTGGACATATACAGACTTTTAGTTGAACTTACTGACTGACTGACTTTTCTTAATTTGTTTGGGTAGGGAAATCCAACTTTAGCATAGGGCAAGTTAGGCCTTTCACCATCCTGACATTTTCTTTATTACTACCCGGCGAGATTCCAGCAGAATGCAACACGCATTCCGATTGGCTCTCGCCGGGTCGTTACCTGGCCGAGAATCCTTTGTTTCTCGGCTGGTATTCCAGCCACCTTGTCCTCGGCGGGGGGCGTGGCAGCCCCTCAGCGAATGAGGAGGCTCGAAGAGGGGCCATCCCTGCTCCGAGCCTCCCCACAGCTGAGAGGTTGCCTTTGCCCCCACTGCTGGGGACTCGGGAAAGGCTTTCTTTATAAAATATAAAATAAAAAAAATAAAAAATAAAATGTTCGTCCCTTTCCTCCCTCCTCCCTGCCCTGCCCACCCACACTTACCTTCTTGCTCCTTCGTTCCCGGTGGGGGGACGATGGAAGCCTCCACCCATGTGGAGACTGAGCAGGGCTATCCCCGCTCCGTGCCTCCACACGGCTGGAGGCTATCGTCACCGTGTTCCCAGCGCGTCCACTCCCGATGGCCGCCATGGAAAGGGAAAACGGACTCAGTTTTCCCTATCCCGGCGTCCATTTTCTTGGTCGTTCTTTTTTTTTCTTTCTGTCCCGAAACGCCACAGCACATACTTGGTTCGATCAGTTGGACTTTAGTGGGTTTTGTACCAAATTCAAATTCTTAACTTCTGTTTTATGTGTTCCGCTTTTCTAGTACTTTAAAATCTATTTCAAAGTATCTGAAGTAATTACTGTATTGGAAGTGCAAACCCAGACAAAACCAAAATGGGGCATGGGCCAAGATCAATGGCGAGTGTTAAGGAGATTTTCAGAAATGTGCCAATTCCTCTTTATCTTAGAGACCCCCAGCAACTTTACTGGATTTTGAGGACTTGAATTTTTGACCTGGAGAGAAAGAGACCCGTTTTCCCCACTCGTGCATTTTAATGTGATTTGATACACTTTCTTTTGGTTGTGAAGTCGGACAAACTCCACAGGCATCATCTTTTACATTGTGTCACACAGCACCTTCAGTGCAGTGGCATAGGGAAGTCTTCCAGATTTCCCCCAGGTTTAAATACGTTCTCTTGGAAAAACTACTGTTTCCAAGAGCAGTGAAGTGAAATTGACTTTACTTACATTTGTAATTGTCTAGACCCAGCACACACTATCTTACAATAGGGTGTTGGAGGGGTTACTCAGTATCCCCTTTATCTAGTTTCTCATGTAACATTTTTATGTTACCCTTTCCTCGATGAATGGCTGGTGGCAGTGGTTTACTTTTAACTACTGTGGTGTGCTTGTACCGCAGGTTGCATTCACAGCTGCAGTAAAGCACCCAAGGGTGGCATGTTTGTCGTCTTTTTTCACCATTTCTTTGAGGAAAGGTCCTTCCCTTTGTTCGTTTTGCCTTTGGCGGTATTCACGAGTGAAGAGCGCCTCTGAGTCCAGGGTGTCTGGCGGTGGCAGGAAGCGACAGAGGTGCCCAAAACTCCCTGTGCTTAGTCTCCTAGGAGACAGGAATGCACACCTAGGTGATTGGCTGGCTGTCCGGAAAGGACAGTCACCCTGCCGTTTGGACTGGCAGCTAGGCTGGAATGAATGGGAGAAACCTGCATAAAAGGTGAGGCTTTTTGGCTTGGAAGGCAGAGTCGACCACTGGACGAAGGAATCCAAAGAGGAACTGCTGCAATTCCTGGACCGTAGGTTTGCCCGGTAAAACCCTGCTGATGAGCTGAAGCTCCGAATTCGTCTCAACTAGAGAAGTCCTGAAAGGACGACTTCTCCCCTTGAGTTGGTGAAACCAATCAAATCCAAAGTAAGCCACCTGGACATCTCAAAGCTGGTTGTATTTCCACTGCAGTTGCTGCTGGAACCAAAGAGCCAGGGAGAGGAACACCAGATCATGTGCGTTGCTTTTAAGTTGGCCAAGTGCTCCAGGAAGATCCTCCGAACTCCCAGGAAGCAGGACTGACCGAGCCCGAGCCACCTCAGAGTGCTGGACCCCAGATGCAAGGAAAGCCCATCTCAACAGCCAAGAGTCCGCGGTAGTGCTATTTGCTGAGACACGAGAAGCTGAAACCGCAAAGTGCCACTGAATAGAAGTTAGTCCTTTTCTGTCGCCGACCGTCCCGTTGCAGTGCAGGGGTCCTCCAGACGTCCTCCCTCTTATGCCCACGACTGAGGCCCAGGAACACAGGATCTGTAGAGCTGCACAGGAAGAGAAGCCAGCTGGAAACGTTTTTCTTCTAACCAAAGGTACTTTAAAGTCTAAGAGAACTTACCTCTTGTTATGTAACCTCACTTGTTCTCAGTGGAGACTTGTCTTGGTTGTTTCTGTAGAGTTGCAAACAGCTTCTTTACCTCACAAGCCTAATCAGCGTGTGGCCATATTTTGATTTATTTTCTACAAAGAATTCTAAAACATTGTGGAAGACTTACCTACCTGCAAGAATTCCTTCAGCTCACCTAGACCTTTGTCCAATTGACTTTGGCCTGCCCTGGCTCCCTGAATGACTCTTCTTCCCTCTGACTGTGTGTTTTGTCTTCCTCCCAGGAAGGGGTTAACTTGCTTTGCATTGGGGGTTACAAAAAGTACTTACCTGCTTCAGAATATTTGTGAGATCTCTTGTTTTGTCCTAATAATCTTTTTCTTTGACATACTCCTAAGTATTGCTCTAAATGCAACAGTAATATATTAATGTCCACAGTGTCCTAGTTATTTAAGTCAATGTGCAAACAGAAGTAGAGGGTGCACACCTATTTGTAGATTAATGTAAAAAAGAATGCAAAGTTAAATTTAGATCAAGCTTTGGGTGCGGGGGAGGAAAAATGGCCCTGGCACAGAGCCAAAACAACAAGACAGAAAAGAGGATCCAAAACGGAACCCTCCCATCCCCTGGACACCTTTTAAATGCCGTCACTAGACGGTTAAATAATTATTCAATATAATTATAATCAAACTGTAACAATCAGAGAACGAAAGAAAAATATATTAACAGTTCCTTCAAAATTAATCAAACTTTTAATTAAGAAACTTATTCATCAGCGAAAGTTCAGTGTAGGTGGCAGACGCTTTGAGATAAGGTCTCTCTTCTTCATGAGCCAAGAAAGTATTTGAACCTAATCTTTTGAAGTTGCAGTGGTCTACAAAGTGTAGATCTGCCAACTAAAAGGTGAGGAGAGTGAATGCATTCACGCAGAGTGCAATCACTAATGGCGGAGTGCCGTAATTCATCGGTTCCATATAGTTGTGGCCCTATGAAAATAGGGTAGTCACTGCTTGAGTGGTTGAAGCAGGAAATGCTTATGGATGCATCTATAGGTTCACAGCAGATGTCGCAGAGGACAGCTATCATCAAAATCATCTTTGGTTGTGTCACGTTACAGAAAATAGTTTCCAGGAACGCTCGTCAGTCTCACGCAGGGTACGCCTGGTGGGATTCCGAAGACGATTTTGATAAAACAGCCTGGCCCAATTGGTGTCCAGCATATCCTACAAAGAGTTGATCGTCCACTCTGACCCTTTACATCCTAGAAATTTAAAAGCTCAGAGCTCTCCTAAAATCCAACCGATGGAGTCGCTCCTCTTCCTTACCAGGATGAAGAGGAGGATAGAAAGATGGGAGAACCACCTTCTCACTCAAAGGAAATTCAGATACTACCTTGGGTAGGAAGGAAGGAAGGACATACCTGCAGTACAACCCTGTCCTCAAAACCAAATTTAAATCCCAAACCGGCACCTGGAGAGGAGACGGCGGAAACACATTAGTCAGTCCTTTGAGAAATCAAAAGGAATCTTAAAGTAAAAACATTCTTCAGACGAACACTTGAATATAGAAAGCGCCGCCAGGTAACCCATAATGGTACCAACTTGAAGTCCCCTGTGGGCCAAAGAAAGCAAAAAAGACAAAACCATAGGAATGGAGCACTAAAAAAGGATCCACATTGTGACCTCTGCACCAGTTGCAGAACTTACGCCAACGGTACAGGAATTTTGTTGCAGGCCGCCTGGCCAAAAACAATCGCACCATCATGTCATCCGGGAGGTCCAAATCCTTATACTTCAACCTTTCAGATACCAAGCATGAAGGTATCTGAAAGGATGGAGAACTCTGGATGGAGAACTTAACATCCCCTAAGGCTCCTCTTTGAGGAAATTCCCTTGAGCAGAATCTTTCGCACTTTCGGTTGGCACTGGTGGTGAAGAGATCCACTTGCGGGATTCCCCAAAGGGCGAAGATCTCCTGAAGGGCTTCCTGAGCCAACTCCCACTAGTGAGAGATTGTGCTCTACCTGCTCAGAGCGTCCGCCGCATTTTCTTCTCTGGCCAGATGAACTGCCGAGATCGAAATTCCCTGCCGGATGGCCCAGAACCAGAGCTGCATTGCCTCTTTGCACAACGGGAGTGACCCTAACCCCTCTTTCTTGTTGCTGTAATGCATGGCCAGAATGTTGTCCGTCATGATCAGGGCACTCCTCCCCCGTACAGCCTGAAGAAAATCCTTCAGGGCTAGCCTGATGGCCTTCAGCTCTAACAGGTTGATGCAGAGTTTGGACTCCAACGGAGACCAACGACCGCTGGCGGTCAAGTCGTCCGCATTAGCGCCCCATCCTGTGAGGGAAGCATCCGTCACTACAGTCACCTCCGGCCATGGTTGCCAAAACGGTTCGCCCTTCATCAGGTTTCCTTCGTAGGCCCATCACAGAAGATCCTGGGAGACAGAGTGTAATCTGAACAGGATCCGACATCTTGCCTGAGAACTGCGACCACTGCATCTTGAGGACCCATTGCAGGGATCTCATCCTCAGCCGGGCCTCTGGCACCAGAAGAATGCAGGATGCCATGAGGCCGAGCAACCTCAAGAATTCAAAAGCAGGAAGACTCTGTGCTAGTTGAAACTTGTCCACCATCTGCACAATGTGATGAGCCCTCACCTTGGGAAGCGAGCACTTGGAGCTGTTGTGAAGGTGTCAGATGCAACTTCTAGAAATTGAGGGAGACGGCCAACCTGTGGAAGGGGTGGCAGTTGTGACCCAGATGATCCAATGCTTGCTCAGGAGAGCGTGCCCAGATCAGCCAGTTATCCAGGTAGGGGTAGACATGAATCCCCCCACACCTCTTCCTGAGGTACACTGTCACCGCCACCACCACCATTAGCTTGGTGAAGACCCTCGGGCGGAGGTCAATCCGAACGGCAGGACCCGAAACTGAAAGTGCGAGTTTCCAGCCGCAAACCTCATACTCTAAATAAGGGGAATACCATCCCTTGTTCTTCTCAGCTCCAGGCACCAGTTCTATAGCACCTTTCTCTAGCAGGGTTAAGATTTCCTGTACAAGGAGCGGATCCGGAATCTTCAAGAGAGTTTCCCCTGTGGATTGTCGTGAGGCCGCTGTAGGAAGGGAAGGCAGTAGCCATGGGCTATGGTATCCAGAACCGACATATCTTAAGTAATGGCTTGACAGTCTTCTAGATGCTGAGACAGTCTGCCCCAAACCGGCGAAACATGGGACATGGCCTCATGACCGTTTGGAAGCGGCTGCAGCAGTGCCTGAAGGCAAAGAGGCAGCTGCCTGGGCGGCTTTGGCACCTCTATTTCACACACCACCACAGGTACTTTTTTGCTCGCCCCTTTGACTGGCGCCCCCTCTCGTTCTACAAAAGGAGGAGTATTAATGAAAAGAACCTCCCCTCCACTGCGGTCCCCTAGGACGAAAAGGCGGAGGTTGACTCACAGCTGCGCTTAAAGATTTTGCTGCAGCTTTTGAGGTCTGCAACCTCTCAAGGCTCTCGTCAGCCTTGTTGCCAAACAATGGAGCACTATCAAAGGGCATCTTCAGAAGACAGCTTTGCACATCTGAAGCAAAGCCTGACTTCTGCAACCACGCAAATCTGCGTATAACGGTGCTCGCAGCCATGGACAGACTAACACGGTCTGCCTTAACCAAACCCAACTGAAGGGATTCGCACATGGCATCCTTGCCATCCTGCAAGAGAGCCAGGAAGCCATCCCTTTCTTCCCCCCTCTGGAATATGCTCAGTCGCTAAAGAAACAGTTCCATAGAGTGTGAGAACCTTGCAAAGGCACAAGTGGAGTTGGATGATTTCAATGTCATGCTATCTGCAGAAAATACCTTCCGAACCCAACTGTCGAAGCGCTTGTCGCCCCTATCCAGAGGGATGGTAGGGTACACCACCTGCCTTGAGGTGGCTGTAGCCGCTTGGACCACCAAACTCTCGGGAGTGGGGTGAGTGGATAAATAGCTGGGGTCGCTAACGAAAGGGCGGTACTTATTTGCCAGAGATTAACAGCTGGAAGAGATTCCAGGGACTGCCAAGCAGCTGCCACGCTTTTCTGTAAGGTTAGATGAAACGGTAACACCGGGTCAGAGGACGGACCTTGATCTAAGATGTCCATTAGATCATCCTGCACAAAGTCTTCAGGAGGACTGGACCAGCCTAGATACTTTGAGACCCTAGCCATGAGCCTCCTGTATGAAGACTCCGCATGAGCCCCAGGCTCAGGCCTACCAAATTCCACTTCCGGAGAAGTGTCCAACCCACTGGCATCATGAACGGTTGGTTTGCCTCAACTCCTCCAATTGACTGTCTCCAGAAATAATTGGAGCCACATCAAGTTCACCAGCGTCCTCAAAATCAGACCTTTCTTCCTCCTCATAAAAGTCATCCAGAGGGAGTTGAAACAATGGCCTGGGGACAGAAGAGGACCTGGAGTCCAATACTGGCCTCATAGAATTCACAGTCGCCTTCCTAGGAGGATCCACTATATCGGGTACTCCAACGGCAAATTTCGGGCAGAAATCCCAAAGGCGTCAAGGGCGCCGAAGGCTTCGACGCCGAAAGCGTCGACAACCTCGGCATCATGAGCGCCGAAGGGGGCTTCAACGTCTACACTGGTGCCGACGGCGCCGTGGGCTGATTAGAGGGCAAAGCATCGACGTTGAGTCGGACGGACACGGCGTCGACTTGGTCTTGGAGCTTTTAGTAGGTTGCAGCGGTCTCGCTGGGGACGAGGACCAAGACCTAGAAGCACGTCTCTTGCGACATTCTAAAACCTTGTCTGAACCGGAAATCGAAGGTTCCTGATGCGAGTCGCACCGCAGAACCGAGCCCGAAGGCGTGCAAGCCTGATCCTGGCAGGCTTTGTTGGAAGGCACGACCAGACCCGTGCCCTGCGATTGAAATATCGCTAACATTTGCTCCTTAAAGGCAGCCCATTCCTCCGGAGTCGAGGTCTTCGTTGGGCATGCCACTTTCTTCGCAGCTCCATCCTCTGAGGAGGAAGGCGATCGGCGACGGCACTTCTGAGAATGCCGCGACGAGGAAGCATGGCGGGAACCACTATGGGACCAAGAACCCTGGTCCACCCCCCGACGCGGAGAGTCCCCTTAAGTAGTCGGTGGACACCGCTTTGGATTTCGACTTGGATTTACAGGAATTACTGGGCTTAGAACCCCTACCTACCTGGAGCTTCCCCTTCAGCTCCCGCAAGACCTCGGCAGTTAAAGACTGGCATTTCGAACAGTTTTCAGTGTCGCGACTCTCACGCATGGAAACAGGAAGAAGATTGGACTAGTAGACAAAGAGGATGACAGAATACAGGAAAGAAATATTTTTGTATATCACCTTGGTTTTATATGTTTCCAAGACTTTCATTTTATTCAACAAACCAATTTAAAACAAATATTAAACACAATTTTAAGAAAACATTGTGGCTCATTCGTTTTCATTCATTCACACTCTGACACCCTATCTTGATTGTTTATGTATAGACCATTTTCTGTAAAAACAATCATATGTCTGTTGCATCTATGAACATACACAGTTAGTGAAGAGAACTCCCCATCTATTTGGGGTAACAAAAAAGTCTGTTTTGTTGTTTCCACAGATGCTCACGTCGACACGGGTTTCAGTTGCTCTCAACGAGCAGCATCAATAGTGCTCTCTTAGTATGGCAACCTTCTTCAGGACAAACAACCAATTTTCTCGGAGATGTATCGGCTTGAGCCACACCATCTCCTGTCCAATGGGCAAAGGAGATGAAAAGATGTGATTTTGTTCGGTTTCAGCACATCTTCAGTCACATTCTTGGGGATAATTGATCTCGAATTCAGCGCAGGAACAAACACGTCTCACAATGTCAGTCTAATTTCTTCAATGTGTGGATTTTTACATTCTGATGTAATCTCAGGGGAGACACCTCCTTATTCAGTCCTCCTTTGTGCAGTCAAGGCTAGGTTCTTTATTCTTCCTGTATCTGTAGCGCCTCGTCTGTAGTCTCCCTCCGTGTGTTGTATGCTGTGTGGGCACTCTCCCTCCGTGTGCAGTGTGCAGCGTCTGTAATGCGACCCTCACCCAGGCACCACAAGCAAATGTGATGTGGGTCAGTGATCGACATTTTCGACTTGCAGTCCTGGCAGGTCTTGAAGCCAGACCGCAGAGTCGGAGGGGTTGAAGAAAGACATCTCAACGATAAACACACAAGGCGTGCCGCGTTTCACGAAGCAACACGTTCGCGGAAAAAACGGAACTGAGGCTACGGGCACTGTGCGTCCTATTTATAACATCCGGTGATATCGCCCTAGACGGAGGACTTCGAGGGACATCGACCCAACGTCATCGACGCAGGACGCCCTCTGCTGAAAAAGTTTCCGAAGTGCACAGCTGTGGACATCACATATCAAAGATGTGGAATACGTTGGAGGACACAATCCATTCAAAATTACCATACAAGGTAGTATAAATATTGGATTTAACAATAAAAATTCCTGCTGTTATTTATCAATATTTAGCTATGCTCCTGCCAAGATATAGGTGCAGTGACCATCGGTGAGAGCAAAGCTTGCAGCCACCGAGTCTCTCACCCAAATCTATATTGACAGGTCCATACTTAATAATCCTACCTCTCAACAGCCATGTCCTATGGATGAAACGCACAGTGCCAAAAATTACATGGTGAAAGAGGTATTCTCTTAGGAATCGTTTCCTGCGTTGTTCAGAATACATTGCAGGTTCATGCATCTCAAACACGTTTTTTTTTTTTTACAAAGTAATAGGATCCGCAGCCACACATTGGGCAAAGCTCTGATAGGAACCCCTGCCACCTCCTAGTTTAACAGGCCACTGAAGGGATCCAAGCCGAAGACGGATAGGACATGCATTACTTAACCTAAAAGCATTTCTGATGGTTGTATCTGCTTAGATTCACATGCTGTGCACAGTCCGACATCCAGTGGTCATCGCGGAGTATTACATCTCGTCTTTCGGGAATTGAAAGGGGACGTCGACATGGGAGTGCCTGTAACACTATCCCTAACGTGTAGTGTACCCAAGATACCTCATGCGTCGAGGTCCCTTCAGTTGTATTTTTTCTGCCGAGAGGGAGCCTTATGACTCAGAAAAGAGAGAAAGTGGTAAAACGTCTATGTTCCTTCCATCCAAGCGGGGAGGAAGGGTGGGCGCATGTGAATCTAAGCAGACAGAACCATCAGAAATGCTTTTACGGTAAGTAATGCATATCTTCTGTTAGTTAATCTGCTTAGAATCACATGCTGTGCATAGACTAGCGAGCAGTACCCAGAGTTTGAGGTGGGTTGTGAGAAGGAACAGTAGTGAAAAGATGTCCTAGTACTGCCTGTCCCACCTGAGAATCAGACCTAGAATGAGTGTCTAGGCAATAGTGTTTTGTACGTTTTGTACAGAACTCCAGGTTGCAGCTTTGCAAATGGACTCAATGGGAACATTTGCAATGAATGCTATGGACGCCCCAGTGCCTTGAGTAGAATGTGCTCTAGACTTGAAGGGCAGCTCTCTCTTAGCAAGACTGTAGCAGAATGTGATGCATCTGGCAATCCACCTAGAGATAGTGGATTTGGAGACTGCGTCGTCTCCTCTTCCTGCCGCCAAAGAAACGAAAAACTGATTCGTTTTTCTTAGTGGTCGAGTTCTTTCCAGGTAGAACATGACAGCTCTGCGTACATCCATTGTGTCGACGTTCTTTCTCCCAGGCTAGAAGGCTTTTGAAAGAACGTTGGTAGTTCTATCGACTGGTTCACATGGAACTTCGAACTGAATTTAGGTGCGAACCTAGGGTGAGCGCGTAGAACCCCCTTATCTTTGTGAACTGTTACAAAGAGATCTAGGATTGAGAGCGCTTGTAGTTCACTTACTCTCCTAACGGAGGTAACACCTATTAAAAAAGCAGTCTTTTAGGTGAGGTCTTTAAGAATTGCCTTGTGCATGGGCTCGAAAGGAGCCCCCATAAGCCTAGTCAACACCACGTTTAGATCCCATCCGGGAGCCGGGTTAGAAATGGGAGGGTGAATTCTCTTCACTCCCTCCATGAAAGCTTTAATAACTGGTATCTTCCACCATGACGCCTTCTGTTGTGATGTAGTGTAGGCTGTAAGTGCAGCGAAGTGAACTTTTAGGGAGTTAAAGACCAGGCCCGAGTCAAGTAAATGAGTTGGGTACAAAACAATGTGTGTGGGAGAGCAGTTAATCGGGTTAATGCTCTCCGAGTTGCACCAGATGACAAACCATTTCTATTTACTGGAATAGCAATATCTAGTCTTAGATTTTCTTGCCTCCCTGAGAATGTCCATACATCTTGGAGGGAGCTCCAGGTGCCCAAACTATGACCTCAGGAGCCAGGCCGCTAAATTCAAAGTTTGCGGGCATGGCCGAAGCACCGCCCCTCTGTCTTGCGACATGTTGCACGGGCAAGGCAGTTTGACTGGAGGAGATAGGGACATCATCAGATGAGCGAACCCGGGTTGGCGGGCCCACATGCATCATCGTGACTGGCTTCTGGTTCATCTTGAGCACGATCTTGTTGAGAAGGTGAGTCGGGGGGTGGAGGGGTGATGGGGGAGAACAGCATAGAAAAATTTCCCTGACCAGGTTATCCAGAGTCCATTCCCTTTGGAGCGGTTCTGGGGGTACCTGGAGGCGTAATCTTGGCAGTGAGCGTTCCCCAGAGTTGCAAACAGATCTAACTCTGGGAATCCCCATTCTGCGAAAATGTTGGAGACAATGTCTTCGTGTAATCGCCATTCGTATTCTCTGGGTAACGGAAAGTCTCTGCCGAGTACGTCTGCCAGAAGATTGAGTTCCCCTGGAACAGGTTGTGATAGTAGGAACATGTTGCGTCCGAGAGCCCACTTCCAAATGTTCTGGGACAGTTTGGACAGCCCTGGAGAATGAGTGCCCCCTTGTTTGTTCAGATAGTAAATGGCCGTGGTGCTGTCTGTGAGGATGTGGATCGTCTTCCCCTGCAGTTGTGTCTGGAAAGCTTTTAGTGCCTTCAACAATGCCAACAGTTCCAACAGGTTTATGTGGTTGGATGCTATGTCCGACGACCAAACTCCAAGCGCCGTTTGTTGAAGCAGGGGAGCACCCCACCCTGTAAGAGACGCATCTGTGGTTAGAGTGACTTCCACTGCGGAGGTGGTAAAGTATTTCCCTTTCAAGAGGTTCTCGCTCGACCACCACTGCAGCGAGAGAACGAGGGCCAGCGAGACAACTACAGCCGCATAGCCTTGCATACAGTCACCTCTCGACTGGGTACATATTGAGGGATCTGAAACATGTTTTGGACCCTCTCGTTGGAGGGGAAGACAAGGCCGTCCTTTGTTCGAATTAGAGCCCCTAGGAACTGTTTGTCCTGACTGGGGTCTAGGCTGGATTTCTTCTCCTTGATAGAGAATCCCAGACTGAATAAAAGATCTATTGTCCTTTGGGTATTTGACAGACATGTTTCATAAGAGTCTACTGTTATGAGCCAG
Organism: Ambystoma mexicanum; assembly: GCF_040938575.1. NCBI lineage: Eukaryota > Metazoa > Chordata > Amphibia > Caudata > Ambystomatidae > Ambystoma > Ambystoma mexicanum. The sequence continues at coordinate 477,991,034 of NC_090938.1, forward strand.
TCATCAAGGTCAGGATAGACCAGGATGGATTGCCTGCGCAGATGTGCTGCTGCCACCGCTAGTACTTTTGTACATACCCTCGGTGCAGAGGCTACGCCGAAGGGTAGTACTTTGAACTGATAATGCTGGTCTTGTATCATAAATCTGAGGTATTTTCTGTGCGCTGGTAACATTGAAATATGAAAGTACGCATCTTTCATGTCCAGTGTTGCCATGAAATCCCCCTGTGTTAGCAGTGGAATTACTTCCTGCAGTCTGACCATGCAGACCTTTTGTGGCTTTACAAAGTTGTTCGCTGGGCGCATATCTAGAACAGGGCGCATGGTTAGATCCTACTTGGGTACAAGGAAGTACACTGAATAAATACCTTCTTTTACCTGTGCGAGAGGTACGATTTTTATGGCTCCTTTCTCCTGTAGAGTTTCTACTTCTGGCAGAAGAATGCGAAAGATGATCTGGGGTCAGTCTTGCTCGTGGAGGTCTGAATGTTGGGGACCTGTTGAACTCTATACAGTACCCATGGGCCACAGTCTTTAGCACCCACTGGTCTGTAGTCATCTCCACCCATGCCTGAAGAAACTGTTAGCCGGCCCGACTGAAGAGGCATGGGAGGGGACCCGAATAGTTGAGTCATTTTGAGCCTGAGGCCGGGGAGCCTCTAGGGGTAGAGATCCGGCCTCTTCCTTCGCCACGGCGTTGACCCCATTGGGGATACAGGGTCCTGTATCCACCATTTCCCTGCGTAGAATTCAAATTGTTTCCCGATGACTATTGTTGCTGAGGGAATCGTTGGCCACGAAAAAGCCGTTTGGATCCAGATCCTCTTCTCGTAGAGGCTCTGTGTGTGATCTGGTCCAGTGTTTTTAATGTGTCATGCTCCTTTTTTGCTGTTTCGAGGGCCTCATCTACCACTTTCCCCAACAGGTTGGATTCTTCCACAGGTTTATTAGTGATGCTTAAATCCAGAGTTCCGCAGCCAAGCATGTCTTTTTAGGAGTGTGCCCTGAGCCAGGTATCGGCCAGCCGTTTCTGCGGAATCCAAAGTATTCTTAAGAATACTTTGGTTTACCTGCCTGTCTTCAGAGATAGTGGAGAGGAGACTAGTACGTAGGAGGTCGGGAACCTCTTGTATGCCTTCCTGTAGTGAAGCCCACTGGGCATCGGCGTAGCTGGCCAACAAGGTATTGTTGGCAATGTGCGTTGAGAAGGCAGCCACAACTGATTCTTTTTCCCAGGCCGTATAGTCGTTTACCCTCCTTATCAGGGGGTGCCTCCACGTTGACAAAGGGACACCTGTCATCTTTCGTGTAGTAGTCACTACCAGTGAATCTGGGGTGGAATTACCTCTGATATAAAGAGGGTCTGATGGAGAAGGGCAAAAGAGTTTTTCTATTCGCGGGTTGACACCTCGTGAGAGCAGGTGTCGATAAGGATGGAGCCAGACGTTTCTTAATTGAATTAAGGAGGGGGTGGCCTGGCTGGCCGGTGGTTTTTCCTTAAGGATATCTTCCACGAAGTCAGCTTCGGGGACCGCCTCATCCATAGCAATCTTAAAATCATCAGATGCTTCACGTAACATTTCGTTAAAACTCAATTGGTCATCCACTGGCGATGGTTGTTGCCTAGTGGGAGTGGAATGGGGAGAGTCCAGGGAGAGGACATCAGTGTCTTGATGATCCGGTGATTGCCATGGTTGGGGTCACCAACATCTGGGCTTTCTTCCTAGCCCTCTACGGGCTCATGCATGTCCTCAGGAGTGATGAAGTCTTCCTCCTGGGCATCAGCATGAATCTCCTCCTCTTAAATCGTAATTTTATATATCCTCTTCTAAAGAGGGGTCAAAAAGTCTTCAAATTTTAACTTTGGGGTCCATAGGGCTCTCCTCCCTTGGCCTCCTTGGTGTGGGTTGTTCTGAACGAGAAACAAACCTGTCCAGCCTTTCCATACAATTTTCTAATTTTTCTCTAGTCCAGACAGAGGACCTAGAGTGGTCTAGAGGTGGAAAAGTGTCCTGATCGTGTTCATCAGTCGAAAAGTGTCGAGATTTTAGTCTCATTGTCGAGAATAATCCTTCTTCGCCCTCAGAGAACTCCTCCTGGGGCACCGACAGAGGTGAGACGTCTGTGTTTCTCTTTCGACTTATGGGTGTGTTCCGTTACTACCCTTAGGCCATCTTTGGACCTCGGCGGGTCCCTGGGCCTTTCTGTGGGTCTCAGCGCATCCCGGGCTTGCCGCTTCTGGGAATCGGCAGCGAGTCTTTTTCGGCGGTACCGGGCCTTGTCTTCTACGACTGCAATTTTTGGCGGAACCGGAACCCTATTTTCGCCGGACACCTTTTTGCGATGCGTCTCGGCGGAACCTGATATATTGGGGCTAGCGCCCTTTGTCTTTGATTGCCTGGTCACTAGGCCCAATTGCAGCTGCGGGGAGGGCTGCCGAACCAGACAGTCGGCGGGTGCCACCGGGGCTTCCGATGTATCCTTTGGCACTGAAGTCTTCTTAGACCTGGCCGAAGAATGAATAGGCGTTGTGTGATTTGTGCTGTGTACATGTTCGTCTATGTCACCGGGGTGTGACTTCCCCATAGCAGTGCCTAAAACGTGCCTATCGGGGCCGGGGACAGACTATGCGGAACGCGAGCGTTCTGATGAAAGGTCAACAACCTCCGGTTCGGAGGTATGCTCGTCACTCTCGCCATCGTCACAGTCAGTGGCTGCGGCAGCAGGAGCAAATTCGGCCTTTGACATACCGTAGGCCATCCACCGCTTGACTCTACGCTTCTTTAAAGTCTTAGGATGCAGGAGCTTACAAGCCACGCATCCTTCCTCTGATCGAGCGGTAAGCACCGGTTACACCGTCTGTGCCCGTCTTTCCAAGGGAATTTGCTCCTACAATTAGGGCAAAACCTAAATGGAGTCCTCTCCATAGCTGAGTATGGTTAGAGTGAGGAAGACCAAAAGGGAAAGAGGAAGGAAAGGCAAAGGCATTCTCAATCTGTATAGATATGTCCACCCCGACCCCACTCTCCCTACTGTATAGGCCGTCGGAAGGCCCAGCCATGTGATCGGCAGCGCCGACGGGATCACCATCCGTCGAGTTCTTCAAGGTCTTCGTGGGAGGTCTATAACAGCTGTCGAAACAAGGAACGGATAGGGTGATATATATCTATACAATTATTCGACCAAAGGTCAATGGGACAATAAGCAAAGTCTTTGACGAGCTCTGCATAAGATGACCAGTATGCTGGGCGGAAGAAAACAATCTGACGGACCTCGACACGTGAGGGATCTTGGGTACACTACACGTCACGTAGGAATAGTGTTACAATCACACCCATGTCGACGTCCCCTTTCGATTCTCAAAAGGCAAGCTGCAATACTTCGCGGTTACCACTGGATGTCGGACCATATGCACAGCATGTGATTCTAAGAATATAAAAAAAAAAAAAAAATCAGAATCTTCTCTTCTACAAAGACTTCTAAAACATTGTGAAAGACTTACTTGCAAGAAGTGCTTCAGCTCACCTAGACTTTTGCCCAATTGACTTTGGCCTAGCCTGGCTCCCTGAATGACTCTTCTTCCCTCTGACATTGTGTTTGGTCTTCCTTCCAGGAAGGGGTTAACTAACTTTGCATTGGGGGTTACCAAAAGTACTTATCTGCTTCAGAATATTTGTGTGATCTATTGTACTTCTAATAACCTTTTTCTTTGCCAAACTCTTAAGTCTGATTCTAAATGCAAGCAGTGGTATATTAATGTCCAGTGTCCCAATCATTAAAGTCATCTGAGGGTGTAGGAAGTGTCTGTCATCCCAGAAGGGTACTTACTGGTTGTTAGGAAAGATTACTTAATTGTGGGTAATTTTCCTTCCATGTGGCAACCCCTAAACTTTTTGCTGTTTTCACCATGTTCTAGACTTTGCCAGAGAAGTGCAGCCTTCTGCCGCACTCCTCTGGGCTTTCGCTCCATTCTTATGGGGAAACTGACATGCCCTTAAAACAGTCAGTACCGGGAAACGCTGTTTTCCGTAGTTTCTTTATCATGTTGCAGCTTTCGTGCAACATGACACAAGAGGGCACTGTAAGCTAAGTTACTGCTCTCTTGGGTCTCTAGTCTTCTACAGGCCCTAGATACTCTGCTGGGATTGTAAATGATCGGTGCAAGTGAATCACGGACGGGAATGGTGGCAGTGATCGTTTGTGTTTTTGAGCTCCTTTTGGCGTTGTAAGCGCGTTTCTCGCGCTCAGCCGAAAATGGTGGCCTGGCTCCCAAAATGGCCAGACCACGAGGCTCCTTTGTCCTGTCCGCTGACCGTCTTGCCCCCTTCACCTTCCCCAGGTCGAGCCGACCCGGGGCCTTCCTTATTTGGGCATGTACTTTCCCGCGAAACACAGATGCTTTCGCGGGCTTCTACAGGCCTTGTGTGTGCCTCCAGGATGTGGGCTGGGATGTCTGGGCCCAATACACATCCTGGGTGCCAGAGAGTCTAGTGTGGTGTGAATGCCTGGGACCACCGTGGTCTGTGATAGGTCCATGTATGGTGTGAGTGTTTTGTGAGCAGATCTCCCATTGGGTCCCCTCCGTTTTGGCGCGAAGGGAACCGTGGATAAGAGGGGGCTGGAAACGCCACTACCATGTCGATCTCCTGAGTTCTCACGAACAAAGGAATACAGGAGCCAAGTATCCTGCAACCACGAGGCTGAACCGAGGAATCGCTGGTGACCCGCTGAAGGACTGCTCCTCTGCACTGCTGTCGCTTTGTGAAACCCTTTCTACCTCTGATCGAACCAGAAGGCCTGTACCGGTACTTCGACCCCTGGAATAGCAGGGACAGCTATTCTCGGCATCTTCACCATCTCCTGCACGTAAGCCTTCGGAAGTGTCTCTGGGCCATCCAGCAGACTGACCAGTCTACCCAGGAGTCTTGCATTTCGAGTCCTTGTCACTCTCACACGATTCGTACACTTGGCATTCCCAGGTCTGAAGTGAGTAGTGTACATTTGGCGGAGATACACACGGCCGCTCCGTTGCCCTGCTGTGGTAACAAACTGTGCGGGTTCACTGCGTTTGGGACGCCCTCAACTCAACGCTGCTGCTGCAGAATCTACATGACGACGAGACGTCCCCTGCTCCCCTAAACCTGCCAGCACTGAAACTGACGCAGAGAAGCCTGGGTCTGCTTGCATTGGGGACCAGTGAGTAGCATAGCTAGGAACTGGTCGCCCTCCTGCAGGAGCCCATAGCTTTTCCCCGCTGTGTCAAACAGCACGCCTTTCCGTACTCCCGCTCTGCTTCTGCCCACAGTGCAGGCTGCGCTTGAGTCGCGGAACTCTGTTCATCTTCTTTTGTGCACCGAACTGAACTGCCTGATTCCCTCGAAGAGACTCCTCTTTTTGCCCGTTGGCACCAGCGTGTGCAGGTACTTTTGAGCACAAGGCTCCACTCTTCGTAGGGCTTGGACTTCCTTTTAGTTCGGTCCCTCTGAAGGCGGACTGGGTCTAATCATTATTTCGCACTGCCCGTTTTCCTCCCCTTCTGGGTGGACTACACATTTCGTGCATCTAACGCTTTAGACTCGTTTGTATTTGTATATTTATTGTATTGGTTTGGTATGTTGGTTTACTAGAGTTGTATTGTGATTTCTCGCTACGGTCATTGTTGCAAAGGCATTGGAATAAATGTGTATATATTTTTAATATAACACCTGTTTGGAGTAATTTGTAAGTGTCCTTGCTTTGTGTGCTCATTGCAGGCTTTCAGTCACCCTCACCCCTCTTGAGACCTAGTCTTGACCGCCGCGATCGCTACCCTGATTGGTCTGGCTTGTCCAGAGGTTACCCTGTTCCAAGTAATTAGGTTGGCCTTCTGAACCTCTGCACCTCCAGGACAGAGTTCATAAATCCGTCTTAACACTGGTTTAGAAATATTAAGAGTGTGGATTTTGGAGTGTATTTGTGTGTTACTATTATATGTCCCCCTTCCGAAGAAGGCTTACTCTAACTGACTTAAATTAATAATTGTTTAATCAAGAAACCTTCGGTGTAAGTTTATTTGAATACTTGTCACTGTGAATCTCTAACTCCCCTACAGCTCACATTGACCACTCTTAAGATAAGCCTGGCTGCTGAACACGCTACTAACCTGTGTAGTACTGATTTATACTAAAGTTTGGGTTCCTATTGCCACGAGGTCAGAGGAGTCGTAGTGTACCCAAATGGTACTCCATACAATCTTGCCTAACAATCTAGAGGTAGGAATCAGCAACTGTTTCAGAGCCATGGACCTCAAGGATCTACTAGCGATGTAAATTTGAATCTTGTCTACTAGGAGGATGGTGCAAGATTGTGTATGCACGTAAAGATTAAAGACAGTAACTTAAACTGGATTCTTTGGTGAACCGGAAGCCAGTGTAATTTCTTCCTGGATTCTGACACCGATTTTCTCAAAGGTAGTGCACACACTACCCGTACAGCAGCATTCTGTGCCACGTAACTGGTATTTAGGGAACCCAAACAGGAGGCTATTACAATAGTCCAACCTGGTGTTAACAAGTGTGCCCACCACTTTTGCTGGATCACCTGAGATGAAGGGGAGAAGTGGTTTCACTAATTTCAGCTGGATAAAGACTGATTTAACCATTTGGTTAACCTGTCAATTATATCCCATATCCGACTGCCAGGTGCACCCCAGATTCTTAACAAAATCTGTGTACACCTGGATATTGCCAAATATTGGTGGACAGGTGACCGGCTGGGCAGTCATTCCGAGATTCTCTTTGGAACCAAAAATAATTATCTCGGTCTTGCTCGGATTCAGCTGAAGCTTATGGTCTATCATCCACCCTCGTACTGCCTCTGCGCATTGTATAATGTTGTCCAATGCCTCCATGGGCTGTTTCAGGCTCAGATAAATCTGTGCATCATCCGCATAGGAATGATATTACAGATGTAACCGTGCTAAAATTAGCAGAAGGGGTCGAATGTAAAAATGAAAAAGGACTGGGGACAAAGAGGAGCCCTGAGGATCTCCACAAATTGTAGTCAACATGTCTGACAAAAGGTAAACCATCTTGATCTGGTGTGTCCGATCACTTAAGGAGTCAAACCATTTCAGTGCTTCTTCTGGGACATGGGCTAGTTCACTCAAGTCTCGTAATCAAAATGTTTGGATCGACTGTCGAACGCCACCGACAAGTCTAACATAATAAACATACTAACATTACCCCAGTCTGCATTCCCCAATATGTCATCCCAGACTTTAAATCAACGCTGTTTCTGTTCCATGTCCGGGCCTATACCCGCAATGGAATGCATCAAGAATTTTATTGGTCTCCAAGTGCTTTTGCAATTGTAGTCTCACAACTTTTTCCAGAACTTTCGTTGGCCACACCAGCCCAGCTATAGTCCAAACTAGGCTTCTTTAGTAAAGGCGTCAAGAAAGATTTTTAGTTCCTGTGGCACAGATCCCTGTGCCAGCGAGGCATTAACAAAGCTCTGCATAGGCCCACTCAGGGACTCTGCATGTTTCTGTGCTAGATACACCGATATCGGGTCATAACTACAGTTTGTTGGTTTCAATTGTTTCAGCAATTTTTTAATAGTCCATCTACTGGAGCAAATTGAAACTCCTTCGAGGCTAGTCCCTCTGCCATATGCATTGGTGTGACGGGACTATCTCCTCCTGAGGGTTGGCTATCCAGATTTACTCTAATCTGTTCCACTTTATTAAAAAAAAGAAATGATTAAAATCATTGACCATTTTCACACTGGGATGTAACGTTTCCATTGACCTTAAAAAGTTTATTCGGTCTGTTCTGTGCTGTGTTAATCTGATTTTGTAGGCATAATGTCTTTTTCCGTCTAAGCTCTCTAATATTTGAATGCCGACTTAGCTTTACCAAGGGCATCCCTAAACTGGTTTAGGTACCATCTTTTTTCGGCCTTCCGATATTGTCTCTGGGCTTCTTTGACACTTTTCAAACAATATGTTCACACTCCCAGTGGTTTTTTAAACTTTTTTAAAAGGTGCAAAGATGTCACAATTTGCCTGTAACTGTTTCATCAGGCGCATATCCTCTGCTACTGACTTATCAAAACTTTCTGAGATCTGTCGCCATAAGATCATTGTCTGATATCTTATCCAGATCTCTCTTTTGCCGTTGATATCCAATATCTACTATACCTGCAAACCATCCCAGTTTTCGTGCTCATTACACCACAAACTGAGATCTTCAATAATCTCAATGTTTGGCTGATTGCATGCTTCCACCCCCAAATACATATCCATTGCATTTAGGAACGTGCTAGCAGAGGTTGGGGGTAAGGGGGGGGTCTATAACATAAAAGGAGTGCAAAGGACTCATTGAGTGGGAATTCAAAAGAGCATAACAGCACCTATGAGTTACTGTCCCAATTCAAAATCTCAGTGCTCTTTAAATTTATATTGCCTTTGTATACGATAGCCACCCCATCGCCCGTCTTTCCCTCCCGGTTTAACCATTTAATTAAATAATTAGCTGATTTTAGCATATGGAAGTGTGATTGAGACGTTTCTGTAAACCACGGCTCAGTAATCAACATTATTTCAGTTTTAATTGTTTGAATAAGGTCGCACAGCGACACCACATTCTTTACTGCCGACCTTGCGTTAATGAGTGTTAATTTAAGACACTCACTGACCAGGGTCGCTTTGGATACAGGCTCAACCACCCGTGCCCTTTCAATTTTCAAGGCACGTAGTGCAAGAGCGCCTTGATTATTTTTCTTAACGGCCAATAACTTATCACGTCCATAAGAAAAAAACATTCTAACCACACGATATGTACGTATTATACCACTTACCTAGTTTGAAAATCAGACAGCGTGTAGTGCAGCCAGGGTTTCATTGATTACGTAGAAAGGACTTTCCCTTATTATATTTCAGAGTTTTCTGCTGTTGACTTTTTTCATTTTGTAATTTGCATCAAGCCCTTGATTTTTCTTAATTAGTTTGCTTTTCTTTCTTTTTTGAAAGATAGAAAAAAAGGATTTGCTCGCACCAAGGAGGTCACACCAATGTCTTCTGGCACAGTTTGAGTGGAAGAATCGGCCTTGGGATCCATTCTGCCAATTCCGGTTGAATCCGTTTCTCTCATCCTTTCTGGCGTTTTAATACTTGCCACACCAGATTCTAATAATGATGTATTGAAAGGACGAGGATAGTTTTTCACGTTGGGAGAAGAGCGATTATGGCTCAGGTTTATCCGGTCAGTCTTTTTAACTGATGGTACATTGTTGGCTCCTTCAACAAATTAAGTTTTAAATCACCCTGCTGAAGCAGGCAATTGCTCACCCAGGATTTTTTTTTCATCCATACCTCCCATCCCCCCCTGTAAGATATCCACCAATAGGGCCAACAATTTCTTGTAATCCGTCCATTCAAATTCCAGCAATTCTTGAAGCTTTTTTTGTAAATTCGGTGAAGTTGCTGCTTCATGCTCCACTCTTGTTGGTAGAGAGGTAATAAATGATTCTAGGGATCTCTTTTGAATGTATCATCGCTAATAAAGTCGCTTGGTCTTTAATATATTCGTTGAGATTGATACAGTTGTATTAATGTATCCAAGGAAACCGTTGGAGCTGACATCACGTTGCAGTATGTTTGAAAAGCTGTGGAGTTCAACAGGTTAGATGGTCAGAGTTTCCGGTGAGAAAATATAATCTTCAAGCAAAGAGGTGAATGAAGAAAGTGAAGTTACATAAACCTTTGCAGAGGCGGCTATCGGATCCGTTGAAAAAGAAAATCGACTGTGAATGGATCTTGGAGGTCATTTCTATTTTCTTCTGCATAGCGTCCGGATTAACATCCAAGTTAACCTCTTTCCTTAAGAAAACATTTGCAAAGAATTAGTATAGTACTCACATGCGTTATTTTTCTCAGGCTAGGGTTTCTGGGCGTCCGTGGACTCCATCGCAAACTCAGCTTTAAGTACATTGACTTTTAGATCAAGTTGGCCTTTAATGAGAGCATTGTCTCTTGCCAGCCGTGCAGCTAAGGTTGAAGGCGTGTCTTCAGTATTGTTCGGATTAGAACCTTGCTGCGATGTTTAGTTTATTTGTATAGCGCAGCCAAACCCTGGGGTAACTGGGCACATTAGACTTATAAAGCAACATAGGTTACAGAGGGATGCACATGTAATAGATGGCAGAAGACGATAAATACAATAAATAGCATGCAGAACCAGGTTACAGGATGGTCCACGACAATGGAAAGCATCAATAGTTACAAAATGGACCGGGTTACAGAGTGGTCTGAGACTATAGATAGCACAGAGTTACAGGATGAGGGAGTTTGCCAAAGGCAGATGACAGGCTATTGCTGAGTTGTGAACAGAGCCTTCCTTCACCTTAGCTCTGAACGACCCAAATGAGGAGTCGGCTCTAATTTCCATGGGCTGTCCCAGTCTGATGTCAGACTTATCAATGTTTGTGGATTTTATTGCCTGGTAAACTTTGTATTGGGGCTGTGGGTGAATTAGATGGAAACTACAGCTGCCTCCGTCTCATTTAAAGATGTTAATTGGCGCAAAGGCCCATCATTTACCTCTAGCCCCTTTGTCACGTTCTGTGTCGTATTTATATTAGTTGTGATTAATTGTTCATCAGAATTCCGTGCAATTTATTTTAGCTTGTCCAGCTTATCAGGAACCACATTAACATTTCCTGTGAGGGCTTTCTGAAGTACCACCGGTGATAGTCTGTTTCCAGAATCTCTGCATCCATTAAAATCGTAGTTGGATTGTTGCCGTCTTGTCTCATCAGTAAGTCGGCCCTCCTCCTCATTGGGGACTCTAAATAATTTCCTTATCTTTCGACTTACATTCTTGATTAGTTTTGCCTGGGGGAAAAATAAATCCACTTTTGGGACTTTTTAGCCTTTAGGGTTTCCGAAAGCCCTCTATATTCAATGCCAGTGATCAAGTCTTTTTGCCACATTGCTGCGTCTTTTATGTTATTAACCGCTATGCCTAGCAGCTGTTTGGCGACAGGATCCGGAGTAGACCAAGGCAAAAGGGATACCCGTTTTCTAGTCATGGGAGGTTTGCCGCCATCCTGGCTCCTAGCTTCTTGTCTTGTTCTCAGTAATAACGCCATAGCCAGCAATAATCTTTCCTTAAACCGGCTCTTGCACTCCTGTTTTGTCACCGTTTAAATTTATGTTTAATTAATTATGCGGTGAAAGGTTTAAAAAAAAAGTCTTCTCACTCAGTATTCTTGGTGCCTCGATTTAATCCTCGTTTCTGCGTTACATGGGAAACACTCCAACACTCTGCGTCCGGGGAGTAGGGTTGAAAGAATTAGGCACGTCTTCCAGGAAGCAATACTGAGGAAAGACTGTCAACTCTAGTAACACTGCTAGTCTCCACACGGGAAACACTCCCATGCACTCTGAAATGTGAGACCTGATCCATTCCATAAGGACACAACGATTCCCCTCCGCTTCTGTCCACCTACCCAACAGTTTTGATTGAGAGTGGACAATAAGTGTGGCAAAGACATCTCACTGGTGCTGTTCAATATCTATATGATCCCTTTTCTGCATCTCCTTATTAGTCTGGGTGTACTAATTTTGTAATTACGTCTATGATACGCAAGTTATCATTAAACTTTCAGGTGTTAATCTTGCTGACTTGGCAAAACTGAATACCATCTGCAACGCTATTCATTTTTTGGATGGCCGCCAATTCTCTTGCTTTAAACGTAAGCAAAATAGAGCTGCTCATTGTCGCTTCCGGTCAAAGGTTGAAATCACTCCCAGTAGAGTATGAAAACGTTTTAATCATGGACACACCTACTGTAATAAAAAAATAAAAAAACAACATTGTAAAAAGTTTGGTCCTGGACGCGAAACTCTCCATGAGTGAACAAGTGGCTTCTGTCAGATCGTCATGTGGCTTGATATACAAACTACTATGTAGCATCCTACCTTTTCTTACAAAGAGAATTTGGCCAGGTTAGCCTCAGTCCTCATCAACATTTGTCTCGACTACTGTAATAGCCTGCTCAGCGGCTGTGCTAACTGTCATAGCTGCTCTGCAGGTTACACAGAATGGTGCAGTGCGGGCCGTCACAGGTTTGGTCAGACGCTCTCACACCACAGCGGTTAGGAGGGGCTTACACTGGCTACCAGTGAAACTCTGCATTACACACAACATTCCCACCTTAACACACAAATGTCTGGTGAATGTTGCGCCTGAATATCTTAAAGTGCGTTTCCATTCACATATTTCACCCCGTTCGCTTAGATCCCAACACTGTTTGAGATTGGTTCAACCTAGGTCTAAGCTGGTGAAGGCTGGAGGGCGCAGTTTCAATGCCCAAGGCCCCAGCGCATGGAATGCGCTACCTCTCGACATCAGAGCTGTTGAAACGCCCACGAGGTTCAAGAAGGATCTGAAAACCGCTCTCTTTAACCTTTCACCGGATTAAGCACTTATCCAATTATGGACCACCCCCTTTGACCCATGAGTTCTGTCCCCGGCTTCCTTCTTCGCAGTGTTTTAACTGTTTTTGTCTGGTTGTTTGTCCTCTACTTGTTGTTGGCGTGCCCTGAGGCCTGTGCGCATGTGGCGCAATGGTACAAAAATTCTTAATAAATATATATTTTTCTGGTAACCCACTCAAGGTAAACTGCCATTCCATTTAAGGGCGAATGGGAGAAGAGTTTACAGACGCTCTTTATACGCCTGCGTTCACCTTCTCTACTGTCCCTGTGCATGGTTTTTACCATTGACGTTGGCCTTACTGTAATTGCTTTACTACATGTAGACCCATTTTCTAATCCCAAGGGTTTCTTTCTCCCAAGATAGATCACCCAAGATATATTAGAGACAGTGTCTAGTCTTCCCTTTGTCTCTATGCATAGTGCCTACCACCGGGTAGTGGGGTTACATGTACTATGAATCGGTAGTATCTTAAATGACCATTGCTGTTTTTATAGACACTGTTCTACTATGGGTTATATTAACCTATAATCTAGATTTTACCAGATACTCTACGTATAATTTTAAAATTAAGCATCTTCGAGTATAGTAGTGTGGTTTATTCACTGGGGCTAGATATTGTGATAAGTGTACTTCAAAGATCGAAAATGAGATTGGATAAGGAGGAGTTCAAGCAGCTCCTGGGTATCCTAAAATAACCAGTCAACAGGAGCTACCACTGGGTAATGAGGATCTAGTGCATAGCGTTCAACTAATCAAACTTCCACATAAAATGCAAACATATAATATATTATTTATGACCCCGTATGCTTTAAATGTCTCATAAATGTGTCATTTTATTTATAGCTTTAACTCAGAGTCAAGTTTACTAAGTGCGAATTTCAGCATCAGTTGGCCTGGGGAGCCAAAAGTAACTCCTCATAGTTGTATCAAGCTAACCAGGCTCCCCTAGGCTACAAGCAGGAGCTAATTGCATCCCCTCAATTTCGAACCCTGGTACTTCGAAACCAGTTTTCCTCCTCTCCAACTTGACTGCTCCATCATAGCTACCGTTTATAGAGGGGTATGGACGCCTCTTGAAGGGAACAAGTTTTACCATTAGGTTTGATGGTTCACCAGAGTGTTGTGGAAAAATCATCCCAACGCAGACACATTGAAAGAGGGCTGGTGGCTGAACCAGATCAGAGGAACCTTCAGCTAAGGTACAAGGCCAGTAACAGACAAATAATGGCTTGGTGGGGATCAACACGATTAAACAAAAGGGATAATATTGTCCAGCAGCCACCACAATTAAATAATCTGCAGCCAACACAACTAAACATTCTAAAGCAGTGGCACCTATTTGCATGCATAATGGTATTACATTGGTGGGATTACTGAAAAAAGGCTCGATTACAGTGGAATAAAGAGGACCCCCTTTGGCACAGGGACATGGTTGACTACCTTAACTGGGGTACAAAGACCTTCAAGTCTCCCAAATTCCTCCCATGTTCTGCATTACGCCTGAAATCTAGGTAGCGTTCCCCTCAAAAGTTCACCCAATCAAACCTATCCATCTCAGACAGCTTTGCACAAACAGGCAACAGCTCTGTACGGTTGTTAGGGAAAATGTTCAGTTTCTGTGCTAATCCCCTTTAACCCGAGAGACCACCTAGCACTTTTGCTGAACTCTGGACTTTTTTTTTTAATTTTAATCTTCTGAGTGAGTAGAACTTTTAACCCCTTTTTTCCTCTGGCTGGGATTTTTATTTTTACTGTTTAATGGAGTCTGGTAAACTCCATATGTTTAATACAGGCATCTGATTTTTGGTCTGACACCCATCACCAACTGCGCACTGTCACTGAGGAGTCCCTTGGACTTCTCTTTATGTTTAAATACATTCTCTTGTGAGAAATACAGTTCTCCAGAGTATTAAGATTATCTTACTTACCTTTTCTTTTGTGGTTCCAGCACACAACACCTTATTTGGGAGCGTGGGAGGGGGTGTTACATTAACCCCTTCTTTCACTACTCCTGTAACTTTTGGTTACACTGACCAACTTAAATGACTGGTGGCTGTGTGGTTACTTTTTACGCCATTTTTAATTCATCAGTTCCTTCTGTGCCCTTCTATCGTTTCCAATAGATTTGAGTCCTTTGTGAGGTTTGCCTTTAGTGGGCTTCAGCCGTGAAGCCCGCCCAGGCTCCAGTGTGTCTGGGAAGGCAGGATGTGAGGGAGGGTCCTGAAACTTCACTGTCCTTTGTCTGTAGGTGTGCCTGGCTGAAACCAGTTCTAACTGGGCAGCTGACTGTCCTGCAAGGCAGCAAACCCCAAGTTGACAGACAGCTCCATTGGCGTCCATGAAAGGGGTCCAGCATAAAAGGTGAGAATTTTTGGACTACAGGCAGAGTCGACCACTGGAACAAGTAATCTGAAGCAGAAGACTAGCAGAGACGCCAGCAGTACCAAGAACCGCCAAAGTACCAGCAAAGTCCTGCAGCTGTGCGGACCAAGTTTTCATCTCAACAGGCAAGACCTGCCAAGGACGACTTCCACCCTTAGGCTGGTGGGACCAACTAGCCTCAAGACCTTCATTTTGGGTCATCACCAGATGCCCTGCTGCTTTCCTGGGCTGCATCACACCAATACCACTGGTACCTGCACCATTATTGAGTGCATCGTCTTCTGGAGATCGAATCCGGACGAAACTTTGCAGGCATCCATGTGGACCTCCAGAGGCAGGAATTCATCACCAAAAGTCCCCTCACAAGAGTTCAGGACCGAGTAATCCAAGAGAATCCAACCAGCGATATTTGTTTCATCTTGGCGCTAAGAAAAAGTTGCCAAAACCACAAAGAGCCGCTGGAGTGAGCTGAATCCTTTGCTGTGACCCCCTTCTCTCGAGAAACCCACCAAAGGTCCCCCTTTCGTCACAACCACCAAGGTGCTGGAATCTGGGCCATCATCAGTGCACCCAGAGGGCGACTAGCTGCATTTTCAACTTCACTATTAAGGCAAGTACAACCCAAGCCCCACAGTACTTGGAAGTCATTTCCGGTGCTTGCTTGCTTGGGAAGTGACGTTTTCTCAATTGGGAGTTTACCTCAACTCCACTGTGCAGGCCTAACAGTATGTGTGCTTTCAGGAAGGCTCCCATTAAGTTCCTGTATTTTCTACAAGAACAACTGACTGGTTACTTAACTTTCCTCTGAAGATTGTCATCAGAACTGGTGCTGTCCATTTGACTGTGGCTTTACTGGTTTCTCAAATATCAATCTTCTTAATTCTACTGGCTTTGGCAATGCTGGCCCCTCCATAGACTGATTGTGAACACTTTTCAGTTAGGAAACAGACTGCCCACATCCCTCTGGGGGAGTGAACTTGTTATTTAACAGTTGCTAGCTGTATTCTGCCTAACCTTTATTACATACAAGTGCTTTTACTAACTTTAACTGAAGTCACTCTGTGTGCTGGATATCAAAAGCATATGAAACGTTACTCAAATGCATTATTGTTCTTTTTATAATCTGATTCCATTTCTAATTCAAAGTTAGGTTATTGTTAGTTGCTGCATTTTAGATTTGCTTGTTTATTTATAAATATTTTAATATATCTTTGAGTTACTTGTTTTCTTTGGTCTATATATGTACCGATTTCTTTGTACTGCTCCACAGCTCGCATAACTCCCTCCTAAGATAGGCCTGGCTGCTCAGCCACTCTACCGACTTGTGTGGTACAGGCCTATATTAAGGGTTGGGGCCACAATACCAAGAGATAAGTCATAAAGTCTAACACCAGTTGGAATTCAGAAAAACTTGCCTAACAACGGTGCTGACAGGAAGCATAGTACTAACAGATTAGGAGGCATCAGTCCTAGGACGCCCTTAACTTCCATGCCAATGTGACAACTAGAGATTTACTTAAGAGTACTATACAAACTCACTAGGTCTTGCATCTCCTTCTGGAGCCGGGTCAGTGCTTTCCGCGTCCCAATAGCAAAAACATATGTGTCCATGTCCTCCTCATTCATTGTGACTTTTATTTGCTGAAAGAGAACAAAAAAGATGAATTTAACATAAAATGAAGAAATCCCAGCGATATAACAATGGAAGACAGTGTAAGAAGTGTGCTTGTAACCATCCTGCAGGTTGGCACACTGTACAATTCCAGTGAACCAAATAATACTTTTTGGGATCATAGTCACGCTTGATTCCCATATAGACTGAACTACTGTGTAGTTCTTTAAATACACAAGAGCTTGTGGGGGGGTTGGTAAGTAGTTCTCTCAAGGGGCAGAGGGGCATTTTCAAAGTTGAAAAGAGTTTTGTATAAAGGACAAGAGGAATTAATTGCATTCCAAACTCAAGGCAACCCAAGTAAATATTATGCACTGGTAGCAACTGAACTTCTCCAGTTATCCCTAGCACACGGCAAATCCTCCAATTACTGCTGCAAATTTGTACCAACTGCATCACCAGGTTTTTTTTTTTTTTGCACAAAGTGAATCAGGAATGTCCCCAATCACTGAAAGTCCAGCAGTGTCGTAAATACCCCAGTGCAAAACCCATGTCCACAAATGGCAGTTAAGCACATTTACACTTTTATTAAACTGCAAAGGACTAATATACTAAAGTTTTTTCCTTTTCTTGCAGTCAGCCACTTAAATCATTTCATTTTTCAAAAAAGGATTATTGGACCAGAGATCGTTCAACAACTGATAAAACGAAATGACAAGAACACAGTCTACTGGGAGGACACACAATACCAAGTGCTACACAAAGTAGCATCATTGGAGACACAAGGGTCCAAATTTGAAGTTGGACGATACTAGCCAGGCATAACAATCCTCTCACCCCCTTAGTTCTCCAGATGCACACGGCACACTATTTCTCATCACACAGCAAGTATTTTGTGGCCTGATGTGAGATTCTTTTTGCAAATCATTGAAGACAACGAAGACACTCATTTAAAAAACAAACAAACTAATAAACGTTCTGCATTCAAGGTTTATTATCTTTTTGGTATATAGAAACCCGCATTAGAGTGCAGAAGCAGGGGAGCCGAAGTGTACAGATCATGGAAAGAAAACAAGCCAGGTTTGCCCTGTACCAATTATTAAGCCCAGTATTTTGAAAGCAGCTTCCGGTTTCCAAATGTATATTTTGATCTGTACAGCACAGTTATCCCCATTATTTCTGCCTCTTTCCAACAGACACTGTCAAATGATGGCAAGGAGAGATGTTTTTGCTAGGGTTTCTACATTTGTATAAACCTGAAAGAACTTCTGCAACCTTACTGGCTTGGCAAGAATAACATCATCCCCCTGCTAACCCTCCCCCAACCACAGCATGCAATCAGGAGTAAGTGTTCTGATGCCCGACAGGTGTAACAAATTAAAAAGATCAGTCTTCCAAAATGACACAGTGAAGTTAAAAAAAAATGAACTACTGTTAAGACCGATTTTCTACACTCTGGCCTGGAAGACCGAAGTATAGAAGGCCAACCTATATTGTGACAGGTACAACTCTGGGAGATGTAGCCAAACCAGTTCAAGGTAGCAAGGCGAGTGGTCTAGGCTAAGTCTCAAGAGGTGGTGAGCTTGTAAAGGGTCCACAATGAGTACAGTCAAGGAACATAGACAATCGGGGATAAAAATACTTCTGGCAAAATAAATCATTAAAAAAGGACTAACAGGTAAGATCACTCAATACTAGAAATTAGATACATATGTACAATTACTTGAGTAATGAAAAATACATATCACCCCTGAAAAGGAAGGTACAGATTATTTAGCACTACTAGTCCACAGAGATTCAATACTAACTTCAGAGGTCCAGCCCCAAGATGTGTGGGGCCTTGTGACCAAAAGTTCAGCAAACGTCCATACAGTTTTGTGAAGCTCGAACAAATTAAGGTAGGGTCTCTGCGGTTCAGTGAACAGTTCCAAGTGTCTGGGGATGAGTTAAACTAGCTAACAAACATATTCCCAACTTTCAGAGTGCGTGTGTAAACAAGCAATGGCAAAGCCAAAGTAATCTAAAAATTATCCAAACTTTTGAAATGGAGTTTAGGGGTCAGGTAAGTATTGCTAAAACTCACTCCCACGTACTTCAATTCTTCACGGGACTTGGCAGGTCGATTGAAGACGGTCCAAGGTCGCTTTTGCCACAGTCCGCCTCAGCCCTTGATTCCAAGGGGTTGCAGGTTCGAGCAGCTCTCAGGTTGGTGTCTAATGCTGGTGCAAGGTCTCCCAGTTGAAGAATGCAGCAAAACCCGATCCAGGGCCCCCTCTCAGGGCAGGAATGGACGCAGGTAAGCAGTTTCGGACGACAGCCATTGAGGTACTGTGATGCAAAGGGATTCACTTGCAGCGGTCAGACTATCCGTCCTATCTTTGTCCCCCTTGATGCTAGGACCACGGAATTTCACAGAAGTAAGTCTTGATGCACAAGCTGAAGACCCCCCCCCCCCCATTCCCCCCCAGGTTCCAGGCCTCAACTCCGAACGGCACTGTCTACAGCATGGTAGCCCAAACTCAGAGCGGGTCAGCCACAGGGAGGTCCTGGAGCACTTCCTCTTCTTTGTAGGACTACGAGCTGACATTGAGAATGGATGTT
Source organism: Ambystoma mexicanum (assembly GCF_040938575.1). Lineage (NCBI taxonomy): Eukaryota > Metazoa > Chordata > Amphibia > Caudata > Ambystomatidae > Ambystoma > Ambystoma mexicanum. Next base: position 478,010,113 of record NC_090938.1, read on the forward strand.
CCCTCCACTCCAAGGTTTGCAGCTCCTTCGAGGGCGGCTGGAGATCTTCCACGGGATAGGGCTCTACCAGGACAGCAGCAGAAGTTGGTCACCCAGCATTTTTCAGACGGGTCCACGGTCTCATCGCAGGTCTTGTAGCTGGACAGGAGACTAGGCTCTCAGTTTCTTCCAGGATCTCTATAGAGTGGGTGCAGGGGTCCTCTTATCCTAAATGTCAGGTAAGAGTAGCAGCTCCCACTAACCAATGACAGATCTGCCCCCACACACACACAATCAGGACCACTGGCGGTAAAACTTAATCATTCCACTCAGATACACTGGCACCAGTTTGGGAATTATGACCAGACAGTCCCAGCCAACTTCCTGGAAGCAAACACACATATTCCTCCAGTAGCCCGCCAAAATGTCTCTGCTTTCCCAAGCACTGGAAGTCCAAATAAGGATGTTCCTGTCCTCACAGGCTCGGAATAGGCTAAAAGGCAAGATGTCCAAAGGACTAACAAAAAATCTTGTGGCATGGCCACGCGGTAAGACTAAACACGAAACGCACCATAAAATGGTAAAAAGTCACAGTTGCCACCAGCATGTACATTTAGCACACCTAGAGTAATCGAAAATCCTCTGAGAAAAGGAGTAGCCCATTTAACTGCATTGTAAGATGCATTGTACAATGATAAAAAGTTACAAGTGATAACAAGTTACTAAAAGTAGTAACAAAGTAACTAAAGGAAACAATGTTTCCCAGTACTAACAGCCTGAATAACATGGACGATTCCCTATAACAGATGAGCAAAAGCAAAAGTAGTGAAGTTTAAGGCTTCACTGCACTGTAAAAAGAACATGTCAGATATAAAGATAAAAGCAAAATGTTTGGGGGTCCATAGAAATGGAAGGAAGGGTGCAGTAAAGAGGAATCTTTCCCCCAACAACTAGCACCTTAGTGGTGATTCAGGTACTCTTTAACCATAGGACCATAGTTCTCCATTCTTCTCAACTTGTTGGGAACCCGGATAGAGCAACAGGACATAATGTTAGGTTATGTTAACGGGCATTTGTATAGCGCCTTTTACCATTGGTATGATTTCAAAGCGCTGTGCGTTGAACACCCTCAGGAACCGCAGTGCAGGTCAGTGGCGAAAGTAGTGTAGTAAATAGTGCTTGGGTACACTCGGTATGTGTGCAGCTAGGGCAGATTAAGTGGTGTGTAGCTGCATTCTAGTGTTGCCGTGATGCAGGGGTTGTGTGAGATCAGTAGAATGTGTGCAGTAATGCCAATTGGACTTGGGTAGCTGCATTCTGGTGGTAGTGGAGTTTGTGAATGGGATTGTGTGTGCAGCTAGGCCGAATTAATGGAGCAGTATAGCTGCATTGTACTGGTTGTTGGTTCAGAGGAGAGAGTTCACATATTGGTGTGTTTGAGTGTCTGTGTGGATTGGAGGGGGACCCTGTTCCTGATGACCTTCCAGTGCCCGTCAACGTGACGGTATCTCCATTTGGGGATATTAGTCTAAAGTCATCCCTTTGTCTTGTTGGGTCTGCAATTGCTAATTGGAGTACCACTGCAGCTAGTTCCGTTCTATCGGTCCTGTTAGGCAGAATTGCATGCAGTACCCTCTGGGACCACCACATACAATTAGGACTAGAAGTGTAAGCAAAAACCAACCTTCGGTATAAGTCGGTATTACACAGTTTTGTGGTAGCGAGCTGAGCCGCCAGGCTTATCTCAAGAGGGAATGTGAGCAGTACAAGAGGTTACACAGAGGTCTTACAATCACAGTGGTTCAAGTAGACACTTGCACTCAAGGTTTCTTGGTAAAAACACTTATTAATTTATTACACAGTCATTTAGAAAACATTCACTAGGAGGAGGCAACTTATACACAAACACTTAAAAATCAACCCAATAAGTTTCTGAACAAATTAGGCTCCCCTGAAATAGGAGCAAAATGGCCTTTCAGTTACTTTCAATGGAAGTAAAAAGGCACAACTTAGCAGAATAGATCACAAATACTTTCTTAGGCAGTGCAAATAGTTTTAGTTCACTAGAGGACTCGATTCAGTTCAATAGGCCGAGGCCAAAGTCAATGGACTAGTGTCTTGTATAGGAAAAAGCAGTTCTTGCAGTAAACGGTAAAGTCTTTGCCAAAGTTCTCAGAAGTAGTTTGTACGAAAAAGAATCATATGTTGGGTCACAAGCTGATTAGGCCTGCAAGTTGGGAAAGTTTCACGAACTTTCACAGCGAAAGATGCGTTCTCTCAATCGGGTTGGCACAGTACCTTAATATGAAGCAAAAGATGCAGCTGAAGACGTTGGTTCTTGGCAGTTCCTTTAGGTCTCGCTGTTCCTGAGCCTCAGTCGTGGGGACAAGAGGGAGGACATCAGGGGACTCCTGCACTGCACAGGATTGTCAAATAACGCAGACAAAATGGAGTCACTTCAGTTCGAGTAGCTGTAGTCAAGCACACAAGCTGGTGTCCTTCCCCCCTGGATAATCCTAACCAGCTCCGAGAATGGTCTCCAGGTGGCTTACGAGTTGATTGGTCCCACCAACTCAAAGCCGTCCTTGAAGGGGCTTCTCGGTCAAGATGAACTTGGCGATTCGGACCTGCAGCAGGGCTTCACTGGGCAAATCAATGGTCCAGGAGTTGCAGCAGCCATCCTTTTCCAGCTCGTCTTCGGTTCTTTCGGTCCAGTGGTCGACTCTGCTTTCCAGTCCAAGAGACTCACCTTTTAAACAGTTTTCTCCAATTCATTCCAGCCCAGCTACCACTCACCCAGCAGGGTGGCTGTCCTTGCCGGACAGTCTGCCAGCCACTCACGCCAGAGTGCATTTGGGTCTCCTAGGAGACTAAGCAAAGGGAGTTTCGGGCACCTCCCTCACTTCCTGCTCACTCAGACGCCAGAGGCAGTCTTCAGTCCTGAAGCCTGCCAAAGGCAGTCTTCAGTCCTGAAGCCTGCCAAAGGCATAGAAACAAAGGGACCAAACCTGGTTTGGCGCACAGAGACCATCTCTAGAAGGACCCTTCCAGAAAGAAATGGTGAAAAAAAGACCAGGACCTGTTTAAACAAAAGGGACTTAAGGCGCCATCTTGAAAAACATCACTCCTGCGATTTTTAGCTACCGGTGTTCGCGGTCGGGATCAATCATGGTAGTTAGTTGTAAAATCACTGCCACCAGCCATTTTGATAGAAAAGGGTAGGATTTGACTGCTAGATGAGTTTCTAGACACAGGGGATACTAGGTAACCCCTAGAGCACTCTATAGGAAGATAGTGTGTGCTGGGTATAGGAATTTAAAAAGACTAGTAAAGTCAATTTAACTTTACATTCTCTGGGAAACAGTAGTTGATCCCAGAGAAGGTATTTAAAACTTTGGGAAAAGATGCCTATGTAGTCATCTTAAAACTCCAAATCAAAGAACACAAGAGTAAACCCCACATCAAAATACATGAGAGTTGGGAAAAAGGCTCACACTCTTTCCAGTTAAAAAAAAATCAAGTACTCAAAATCCAGCTAAGTTGCTGGGGGTCTCTAAGGTGAAGGGAATTAGCACATTTTTGAGAATTCTCCCTAACAGGTCCTACCACTACATCCTGGAGATTATGGCTGGTGCTCGCGAGTCCGGTCCATCATCAGAGTCTATAGTCATCCCTGTTTCTTGCTGCATCTGCAATTACTTGTTGGTGGCACTTTCACAGTGTGTGGTTGCATCAAGTTCTGTATTACCGGATGTACAAGTACATCCTAGGTATTGTGGCTGGTATTTGTGAAGGTCCAGCATCTGGCCAAAGCTTGTTGTTAGTGCGGTGTCTGAATAAAACGGTTACATACAACACATCGATGTCCCTTGCAGGTACTTGCCTCACCAGTTTCATTGTCCGATTTCTAGAGCATATTCCCTTGAGGGTGGAACTAAAGTTAGAGCGTAAGTGCTATTGGATCAAAATTTCCGATTCCGGGGTAATTGTTTATACCAGGTATTCCCAAACTAGTTTATGGTTTGAATTTGAGAAATGACACTGCATCACAGTCCCTTGCGAGAGCTGCGTGTACTCGAGCGCTTATCTGATAGGAGAACGTGGTGCTTAACAGCAATTGACAAAGAGCAAGCCCAATAAAGCATCAGAATACAGGTGTTCCTGCGCCCACGTGAAAGGAGTTCCGGGATCAAGTCCTAGACAGATCAGAGTAAGCATCAGATGACCCCAGAACAATCATGTCTGTTGGACAATGACAACCAGATCTGACCCATATAATTTCAACATAGGTGCTAGAAGGCCCTCGGTATATAGTTCTGCTCGAAAGACTTTCAGATAAGATTAGCAAGGATAGACATCTCCTGGACTGATAACCTAGTGCACATCTGGAGAATGCAAAGATCATGCTCAGTCCTCGTTGGTACAGAAGTGCTAATAGTGCTTGGGATAAGAGTCTAGCACAATCAATCCAGAAAATTGGAGATGGACATCCCTTGGCTTCAGAGCATAGAGTATACCTGGTGGAGGAAGGCAATGATCCAACTCCGCAATGGCATAGGTACATAAGTGCTACTAGGATTTGGGTTTAAAGTCCAGGGCAATGGCTCCAGATAGTTTGGAGGTAGATGTCTCCTGGCCGACAGTGGAAACACAGCAGGCCCAGTCATAGCGTAGGGCATGAGTGTTACTAGGCCCACGGTTTGGAGTCCTGCTTATTAACTTCTAGGCTGGATCATTGTATTGCACTCATCCTCCACACAGCAGCCCCTTGACACCTACGCGCCCAAGGTCGGAACACCCCCAGTGACCGCAGTCCACGCTTGAGAGATTTCAAGAGCCAACCTACACGATGAGTGTGCATCTGGACAGGCCAGGACCCAGGTGGGCCGCCTAATCTCCAGCAAGCAGGCCAGAAGCTAAGCACATGGGCAGGTGCTGTCAGTGGCCTAGGGCAGTGCACCAGTGGCAGAGACTCGATGCATGCTCAACCAGACCGAAACTCCCCACAGGTTGTCGCTGCATATCAGTGGCAGAGATGTGGAGGCACTCCAGGGGCCCTAGTGTGGACGGCCATGTGAGCCGCCAGACTGGCATTGCACAGCCACAGCTGCACTCCAAAGCGCATGGACGGGCAGCCGTACCCACAGCCTGTGTACACAGACATGGCATGGCGCAAGGCACAGACACCCCACACTCAGACAGAGTTCATCCTCAATGTCGTTCTTCTAGGTCCAATGCCATGTGCTGATCTTGCCAGTTGTCTCGCTAGACTGCAAGCCCGAGCAGTGGGAGAGGGGCCCTGAGGGGCGGGGAGCGATGCACGATCGTCTGTGGGTGAGGCAAATCCATCACCTAGCTTTGGGATACTTGGATAGAGGCAGAAACACCTGAAATGGTGTCACAACGGTAAAAGCAGAAACACCTACATTTGAGATAGCTAGTGAGAGAAAACTGAGTGTTCTCCCACCTACTCCACTGGGATTCTCTAGTCAGGTGGCCAGGGAAGGGCCATTGCTTTTGTATCCCGACCATGGGGGTGGACAAGCAAGGGAGTATCACGTGAGTGGAGGGTCACGGGGGATTGGGAGAACATCGAAGAGCGAGACATGGTACTACTTTCAAAATCAAACCGGGGGCTTTAAAATTCCTGGATGCGAGAATCCCTCAAAGTACACCAGAGCCCAGCACACCTGCCTTCACAATATATGACAAATATTACTTACCAGTAATAGTCTTACATAAGCTTACATCTGTTTATAGTCGCATGCTAGTCATAGCAGCCATCTAGTGGCTGCTATGGCATACTAAATGTTATTTACAGCAACATCAACAAAAAAAGCAGTATCAACAGGGACCATTCCAGGGTGTTCTATGAGGACTAGAGAGCACCCTATAGTGAAACCAAGTTTGACAAAACTCTCAATAGCAAATGTGACTGCGCCTTAAGGCTTCAACTCTTGGGAGGGGTAGATAATGGTACAATGAACCACATCACTTACAAGGGAGACAGTAAGAGACTGTCCACACAAGATCGAGTTAACAAATGCTGTGCCTTAAGCAAATGTGATCTACAAAGTACCTCCTATACATATTGTCAGGGAGCATTCTCAGAAATGCGCTAATTCCCCTCTACCTTAGAGACCCAACACTTTTGCTGGATTTTAGGAGTTTTAATTTTTAACCTGGAGAGTGAGACCCCCTTTCCCCCAATACTCATGTATTTATCTGTGATTTGGACTCCGTTTCTGTTGACTTTAGAGCCTGACAAACTCCATAGGCATCATTTTTACATTGTGGCACCCAGCACCTTCAGTGCAGTGACATAGGGAAGCCACTTAGATTTCCCAAAGGTTTAAATATCTTCTCTTGGTGAAACTACTGTTTCCAAGAGCAGTGAAGTGAAACGGACTTTACTTACATTTTGTAATTTGCTAGACCCAGCACACACTATCTTACCATAGGGTGCTGGAGGGGTTATAGGCATCCCCTTTGTCTGGTGTCTCATGTAACATTTTATGTTACCCATTCCTCAATTAATGGCTGGTGGCAGTGGTTTACTTTTAACTAACGTTGTGTGCTTTTACCACGTGCTGCGTTCGGAGCTGCAGTAAGGCACCCATGGGTGCTAATTTTGTCAAAATGGTCCCGGTCTTTTTTTGCCGTTTCTTGTTGGAAAGGTCCTTCATGAAATTTACTCTGCGCGCCATACCAGGTTTGGTCCCTTTGTTCGCTTTGTCGGGATTCACAAGTGAAGCCCGCTTCTGGCTCCCGGGTGTCTAGCAGGGGCGGGAAGTGAGGGAAGTGCCCGAAACTCCCTGTGCTTAATCCCCTTGGTTACAGGAATGCACCCAAAGATGATTGGCTGGCTGGCTGTTCTTGGAGGACAGCCACTCTGCTGTGCGATTGACAGCTAGGCTGGAATGAATGGGAGAAACCTGCATGAAAGGCAAGGCTTTTTGGCGTGTAAGGCAGAGTTGACCACTGGACGAAGAAATCCAAAGAAGCGCTTGAAAGAGACGCCTGCTGGAACTCCTGGACCGTTGGTTTGCTCGATGAAGCCCTGCTGCTGTGCTGAAGCTCCGGATTTCCCCGAACTAGAGAAGCCCCGCAAGGAAGACTTCTCCTCATGGGTTGGTGGGACCAATCAACCCCAAAGTGAACTTGTCTGGACATCCTCTCGAAGCTGGCTGTATTTCCACTGCCACTGGAACTTAAGAGCCAGGGAAAGGAACGCCAGATTGGGTGCATCACTTTTAAGTCAGACCTGAGCTCCAGGAAGATCCTCCGGACTCCCAGGAAGCAGGACTGACCAAGCCTGAGCCATCTCAGAGTGCTGGACCCCAGATGCAAGGAAAGTCCATTGTGGTAGCCGAGAACAAGGGCCATTTGCTGAGAGGTGAGGAGCTGAAACCGCAAAGTGCAGCTGAATTGAAGTTTGCCCAATGCTGCTGACTGTCCCATTGCAATAGTCCCCCAGAAGTCCTCCCTCGTGTCCCCACGACTGAGGCCCAGGAACAACAGGATCTGCAGAGCTGCACAGTGTTAAAACGGATTTCTGAACTCTGTCCTGGTGGCGCGAAGTTCAGAAGGCCAACCTAATTACTTGGAACAGGGTAACCTCTGGACAAGCCAGACCAATCAGGGTAGCGATCGCAGCGGTCAAGACTAGGTCTCAAGAGGGGTGAGGGTGACTGAAAGCCCGCAATGAGCACACAAAGCAAGGACACTTACAAACTACTCCAAACAGGTGTTATATTAAAAATATATACACATTTATTCCAAGGCCTTTAAAACAATGACCGTAGCGAGAAATCACAATACAACTCTAGTAAACCAACACATACCATACCAATACAATATATATACAAATACAAACTAGTCTATAGCGTTAGATGCACGAAATGTGTAGACCACCTAAAAGGGAAGGAAAACAGGCAGTGCGAAATAATACTTAGACCCAGTCCGCCTTCAGAGGCACCTAACTAAAAGGAAGTCCGAGCCCTACGAAGAGTGGAGCCTTGTGCTCAAAAGTACCTGCACACGCTGGTGCCAACGCTGGTGCCAACGGGCAAAAAGGGGAGTCTCTTCGAGGGAATCAGGCAGTTCAGTTTAGTGCACAAATGAAGAAGAACAGAGTTCCGTGACTCAAGCGCAGCCTCCACTGTGGGCAGAAGCAGAGCGCGAGTACGGGAAAGGCGTGCTGTTTTGACACAGCGGGGAAAAGCTATGGGCTCCTGCAGGAGGGCGACCAGTTCCTAGCTATGCTACTCACCGGTCCCCGATGCAAGCAGACCCAGGCTTCTCCGCGTCAGTTTCAGTCGCTGGCAGGTTCAGGAGAGCAGGGGACGTCTTGTCGTCGTGTAGTGTCTGCAGCAGCAGAGTTGAGTTAAAGATGTCCCAAATGAAGTGAACCCGCACAGTGTTACCACAGCAGGGCAACGGAGCGACCGTGTGTATCTCAGTCAAATGTACACTACTCACTTCAGACCAGGGAACGCCAAGTGTACGAATCGTGTGAGAGTGACAAGGACTAGAAATACAACACAACCTAGTGGCGGTTACAGAGCAAGACTCCTGTGTAGGCTGGTCAGTCTGCTGGATGGCCCAGGGACACTTCCGAAGGCTTATGAGCAGGAGATGGTGAAGATGCCGAGAATAGCTGTTCCCGCTTTTCCAAGGGTCAAAGTACCAGTACAGGCCTTCTGGTTCGATCAGAGGTAAAAAGGGTTTCACAAGGCGACAGCAGTGCAGAGGAGCAGTCCTTCAGCGATTCCTCGGTTCAGCCTCGTGGTTGCAGGATACTTGGCTCCTGTATTCCTTCGTTCGTGAGAACTCAGGAGATCGACATGGTAGTGGTGTTTCCAGCCCCCTCTTATCCACGGTTCCCTTCGCGCCAAATCGGAGGTGACCCAATGCGAGATCCGCTCATCAACACTCACACCATACGTGGACCTATCGCGGACCACGGTGGTCCCAGGCATTCACACCACCCTAGACTGTCTGGCACCCAGGATGTGTATTGGGACCAGACATCCCAGCCCACATCCTGGAGGCACACACAAGGCCTGTAGAAGCCCGCGAAAGCATCCGTGTTTCGCGGGAAAGTACATGCCCAAATAAGGAAGGCCCCAGGTCGGCTCGACCTGGGGAAGGTGAAGGGAGCAAGACGGTCAGCGGACAGGACAAAGGAGCCTCGTGGTCTGGCCATTTTGGGAGCCAGGCGACCATTTTGGGCTAAGCGCGAGAAACGCGCTTAAAACGCCAAAATGAGCTCAAAACACAAGAAACGATCGCTGCCACCATTCCCGTCCGTGATTCACTTGCACCGATCAGTTACAATCCAAAAAGAGTATCTAGGGCCTGTAGAAGGCTAGAGACCCAAGAGAGCAGTAACTTAGCTTACAGTGCCCTCTTGTGTCATGTTGCACGAAAGCCGCAACATGCTAAAAGAAACTACGGAAAACAGCATTTCCCGGGACTGACTGTCTTAAGGGCATGTCAGTTTCCCCGTAAGAATGGAGCGAAAGCCCAGAGAAGTGCGGCAGAAGGCTGCACTTATCTGGCAAAGTCGAGAACCAGGTGAAAAACAACAGCAAAAAGTTTAGGGGTTGCCACATGGAAGGAAAATTACCTACAATTACGAAATCTTTCCTAACACACAGGGACAGAAGCCAACTGGAACCATTTCTTCTAACCAAAGGTACTGTAAAACAAAGGGGACTTACCTCTTGTTATGTAGCCTTGCTTGTTCCCATTTGAGACTTGTCTTGGTTACTTTTGCAGAGTTGCTTGCAGCTTTTGCACCTCACACGCCTCCCAGCTTGTGGCCCTACATCAATTCCACTTTTTCTACAAAGACTTCTCAAACATTGTGCAAGACTTTACCTACAAGAAGTGTTTCAGCTCACCTAGACTTTTGCTAACTTAACATTGGCTGGCTTGGCTCCCTGAAAGATTCTTCTTACTTCCAACATTGTGCTTTACCTTTCCACCAGGAAAAGGTTAATTTACTTTACATTGGAGGGTTAAAAAGTACTTACCTGCTTCAAAATATTTGCGTAACTATTGTTTTATTCTTGAACCCTTTTCTTTGACACCAATCTCAGTATTGCTCTAAATGTACCAGTGATATAAATGTCCACATTGACCTTAAGTCACCTGAGGGTGTAGGAAGTGTGTGCGCCATCCCAAATGGGTACTTGCCGATTTAGAGAAACTACAAGGGTGTATTTTGGAGTGCCTTTGTGTCTTACTATTATATTGCCCCCTTCAGTAGAAGGCTTATTCAACTGACTTAAATAAATTAGTAATTGTGTAATCAAGAAACTTTGAGTGTAAGAAGAGTTTGTTTGAATACTTGTCACTGTGAATCTCTGTAAAAACCCTACTGCTCACATTGACCCCTCTTGAGATAAGTCTGGCTGCTCAGCCACACTACCAACCTTTGTAGTACAGACTTATACCAAAGATTGAGTTCCTATTGCCAGGAGGTCAAGGTTGCTTTAGTCTCCCAAAGGCTACTGCACACAATATTGCCTAACAAACATACACACAGATAGGTGCCCACAATTGGCAGCAAGCACACTTCATATCAAACCATAGTTACAATTGCTACACAAAAGATACTGTTCTAATTGGAAAGTGGAGAGGAAAAGGAGTTCATATTTTAAAGACCCAAGACAAGCAAATGCAAGTCCAGAAAATTATTTCATAAGTTCAAACCTTACCCGCAAACAAGTGTTCAAACAACATCACAGTGAAGTAACAAAATTCACTTATTTACAGAAGATTCAGTAATATGAAGGTTCTCCCATAGGAAGTCATGGGTAAATACAATAGGCAAACAATAATAGCGTCAGGTTCTGCAAGTCGCCACTTAAGGGTTCAACAAGTTAGAGGAGAGCAGCCACCACTCCTACAGTTCAAGTTCTACCACACAAGAAGGTAAAGCAAGGGCTGTTGCCAAGGAGGACAACCTATAAGAATCATTTTAGGGTGAGGGGGCAGAGGTGGATACAACAGGAATGCACCCCCTGGCCACAAAGCCTGACCAAGATGACCAACAACCACAGGTAAGTCATTGCTATTGGGAGAACTGTTCTCACTGTGGATTGTAGCATAGGGGGTCCAGGATCGGTCAGCTGCAGAGGTGGCATTGACTGCTGGATTTGGAAAGTCGGTGGGTGCAATCTCTGTTCGCAACCTTACTGTTCAAATTACCAACAGGGTGGATTCAAGATTTCCTTTGTTTGAAGAACCACTGCATCACCCACGATGAGTAAGGACCACAACAATGCAATATCTGGAAAAGCAGTCTAGTTGACCGAGCAAAGGTCTGCAAGAAACTACGGAGAACAAAAAGGACTTTATCTTAGGATGGGCCCCTGTACCGGGTGGACCGCAGCAGAGCCAAGAAGTTAATGTTGCTCAATGAAGTCACACAGCTCTGAAGGAACAGAGGAGTTCATACTTCAGAGGGTGCAAACAAGATACAGGTCTACTGTCTCTGCAAGCTTCCTAAGGACGCCCAACAAGGTGCAGGACTGTGAACTGGCTCTGCCTACCTATTAAAAAATGATTGAGATGGGACGAACAAGAGGGCTACCAGACTGGGAGCACCATAAAGAGTGTGCTCTCACCTCCCAGAACCTATTACAATGAGGAAACTGCAAATAAGCACCCTCCCCGACGGGAAATCGGAGGGGGCAGTGCCAAACAGTGTGCTGCTCGAGTGGCCAGCCGGGAACCAGTGGAACAGAGCCGTCTCTCAGCGGCTGTGGAAACTTCCACACATACCGGCCCGTTAAGGTCACCCGGCACCCACAGCAGCTGGAAGAAAACATGGCGTGGAGCCGTGCCCCGGACAGGGGTGTTGGGCACATCAAGGTGGTCATTACTGTGGTCCAGCCAACCCCTGGGGTGAGAGGCATCCCAGACGGAGAGCAAAAGCGTCCCGCAACTGGGTCGAGCAATCAAGGGGTCTGGCTGTGCAGGGCACGCACGGATCCACTGGCGGGGAGCGAGAAGGCCCACGCTTGACAAGAGGAATTGGTTGGAGGTTCTCCCCTGGCCCTGCATAGCGAGAAGACAGCTGGCGAGTGCATGGTGTTAGGCAAAGTTTGAATGCAGTACCCTCTGGGAACACTAAAAACAACTATGACTACAGGTATAGGCAACCCAACCTTTGGTATAAGCTTGTACTACACAGTTTTGGTAGCATATTGAGCAGCCAGGCTTATCTCAAAAGGGAAAATGTGAGATGTAGTGGAGTTACAAAGATTCACAGTTACAGGTATTCAAATAAACTCTTACACCAAGGTTTCCTGCATAAAAAATGAATAATGTATTCATCAGTCAGTTATAAAGCCTTCTTCAGAAGGGAGCAATAGACTAGAAACACACAAATATACTTCAATACTGTACACGCTGAGTTTCTGAATCAGACAAGACCCTTTTGGGATGGCCCACAGACATAACCTACACCCACAGGTGACTTCAGTAACAAGGGTGCTGGGGGCATGAATATCTTACTGTTGGCATTCAGAATACTCTCAAAAAGTAAGTAAAAGGCAAAGGCTATTATAACACAAGAGGTTACAAATATTCATAAGCAGGGCAAATACTTTAGAGTTCACTAGAAGGGTCATTCAATTCAATAGGCTAAGCCAAGCTCAATAGGCCAAAGTCTTTGTATAGGATGCAGCACTTCAGGTAAGTAATGGAAAAGTCTTTGCACAAGTGCTTAGGAATCTTTGATGAAGAATCAAATGTAGGGCCACAAGCTGATTAGACTTGTGAGTTGTGGAAGTTACAAGCACTTATACAGTAAGAGGTAAGTTCTCTTAGACATTTTACAGTACCTTAGGAAAGAAGGAAAGAGACACCTGGTGACTTCTGTTCCTGTGCAGCTCTGCAGATCTCACTGATCCTGGGCCTTAGTCGTGGGTACAAGAGGGAGGACGTTGGGGGGGTGGGGGGGGGAGGAGGGACTCCTGCACTGGCACCGTCAAAACTGCCAACCGGAAAACTTTACTTTCAGTGGCTGTTTCGCGTTTCAGCTCCTTGCGGTAAAGCAAATAGCAATAAGCGCGGTTCCTGGCTGTCAAGGTGGACGGTCCTCACTTCTGGGGTCCCGCACTCTGCTGAGGGGGCTCAGGCTTGGTCAGTCCTGCTTCGTGGGAGTCGGAGGATCTTCCAAAAGCTTTAGGCCAGCTTAAAAGTAATGCACACAATCTGGTGTCCCTCTCCCTTGCTATTCAGTTCCTGCACCAACTCTGAGGAAATTAAACAAGCTCCGAAATGGGTGTCAAGGTGGCTTACTTTGGAGTTGATCAGTCCCACCAACTCAAAAGGTAGAAGCCGCCTTTGCAGGGACTGCTCTGTCCATGCGAACTTGGCATTTCAGCACTGCAGCAGGGATTCACCAGGCAAACCAACGGTCCAGGAGTTGCGGCAGGTGTCCTCTTAAAGCTCTTCTTCGGTTCCTTCGTCCAGTGGTCAACTCTGCCTTCCAAGCCAAGAGACTCGCCTTTTATTCAGTTCTCTCCCATTCATTCCAGCCTAGCTGTCACTCACCCAGCAGGGTGGCTGTCCTTGCCAGACAGTCATCCAGCCAATCACCACAGAGTGCATTTGGGTCTCCTAGGAGACTAAGCAAAGGGAGTTTCGGGCATCTCCCACACTTCCTGCCTAACCCAGACACTTGAGCCAGAGGCGGATTTCACTCCTGAAGCCCGCCAAAGGCGAATGAACGAAGACCAAACCTGGTTTGGCGCGCAGAGAAAAACTCTAGAAGGACCTTTACACAAAGACATGGCAAAAAACAAAGACCAGGGACCATTTTAACAAGGATGGCTGGATGTCATTTTGAAAAAGATGGCTCCCGCGGTTAACGTTACTGGGTCCGCGGACAGTCGCGGTAAATGCAAACCTTGGTAGTTCAAAACGAAACCACTGCCACCAGCCAGTCAATTGAGGAAAGGGTAACAAAACAGGTTACATGTGCATTTAGACACAGGGGATACTAAGTAACCCCTCCAGCACTCTACTGTAAAATAGGGTGTGCTGGGTCTAGCAAGTACAATGCCAAGTAAAGCCAATTTCACTTTACTGCTCTGGGAAACTGTAGTTTATCCCAGAGAAGGTATTTAAACCTTGGGAAATCTAAAAGACTTCCCTGTGCCACTGCACTGAAGGTGCTGTGTGGCAATTGTAAACGATGATGCCTATGGAGTTTGTTAGACTCTATAACCACAAAGAAACAGAGGTAAAATTCACACAAATATATGAGAGAGTGGGAAAAAGGGTCACTCTTTCCAGGTTAAAAAAAAATCAAGTCCTCAAAATCCAGCAAAGTTGCTGGGGGTCTCCAAGGTGGAGGGAATTAACATTTTTGAGAATTCTCACTAATACATGGGCAGCCACCCCTTCCTTCAAGACAGAGTCCTGGAGTGTATCGGTGGCACAGAGTCAAGTACTGCAGAGTCCCTACAGGCAGCAAGGGGGGTAGCTGGAACACGGGAGCCTGAAACTGCTACGTGGACTGAGCTAAAGATGATGCGGGCCTGAATCTCAGGGTTCACAGGAACGGAGCTGGTGTGGGGCCTCCCCCTCCCTCTACATTAGGTGATTAGGGGAGCTGGGCCCTAGGACAGAGGGGAGGCTGAAAAACCGGGAGGCGCTGTAAAGAGGCTAGGGGCCTGAGGTATGTCACGGTAGGATGCCCAGACTAGGAGCTCTGCACCAAAGGAGCCCAGCAGAGGGGCAGCTTTTGAGGAAAGGAGGTACTGTGCAGGCCGCATACTTCTGTGCAGACCACCTGGAAGCCTGTAGTCCTGTGAACGTCACATAGAAGAGAAGAGGGGGCCTGGATGCAGTAGGACACCCCCAACCCCTGTCACGGTAATAGTTGCCAAAAGGATTAAAGGCCTACAGGCGGGGATAAGGGGCCCAAGGAAACAACTGAAGGAATGGTGCAGGGACCCCCGCTTTCAATGTGCACCTCAAATGTCGAGGAACAAGGTCCAAGTCCAAAGACAAGTTGCCCACTCCCAAATCCTCGAGAAAGACCCAAGATGGTAACTTAAAGAAGCTACTGAGGGAGGAGATCACACACTATTAATAAGGCTCTTCGAGAGGCCGTGATTCACGAAGGCCTGACACCCCCTTGAGGGGCCCAGGGGGTAACTAAAGAGGTTTTCAGGCAATGTTTCTGGGAATTCCGAACAAAAGAAAAATCACAGAAATGTTACAGGCCCAATTAATCATTATACAAGACTTTCCAAGTCGCCGCAGGAAAACGCCCCTGCAAGACCTAGCAGGGGACACTCGGAAAATGGATGACTTGGTGGAACAGCTGGCGAGGGTACTGCAGAATTTGGAAATGCAGAAAAGAATCTGATTTTTTTTTTTTTTTAAAAAGACAATCGCTCAAGACCATCCAATAGAAGAATAAAAAGTCTTTCAGAGGGTGTGGCGGATAAGAACCTGCAGGAGACAGCGCAGCAGGTCTTTGCAGACCTCCTGGAAATGGAGAACTAGTCTGAGATGCAGCTGGATCGAATACACAGAGTGGGGCCCAAGCAGGGTGAACTGGGCACCAGGTCTCATGATATGGTGGTAGCTCTGCAACAATATGGGCAAAAGGAGCAGATTCTACTGGCATCCAGGTAGCCAGGAACACCGGCCCGATAAAGATCAATGGGTCGGAGATTCAGTTAAACCAAGACTTACCACAATGGTGAAACAAAGAAAGATGAGCCTGATGGTCGGGGCCCTGCTGAAAGCCCATGTGAAATACAAATGGACATTTCCTTTCGACCTCTATTTTCCTGGGAAGGAAGGCAACATCGGGTCAAGTTGAGGTTGGCTTGCAGATTTTGAAAATGGAGGACGACCAGACACTGCCTCAGGATCAGCGAACAGCAAGGGAACCAGTAAAGAGGAAGTTGGGGAGTGGACATCGGTCCAGGCAAAATGTCAGAAGACAAAGGCCCCCCAAGTGGGCCTGACAGACTGGCTGGCGGAGGAGGCACCCTAGAAGAGGCAGCCGCAAACTTTGCAAGGGTTCCTCCAGAGGATAGAACTGTGGAGCCCAAAAAAGGTAGTGTGTTGGAGGAAGGACGACATGAGGAGACGAGTTTAAGTACATACACATCTTGGTTTGTTCTCATGCGCCTTAGTGTACCCGCACTATTCACCCCAGGGTTATTCTGAAGGCTCAATTTCCATGGCCTGTGGCATCGGTAGGAGGTTTGAGCCTGCAGTTGGGAGGGAGCGTGGAAGGGGGTGGGATGGTTTACATGGGGGGGGGGAATACATCTGGTTCACTCTGGGGTTTTCATTTTTGAGGTTCACAGGCACCAGGTCAAGTTCAAGCTAATATGTCTTAATGTCAGGGGGCTTAACTCCCCGTTAATAGGAAGAAAGTGGAGCAATTCCTCTGGAGGGAGAAGCCAGACTGGGTGGCGCTACAGGAAACACATATCCGGAAGATAGACAAACTTAAGTTCCGAAGTTCCGAGGCTATCTGCATATACTCCAAGCCAATTCCCAGGGGAAGTGGGGAGGTGTTCTCCTAGCCACCCGGGAGTTGCCAGGCTTGATAGTCAATGTCACCGAAGGGGACTGAGACACGGAGGGCAGGTATATCATGGCGAATAAACACTGGGAAGGGGGTACTTAAATCCTGGTGTCGATTTACACCCCCAATACAGGGTAGGCCGGGTTTCTGTGGTCTGTGCTGACCAAAGTCGAGCTGTTTGCAAAGGGGTGCATTATTCTCACAGGGACTTTAATGTTGCATCTGACTCTCTTACGGACAGGAGTGCGAGGATATACCATAACCTAATGGCACCTTTTTTAAGAAGTTAAAGGAGCGCATGGAGTAGCTAGCATTAGTGGACTCCTGAGGGAGAAGCATGAGGCAGAAGGGGATATCTTTTTCTGCTATGCACATAGGTCCTTTTCAAGGATCGACTACATTTGGCCGTCTAGGACTCTGCTGGGACAAGTGAAGGAGGCGGATCTAGGGGCTATAGCACCATCTGACCACTCGTCTATTATAATCACATCTGCCAGGAGAAGGGTGGACCGGGTTTCAGAAATGAAGACTTCGCCTCCTCAAAGACAGAGTGATCTCGGAGGACCTGCAGGACAAGATTAGGACATTTTTACACCTTAATAGGACATAGGGAGCACAGGAGCATATGGTGTGGGATGCATTAAAGGCTACTATAAGAGGGGAACAGATTGCTAAAAAGGCTCAGAGACAAGCAGCTCAGCCATCTACAGGTACAGCTGGAAAATCAACTCCAGCAGGTAATGGACACAATGGACCAGATTTCAGGAAACACAATTAGAAGAGAATTTAGGCAGATTAAGGGCCAGTTAGTGTTGTTCCAAAACAAGAGGGCTGTGCAATCCCACCTGTTCTTGCAATAAAAGTACTACATAAAAGCAGATAAGGCAGACTGTTTATTGGCGAGGCAGGTGAAGAAAAAGGAGGCATCCAGGACGATCTTAAAAATTAAAACCGGGCAGAAGGGGGGAAAAGCTCCTCCTCCAGGCACATTATAGACACCTTCACGGCATTCTACTCGGTCCTGTACACAGACTCACCCAATGCAGACGATTGCTCAGGGGGAAAGGGAAGAGTTATAGGTGGATATTTCCCCAGAGGAAGTGTAGGCTGCGATCATGTCCTTGCCTAGGTAGCAAGGCCACTGGGACAGATGGTTTTCCCAGGATCTTCTATAAAGCATTTAAGTGCTGATCCCAATCCTAGCCCTCACTTCAACTCCTTTGGGAAGTCTAGACACACTGCCCAGTCCATGGAGGAGAAAATGGTGTTGCTGCCTAACCCTAATAAGGACACCACGCAGTGTGGGTCTTACCGTCCCATTGCTCTGATTAATATCGATGCAAAAAATGTACACTAAGATACCGGCATCTCGCTTAGAAAAGCTACATTAACTGTTTGGATTTATAAGACACCAGCAAATGTTTGATAACACACAAGTCTGTCACTTAATAGAGAAAACCAAGATAACTAATACCCCGGCAGCAATACTTGCCTTAGACGTTGAAAAGGCGTTTGACCGCGTGAGTGGCCCTTCATTTTCCACACTTTTGGAGGCTAAGGGTTTCGGGGCAACTTTTGTACAGATGGTAAGGGCCAACTATGGTCATGTACTCTCCAATATGCAATTAATGGTCAACTCTCCCGGGAGATTGGGGTCTCCAGAGGCACAAAGCAGGGATGTCTGCTCTCTCTGCTTCTCTATCTGATCTACGTGGAGCCACTGCTGGCATGTCTAAAAGCAGCACCATACGTCAAGGGCATAACTTTCGGAGGGGGAGGATCACAAAGTGATCGCATTTGCGGGTGACACATGCTGCTTGCAGTCACTCGACCGGAATATATGCTCCTGGCAATTGGTAGAGAGCTCAAGGATTTTGGTTCTGTTGTGGGCCTAAAGATCAATGGGCACAAGTCGGAGCTGCTCAATTTGACTCTGCCAGAGTGGCAGATGGGGGTGTTGAGAGAAGCGTGCCCCTACAGTTGGCCGGACAGCAGTATTCAGTACCTTGGGGTCCTATACCAGGCCACCTATCGTCCCCTGCTAGAGCAACTGAGGCAATTGCTGTTAGATTGGGGTCCCCTGTCGATATTGTGGCTGGGGAGGATTAACTCCATGAAGATGGCGATCCTCCCCAAGATCCTATACCATTTTCAGGCCCTCCAGATAGTGGTCCCGCAGAAATTCTTTAAGGCTCTTCAAAAACAGATGACTACATTTATTTGGAATAATAAAAAAATCAAGAGTATCCAAGAAGACTCTAATGGCGCCCACTCACAGAGGCAGGGGGTGTGGGGGGCCAGATTTCTGCCTCCATTACCTAGCATCCCAAGTTTGGGTGGTCCATGAATGGTTTACAAGAGATCAGAAGAAGATATGGCAGGGGATGGCTAGCGCTGTGGTGGGGAAGCTCCTGGATGAAGTTCTTTGTTGCCCTAGGAAGGACAGACCTAGGAATATGTACCTAAGCAAAATCACAGCTGTGATGGGAGAGGTGTTGGATTCTCTAGTGGGTTTGTCCGACTACGTTACCTTCTCCATGGACGCCATCATTTAGAAATCCCCAGTTTGGGCCGGGGTGGGATGTTGGGGAGGGGGGGGGTTTAGTAAGGTGCGAGACAGCGGGGTGCCGCAAGCTGGGGGTCATGGTGGAGGGTCAGGACATTAACAGTTTGGGCTGGGCAAAGGGGAGAGATGGCAGTATTCGCAATTGAGACATTGGCTTCGAAAACCGGAGATCATGAAAGCTACGACCAGAGAGCTCACCCCTTTTGAAAAATGTGTGACGAGTAACTCCGGGGAGAGACAGGATTAACATTTTACAAGATTTTCTCTAACTTCCCGACAGATCTGGACTCAATGTACATGAAAAAAAATGGGACACCACCTTGGGACAGGCACTAGAGGGAAACGAGTGAGCCAGTCTATGGGGGGAACACACCCAAACTTACTAAGGCTCTGCAAGTCAGGGAAATGTGGCTTAAAGTAATGGTGTAGTGGCATCTCACTCCTGAGAAGTTACACAAATTCTATCCAGCAAACTCTGATAAACGTTGGCAGGGTGTGGGGAGCTCAAGACCTGGGAGCACATATGGTGGAAATAGGAGAGTAAATAGCCCTTCTCAGAATCTGTTAAGGTCGCAATGTTGGGAATCTTCAGGTTGCAGGTTCACAGGGACCTTGGCGAGGTCATGCTGGAGATGGGAGACATCCTTGAGAACTTGACATCTAAGGCCCAGAGAGAAAAAAAAAAAAAAAAAAATATATATATATATATATATATATATCCCCCAAAAATGCTCTTCCTATGGAAACACCAACTTAACCATAACTACATGGACGCTACCGCATCCATGTAATGTATATAGTTTATTACAAACCTTTAAAAAGAAACAAAAGAAATCATTTTTGCAAACTGTATGAGCTAATGCCTGCGTTTTCGTGTTAGATCTTAAGTACAGACAGCAATTTGGTAGACTAATCAAGCTAAGATTTTAAAATATTCCAACTAACATCTCAAGCTCTCATTCAGTCCCCTTGTTCATTTGCTTTCAAGAGAGTCAGTTTCCATTTTTTTTAAAAGAATGATAATGCAAATGTTATTTTGTTTTTAGTGCCCTCATGGAGTATCAGCCACCAATCCTCTGCACATTGAGCTGGATATTTTCTCAGTTCAGATACCATGTGTCTTGTTCTTTCATCTCTCATCATGGGGCAGAATAAAACCAGATGTTTCAGGGATTCTTCTTGGGAATTACAGAGCCTACATGTGAGGTTAGATTTTTTATCCACCTCTTTCCTCCCGTATCCAACATCACGTGTATCAAGATTGTTCAGACTAAACATCAAAAATATTGCTTGCATATTCTTACAAGGGCATTTCACCATACATTCCGATATCACGTGCAGTTTTTTAGCTTCTATTGGAGAGTTTCTCATTCTAGCATGTTGAGTTATTTTTTCATTTGTTTCGATCCAATCTTGCTCATATCGTTTTTTTTTTACTGCATTAGGATTGCATATTAGCCACTCTTGGTCAGTATTCAGCTGTTCTAATTTTTTCGCAGGCAATTTTCCATTCCTTTAGGAGACAGTCCACCTTACTATCTGTGACATGGTTTAGTATTTCAATCATCTTTCGAAACACCAAGGTGTTCCACATCACTAGAGCGGTCATCAATGATTGGCTGACCTCGTACCTTATACAGGCTGTGCGAAAGCCATTTGGTAGGTTTAAAATCTTCCTACAGATAACGTGTTCACATCTTTTCCAGATCTCATGGTTGCACTCAAACAGCGTTTCTGCACCGTAGGTCAAGACTGGGATGATTTTGCTCCGATAGAAGCGGATGCCGGGACGCATTGAAAACTTACCATACTTTGTATGCAACCTTGCCGCTTGTGCGGCAACTGGTTGCATTTAGATGCGATTTTTTACAACATCGGCTCATCGTTGATGTTTGAGTTGATTATGATTCCCAAGTATTTTGCTTCCTTGACCACATTTAGGGTCCCCTTGCCAAGCGTCCAAATGAACTTTCTGGTGTTTTTTTTCGTCCCTTGAAGATTCGTGAGCACCAATATCTCCGATTTCTTCACATTTATCTCGAGGCTATTCTTAGCGATGTAATCTCTCAAGGCATTAATTTTCCTCTGAAGGCCGATTGGTGTTGTATCGAGGAGAACAATGTCATCAGCATATATCAATGTACTAACATGAGTGCCCGTTGATTTATGGTGGAAAAGAACAAGCTTCTTCTACAGACTCACATCTGAAATGAAGGAGTAAAGAGTGTTGTTCCCAAAGGGGACCCTTGTTTCACTCCTCGTGATGTTCTTATGGGAGCAGTTACATGTCCTGTGGTATCCAGCCTCATTTGTACAGACGTCTCTGAATATAGTGCTTTTATGGCAGTAATTAAACTCAGAGGGCAGCCTGCCTTGTCCATTTTTATCCATAAGAGCTCACAGTCCACACCATCAGAGGCATGGGCCAAGTCGACGAAGGCGACATATCGAGGTGGTCTTCTTTATCGCCTCCATTTTCAAGAGGTTTAGAATGAACAAGTTTAGACTGCAACCCACGCCTTTAACGAATCCAGTTTATCTCATGTCAGCAATACCGGCTTGCTTGATCCATGTTGTTAATTTGCCTAATAGCTGGGTAGCAAATATTTTGCCCACTACATCAAGTAACGCTATTGGCCTATAGTTTGTGGGTTGAAGCATTGACCCTTTTTTGAATATGGGGACGACTATAGCGCTTTTCCATGTTGTTGGAACTTTCCCATTATTTAATAACATCTTGAAAAGTTGGTGGCAAAAGTCTGCCCATTGTTCCGGGTTTCTTTTAAGTACAGCGTTCGTCAGACCACCAGGGCCTAGGGCTCGCAATGAGCTGAGCTTCTTGAGGTTATCGTAAATCTCTTCCCTTGTGATAACGATATTCCATGGTTCTAGTATTTGTTCCACCTAGTTTTCACAAGGCAGTTTTTGGAAGAGCTTGCTGTAGTGTCTAATCCATTTTTCTTCAGTCACCACATTGCAGATGCTGGAATTATGAGGACACTTCATTTCGTTTGTTGCCCAGAAATCTCTAGAATTTCTTTGTGCAAGGTAGCCCATCATTCGTTCAGCATCATTTTGTTCCATGGTCATTCTTTGCCATTTTAGCCAGTTTTTATATTTCATTTTGGCCTTTGTTTCACTGGTCTTTTCCTCTCTGCCCAGGAGAGATTGCTCAATTTCTCTCAACTTCTTTCGGAGTTCCCTTTTCTTATGTGTTGCATTAGGATCATACACATGTTTCCTCACTACAATATTTTGGTTTCTTGAATTCTGCTTTTTATGAATTTCTAGTAGGACGTTGTATTCTAGACCACTTCTTTCATCTTTCGTATAATGATCTACTAAAGCCTCAGTCAGATTATTAATTTTCTGACTATTTTAGTCTTCGGCGGTTTCTTCCAGGTACCACTTATAAATTCTGTTCCCACCGATCTCTTGTTTTTGCCAGTTCACTTTCAAATGAGAGAGTTTATTTTTTTTAAACCTTTATTTTTTTCTGTTCAGTACAGTATATTTTAAAACAGAACATTACCAAAGAGAATAATGCAAATTAGACCAAATGGTCTCCATACTTCGTATAATGCACATTAAGTCCATGTTTGCAATTATATTTTTCCCCCATTGGTTTTTAACTTTTCATCATGGGGATATTGTCTTTTGAATCTGTGCATTTTCACTATCCCACTTCATGAGTCGTCCTCAGATTCCCCTTCTTGGTTGCCCCTGAGGTACGCTCGAAATGGTGCCCAAATGTCTTTTGGCCTACTGGTAGGGTTGACATTAGTTACATATCGCTCTTCTGTATCTTGTACAAACATTAAGTCTCGTAGCCATGCTTCCACTGAGTGGGCCGTCTTGGATTTCCATAATTGTAATATGTTTCTTTTTGCCACGGCTCCTGCCTTTGCCACAAATCTCCGGGTTTTTACAGATGCCTTTCCGTGTCGCCCAGGAGATATTTATGCAGGAGGGCAGGGATCTGCAGACCTGAAATGTCACTTATTTTGCCAGCTATTGCTTCCCAGAATGCCTTTATTGGGGGCACTCCCAGTACATGTGTACTGAGTCAGCATTGTTGGTGCTGCATTTAGGGCAGACTGTTGGTACAGAAGGGTCGTACCTGGAGACCTGCTTGGGAGTGATATGCAAGTGATTTAGGATTTTAAACTGAATTAACCTGAAGTTTGCATTCATGGCTATGTCCTTGGTGTACCAGCAGTACCTGGACCATTGGGTGTCTTCTATGTCGATGTGCAGGTCCCGTTCCCATCTGCTTTTCATTAAATTCCCTGAGGGAGTGTGTTCCTGGGTCGCCTTGTATAGACTCGACACTGAGCCAGTAAATCCCTTCGGGATAATACCGTTGTAAGGAACTCATGAGTCGGGGGGCTACCGGGAAGGACGGCCATGCCTTTTTGCATGCAGCTTTTAGCCTGTAGTATTGTAGTGTGGCGACTAAACCCTTCTCCACTTTGTTATGTACAATGTCCAATGTTGCAAAAATGCCGTCTGGGAACAGGTCTCCTATTTTCATTTCCTTGTCCGGGTCCCACTTTCGTTGCATGGCCGTGTCAAATGTTGGCTCTAAGTCGGGGTGGTGCCATAGGGGGGTATGTGGCCAATATGGGTTTGCGCACCCCACTCTGGCAAATAGCGCCATCCAGGCGCGAACCGTGGAACTCACTGGGCCGACCTCTTTTATGTTACCTTTCTTGTTTGTGTACAGAATTGTCTGTATATCGGCTGGGGCCACTGCGAATTTCTCAGCCAGCACATGGGCATGTTTTTCTGCCATTTCCCCCCAATATTTTGCAAAGTGTGCCTCTGCCGCATGGAAGTATAAAACAAAGTCAGGGGCTGCCAGACCTCCAGTTTCATATCATTCGCATAGTCTTGACCATTTTAGTCGCACTGACTTCCCGGCCCATACAAAGTTGACTGCCAGTTTCTGCAGCTTTTGGAAGAAGTCCCTGCCGGGCCAGATGGGCATCCCACAAAACATATACAAAAGTTTGGGCACCACCACCATTTTTTATCAGGGCCACTCGGCCATCCAGGAAGATTGGAAGCTTGTTCCAGACTACCAGTTTAAGTGCTAGGAGTTTCAGGTATGGCTCAGTTGTTGGCGTAAAGGGTCTGCCTATCTGTGGACATTGTTATTCCCAGGTACCGTGCTGTTGCGGGGGACCATTTAAATGATGCAGTGGCGGGGGACTGTTCCGTAGTCGGCGTGAGTGGAATTATTTCTGATTTTGTCAGGTTAATTTTATAGCCGGAGTACTCTGAGAATGTATTTATTTCCTGCATTACTGGTGGAAAGTGTACTTACGAGTGCCTGATATACACCATTGTGTCATCAGCATATAAGGACAGTATTTGGGGGTTACCCCTGATACAAATGCCCCTCCACATGTGTTTGTGCCTGACCTTAGCACCCATGCCCTCGATTGGGAGCGCAAATATGAGGTGGGACAACGGACAGCCTTGACAAGTGCCCCTGCCCAGTTCAAAGGGGGAGGACAATGTGCTGTTAGTTCTCACCCGTGCTACAGGATTCTTGTACAAAATGCGAATGTATCTCTTGAATACTGGCCCAAACCCCATCTTGTCTACTATCGCAAACATGTAATTTCATGATACGGAAACAAACGCTTTTTCAGCGTCAAGCGTAACTGCGGCTGCATTGGCTTTACGGTCTAACTGTGATGTTATTGCAAAGAATCTCCGTAGATTCAGTGCTGTCGAGCGTGTTGGGGTAAACCCGGATTGGTCGGTGTGAATTAACTTATTCATGTACAGGAGCAGTTGGTTTGCCATCGCAAAGATTTTTTCATCTGAATTTATCAGTGACAGTGGGCGGTAGGATGGAGGGTCCTGCGGGGGTTTTTGGGGCTTGAGGACAGTTATAATGGCTTCTCCCATAGTGCTGGGTAGTTTCCCGTCGCTCGAGTGCCTCATCTCAGATTTCTAATAGTCTCGGGGCTAGTTCAGATTTAAATACTTTATTTAGATCGAGCGGGATGCCATCCAATCCAGGGGCTTTACCTGCATGGAGGTCCGCAATGGCTTGTTCGATCTCTTCGGTTGTCAGCGGGAGATCTAGCATTGATCTTTCTTCGTCCCCCAATGGGAACAAGGCCATGTATGTAAGGAGGTCTTCCTGGGTGACCGTATCTGCGTTGGCATATAGTTTGTGGTAGAATCGTTGGAACTCCCAATTTTTTTCGTGTGGAGCTGTCTTTATATTCCCATCTCTGTCGTGGATACTGGTGATGTATCTTGATCCCTTGTTTGGTTCTGATGAGGGTTGCCATTGCCTTACTTGCCTTATTCCCTTCTCCATATTTTCGTGCCCTTATGGGTTGGGTCATGTAAAGAACTTATTTTTCTGTGAGCGTTTTGAATTTCTCCAGATTGTCCATATGTTCCTTCCCCAAGGGTGCGGTTTGTTGGGCCTCAAGGTCTTTTAGTTCCCGTTTTGTCCGACATGTTTTTCCTTATTTCTCTAAGGGCACCGTATGATGTCCCCATCAGCTGGCCCCTCAGCAATACCTTAAACGTCTCCCAAACTGAACCCAGGGTCAGTAGAGGGCCAGTGTTGCGACTGAAAAACTCCTCTCTCTCTATTCTTAGTGGCTCAGTCACTGATTTGTCCTTTAGTAGGTCTGGTGGCATGCGCCATGTGCGGGTGGTATGCTCCCGGTTCTTGGGTACCAATCTCAGGAGTACAGGGACATGATCCAACAGTGTACGTGGTAAGATAGAGCACTGTTCCATCTGCAGCATCAATTCGGGGGAGCACAGCCAATAGTCTATTCGCGAGTTGGTACCATGTACCCAGAGTAAAAAGTGTAGTCCTGCTCCATGGGGTGCAGTTCCCTCCATACGTCTGCTATGGGTAAGGTGGCCATTGCCTGCTTGAGCGTAAGCGCCGCTCCGGTATCTGGTCTACCGTTTCCCACGGATCGGTCCATCTCGGGGTCTACAGTTAAATTGCGGTCACTACCCCAGATCACCTTTGCTGTTCCGATTGGTGATAGGAGTTCCATGATGCGTAGATAGAAATCAGGACTATGATTGGACCGTACGTGTTGACCAATATAACTTTGTCGTTATAAAGCTGACCCCATATCACGTAGCGCCCCTCTTCGTCGGCCACCGCCTTGGACATTTGGAAGTTCACTCTCTTGTGTATTATTGCGAGGATCCCTCGTGCCATGGAGGAATAGTTTGTTGCCACATTCATGTGACCCCAATTTTGTGCAAATGATTCCTTGATTTTCTTGGTAGCGTGGGTCTTTTGTAAGAATATTATGTCCACCTTATGGCGGGTTGCAAATGCTAGCATCTTTCTTGCTTTTATTGGGTGTGCCAGACCCCGCACGTTCCATGTGAGTAGTCTAACCCTCCCCATCCCCCAATCATCTCCTGTGTACTCAGATGTATTATCGTAAGTATGTCGCGGCCTCACTCTTCGCTGCAGTACCATCGTGATTGTGTCATACTCAGTTTTTTTTGTTGTTGCGCTCCATCTCTTTCTGACCACATCTTGCTGACTTAACCAGGTACATTTTCGTTGTCCGATTGCACAGGAGTGCTTGTTGTTTATTTACCCCAGGGCAACTGGCCCAACTTCCTCCCCGCCCCCTCCCTCACCATCTCTCCAACTGGACAGTGTAAAACCCATTGAACTTTTCAATACTTGAACTGATGGGTGGCTCTGCACGGTCATACTCCCCTCTCCGTCTGCCAACCAGACCGCCTTGAGGGCCTCCGCACCTGTATCTTCGCATATCCAACATTTTCTTCCCAACCTCCTCTTATGGTCTCATTTGTTGCGTTCCGGTACCGGGTCCTTTTGGTTAGCTGTTGGGGGATATTCCGTTCAATATACCCCATGGCTTCTTGGGGGGATTAAAAAAAAAAAAAAAAATGAGTCTTGCCAGCACGTTGTATACGCAACTTGGCAGGGTACATCATTGCATAGGGGATTTCTCGTGTTCTTAGCGCGCTCTTGACTTGGTCGAAGTTGCGGCGTGCATCCTGTACTCCGTTTGAGAAGTCGGGATAAAGTGTATCCTTGCGGACTCATGTTAGGGTCCCTTTCTCTTGGGATAGCCGTAGGATTGCATCCCTGTCTCGGTAGTTAAGAATGCGTGCTATGGCTGCGTGGCGGCGCACCAGGCTTTGGGGGAGGCGTTAGGTCTCTGTGCGCCCTATCAATTAGGAACTGTTGTGAGAACTGTGCGTCCGGGAGCACTGATCGATCGGATTACTTCTTCCATAAAGACTTCCATTGGGACATTGATTTGTTTTTCTACCAGTCCCACCACCCGGATGTTGTTCCGGCAGGATCTCGATTCCAAGTCCTCGCATTTTATCTGTACTACCTTCAGGTGCTTCTTTACGATTTCCATGTCCTTGCCGTGGGTAGCCACAGTGTCTTCGACCGTGCTTATCCGGTTCTCAGTTTCTAGTACTCGTGCATTCACTTGCTGGACGTCTGACTTCATAGATGTAATGGTGGTGCCAATCTCATCCAGTTTTGAGTTCACAGCGGTGAATCCGCTCTGCACTGCCACCATATTTGGGTCTGGAGAGTCCCCTCTTGGGCTCCGCAGCTCTGGGGTGGCCCCCCGCAAGGAACCAGCTGTTTGATCTCCCACGTTTGTACTTGTGTATGCATCCATGGGCCCCTTCTTGTTGTGCTGGTTGACTCTGGGCATATTGGGCGTGATCGGAGAATGATGGGCTATTCGTGGTTGACTGTGGTCCGTTAACAGCCACGTTCACTGTGCCAGTTGCCTTTCGGTGCTCCCCCGACCTGTTGACGGGGGGATGGGGCAAATGGTGCAGGATTTTTCACTGTTCCTTAAGAGAGCTCAGGCTGGTGGGGAGTTTGCATTCGGGGGTCACAGCCAGCACTCCGCAGTCGATGGCTATGTGGATCGCACTGTCCATCGGTCTTCTTCCAGACTCACTAGTCTGCCAGGGATCCCACTGTGTGCCCTCTTCCCTGTCTTGCGCTTACTTATGCAGGCTCTGCTTGTCAAATGTTAGTGGGGGGGCTGGGCCACCACCAGTGTTTATTAGGCAGGTGCAGGATGGGGAGCCCGCCCTCAACTCGGCCAGCCAGCCGCTCGCAGCACACACGGCGGCCGCCGGCTTCGGCTAGCCCTCGCCTGCCCGCACTCAAGGGTAATGTTCGCCGTACCTTCGATCTCTGTGTTGTTTCCTCCTCCACCCCCTGCAGCCACTTCAGCTTGTCGATCGTCTGTGCAGTGGGCATCAGTCATCGACCCCTGGATGGGCTGCGTCCCCTCCACCTGAGTCCTGGGCCGCTCTGAGTGTGTAATAGGGGCGGCGACCTCGACCCAGGCAGTCGGCCACTCGCCACAGCGCACACGCCACTGTCGGGGAGGGGAGCCCACTCCTGTCCTCGCTCGTGTGGTCTGCGCTCCCGCGGTCTGTCCTATGCTGTCCCCTGTCGGCGCTCCAGGCTGTGATCAGCTGTGCTCCAGTGGGGGAGGGGCAGACGGCCACACCAGCTCCTCCTGCCCAGTTTATAGCACGGCTAGGCAACGCGAGTTTCTGCCCGTCCCAGGGGCCAATGTTATTTCTTCTGAAGTCAGCTGGTGCAGCGGAGGTTCCGATATCTCTTCGGCCGCAATTCGCGTGGGGTTGCGTTCTGGATATGCAGGGTTCCAAGCAGGATTTATGAATAACAGCGCAGCTACTCTATCAGGCGGCCATTTTAGTTGGCGTCCAACAGCGCCCCCTTCAAACGAGATAGTTAACAGATTATGATTACTTTGAGCTGTTTTAATGACGTACAGTTCACGTATCTTAGATGTCAAATTTTCAGATGTAATAATATAGTCAAGAATAGAGGTGTGCCCGTCACGTTCCCGTGTTGCTTGCGGGGGAATGTCAACCAATATATTTCCATTCAGTATGTCAAATACTTCTGGCATTTAGCTCTTCTAGAACTGATGTTTGTAATTTCTCATTCAGTGTCTACCCCTTTTGTCCCTTTAATTCAGATAGGAGATCTAAATTAAAATCAACACACAGAATAATGCGAGCATTAGCTTTTTCAGTTGTTATATTGTCAAGCAATTCACATATCTGTTCAACAAATTCTGTCCTGCCTGCTGTTTTATGCTGCCAGTAGCCATTCATGATGTTAATTGTTGTCGATTCTTTTTCAGCATGTTCTCTCATGTGAGGAAGGATTTCTTGACTTTAGGATTTTGAATCCACTCTGCCGTTTGATCAAAGTGATCAATCCGGCCATAGGTCGTCCTTTGGTTTGAATTATAGCGGGGTTAAAAGCTACTTCGTACCCTTCTACTATCGGTGGATCTTCTCATCCATGTCTCCTGGAGGCATATAATGTCAAGCAGTGATAGAAGGTTTCTAGATCTTGATATCAAATGCCCAAAACCTCGGGTATTCCATCAGGCCAATAATTTCACATCTTCTTTGGGGTCCGGGAGTTAGCTCTTCTTAGCGTTGAGAGAGCCAACAATCCAGCTCCAATTTTGCCATATTGTTGATTTTTACGATTTTAGTACTCGTATTGGAGTCTTGCCTTAAAGGCTGAGTTTCAATAGTGATTTTAAAGGTTTTTTCTCAATTTATTGAATTCCATAAATTCATCATGTGCCACTTGTTCATCTATTTCATGGGGGCTAGTTTCATAGGGCACTTTGTGCTCTTCTGGAAATGAGTGGGCCGTTGGCATCCGAGCAACAGACCCTCTTCTAACATGTAACACATCACAAGTTTTTTCTTCAACTTTCTTTGCTGTGATCTCGGTTACACTGAAGCCTAGATCCCAAAGTTCTTGAACATTGTCCATAATAAGGTCTCCGACAATTTTAGACTGAATGTGTAGCACTACTCTGTCCAATGAAGAGTCCTCTATAAATTCCACAGTTTTTAAATCAGCAGTCAGGATCCTTTTCATGACCAGAACGTGATGAAGCAATTGCAGCACAGTATACCTATTCATGGTCAATCCATCATTGACTATTCTATTTCTTTTCAGAAGTATTTTCACTGCCACAGCCTCGCTCCCCCCTTTTTGCAGGCTCTTATCTTTAGTCTGATCATTGGGTTGTCGATCAATTCTCCAGGATTCATTATCCTCAAAAATGGAACATTGTTGTTTCTTAGTCATCTGCTCAGTCGCTTTTTTTGGGTAAGCTTTTTTATCGACCTTTTAGTTGGTCTGAGTTAGCAGTGAACTTTTTTTGCTTAAGCCTACTGACAGGAAGCTGAGTGATTTATGCATTCCCATCTTTCTTCGGTCCTCTATTGTTTTGAAATCATATAAATCATTCTCAGGCGCAGCCTGTCTGTGCTTCGGATCCTGTTTTAGTAGGCAAAGGGTCAAATACCACCCTTCTCCAAACTTGCTCTTGCAGCGGACAATCTGCCGGATTTGTTTTTATTTCCGGCTCAGCTTCAACATCTGGTGGAGACATGATTGGCTGTTTACACGTCTACTCTTGCACTAAGTCTTCTTCTTCTTCGTCTGTCATGTCATAAGTAGACATGTTTAAGAGATCATCCATGTTATCGTCGTTCTCCAACTCAGCACGTCCCATGTTAAATTTGCAGGCACACTAGCTTCCTGCATTTGGTGATTTTTCCTTTATCTTTTTTGCCGTGTTTGTGGTTTTCGTTCAATTTCTCCACGTTAGTTTGAATCGTCAAATTCAGAGCTTTCAGGTTTCTTAGAAACTTGCCAGCGTTTCCTGGCTTCGAGTTCTTACAATTTGTCAGGTTTTTTGGTTTTTTCATTCTTTTACATCTGACTGGCACCACGTTTGCAGCAATTGTTGGTTTCTCAATTTCCTTTTTTTCCTTTTTCGAAGATAGAGTAGGTCTCTTTTACAATTGGAGTCACGCCTTCACCAATATCCGGTATCCAATCATTATCCTTTGCTTGGATGTCTTCTATAACCATTACTTCTGGCTCACTAGCCACCTCTTCTTTAGACTCTGGTCGTGAATCAACTTGGATCGTCTTCTCAGGAGTCCTCGTTTCTGGATTAACAGAGGTGTCCTATGCATATTTAGACGTGGGGTGGGCACCAAAAGGGCTTTTTTGCTTTCCTTTCTTGAACCGGCATCCACCTTAGCTCTAGGTCTGAATGCCCCTCAAACTCTGTGCCCTCAGCTTTTTGCCTTTTTTATTTTAGAAGAGCAAGAGCTTCTTTTGCCACCTCTGCAAGCACTCTTATCCTCTCTACAGGATTTAAGGGCGTCCTTTAAGATGTTCGCAGACATCTCTTCTTTGAACCTATCCGTTTGAGTCGGAGTTTTAAGTTCTTGCATATCCATCTCCACTTTTGTCATTTTTGCGTTCACTAGCGCAATGAATGTGTTCTGGTCCCTATAACTTTCGTTGAACTGTTCGTAGATTTTAGCCAGGGGGGCAATTGCTATTGTTGTAGCAGACATTAATATGGGCTTTAGCTTATTTATTATGCTTTCAATCGTTTGTTTGGTACAATCCGGTGGACACCCTTGTATTCTCCTATTTTTCAGCTTTGCTGTTCATAGCTGCCTAGCAATCCTGTAATTATTAGCTGCTTGCAAAGAGTCTCCATCAGATGCGTCCGATGATGAACTTTGAGGATAATTCTGAGGTTTCAGGATGCTTTTCCTTTCTGGTGGTTCTCAACTTATTGTACATACTAGTTACTTCTTGCCTTGTGAGTCTTTTTTGGGAACAACAAACTGAAGACGAAGGGCTCAAGTCTGTTCTTCGTTTCTCTGGTTGTTTTCGCCCAAAATATTGTTTACACTTTTCATCTTCACCGAGATGATTATTAACTACTTGCGAGGTGTTACAACCAGGGGATCCCCTTCATCATTTTCTCAACTTCAGGTGGTATGGTTAGGCTCCTATCGTTCTCTTGTTTTTTTGCTGCCTATTCTCTGAGCAGCAAGTTCTTCATTTGCATTTATTTATTCATCTGAAACTGCTTGAGTAGAAGGCGATCAGCGATCGCACAGTTTGTTCATTTCTGCCCATGCCCTTATTATTCAAAAGACTTTATCTTCTAGCTCGCTACAAAAGGAAAGCGGCGTCTGAAAATCTGTCAACTGGATTATAGTTCATGGTGCAGGGCCAAGCTC
Source organism: Ambystoma mexicanum (assembly GCF_040938575.1). Classification (NCBI taxonomy): domain Eukaryota; kingdom Metazoa; phylum Chordata; class Amphibia; order Caudata; family Ambystomatidae; genus Ambystoma; species Ambystoma mexicanum. The sequence goes on from NC_090938.1 coordinate 478,042,395, forward strand.
ATTAGGACTTTCTTCTGTTGTATTAGCCTCTCCTTTTTTAGCAATATCTTCAATGCCTTCATTAAATACTGCATCATCTCCATTTTCATAGCAGTCTCTGTTACTGTCTCCATTGGTATAAGTTAACCTCAGGGGATTGCTCAGCCCTTTAATTCCAGGAGAGGTTATACCTAGATTACCAAACGGCTACTTGGGTGAGCCGGGCAGTACTGTTTTTCTACCCGCTCTATTGCTCTGGACAGACTCGTTGCTTGGTTTGTCTCCTGGATCGTTGAGCCCAACCCGCGTAAGCCTGCCGACTTTGATTGCTAGCAGTGGGTGGGTCCTTGTTACGTTGTGTGCCTGACTTGTACATACTTTCAGGTTGTTGTGATGTTAACACTTGTTTGGGGCACTGGCAAGGCATCTGCACACCTTTCTCTTTCACTATTATCAGTTTCGTTGTCAACCACTGCTCGAGTACTTTCGGCAAATGCCACTAGCATTGCATGCATCACTTGCGAACCTAGTCTCACACCCGTACTCCCAGGCTGACCCACAGGACTTCCCCCATCATTGTAAATGTCAATCGGCATACTTTCGCATGCTTGCTCACTTACTTTCGAGCTTGACTCAGGAGGGCAGCACGGCCAGGTTGATTCTCTCGATTCGCTCGCGGGCATCGCCTGGGTTACCTCCGCCGTTGCTGACGCCGGAGCAGAGTCACAGCACCTCAGCTGTGCTCGCGTCAGGGGTTGTTTTCTTGGCTCCATTGTATCGATTTCTTTCAGTAGGAGGTAGGTGAGAAAGATACGGGGCCACCTGTATCACACAGAACATACAACACTCCGTCTCACTCCGCGACACTCTGCGTCCGACTGAGGTTTTTAAGGGTTCTGCCTCCTGGGTCCATGAAAATGGAAAGAAAAGAAAGGCTCTCCAACAAATGTCCAAAATATCACACAGAACACGCTGTCTCGCTCTGCATAGCATATATGATTCTTACCATAGCTGCCCTGCTTTTGGTGGCACAGAAAGCAAAAAAATAAGTCTATCCCTACTGAGCAGGACTGGATGGCCAAGATATGGAACTTTGTCGCCTTGGAGTGGGTGACGTACTCAATTCAGGGGGACCACCAGAAGTTCAGAGGGGACTGGAACTTGGACCTATCGTTCTTTCGCACTGACTAATGAGTTGCCCATAGCCCTCAGAGACTAAGGTAGTTGGGTTTGATCTAATGTTGCCAAGATGTAGGCTCTGAAAGTTTAGAACAGATGTCCTTTTGTTATTTTTCTTGTTGATAGGAATGGGTGCGGGGGGGGGGGGGGGGGGAGGCGGGTGAATAGTTTATATATTCGTTGAAAATGCCAGAACACATTTTGCACAAAAAAAAGGAATTATACCTTTGTGGTTCCTCCTGACAGAAAGAGGGCAGAGATTTGTATTACAGGGGTTGGCTTTGGCAGTACTGGTCTAGGCATCAGTTCCCATTGACCCTTCTGTGCCTGTTTGGGAATCCAGGTTACAGTGGTCGACTGATTATTGGCTCCAAATCCCTTAGATCTAATAGAATTTGCTGGTGGTGACTTCAGCCCACCTATCAGGGGATATGCACCATTGCAACTCAAGTAGTTCTCCAATTCAGGATAACCAGCTCAGAGACTCAGGACACAAGTCAAAGTGAGAATGTGTATTAGTGTTTTAGCATCTTAAACCAAGAATCACACATTAAGCCATCTTTCATGGTCTCTGGATAGAGCCTATAAAGAGTCATGACCATGTGTTGGCACCTTTTTTTCTACAATGCTCTGGTGAGGGGTGTGACGAGACGTACCCCGAGTGGAAAAATAGGGTGTCCACTAAGTTAGATGAAAACCCTTTTAATGAGTGATGTCACAGAGCAGACATGCTTCCCTCCCAGAAGAGGATCTTGTGGTATTAAAGTACAATACACAGCCACAATACACTGTAAAGCTAGATACAGGTTTATTACTGCATTAGGTTAAAGGACTGCGCAATAAGCAATTTAAAATATCCCAAGCAAGTATGTAGCAAAAACACTGCAGATGGAAGGAGAAATCAGATTCCACCTCACTCCAACAGAACATCTAGACGACTAACCTACTTTTAGGCAAAGTTTGTATGCAGTCCCCTCTGGGAACACTACACACAACTATGACTACAGGTGTAAGCAAACCAACCTTTGGTAGAAGTCTGTACAACACAATTTTGGTAGCGGGTTGAGCAGCCAGGCTTATCTCAAGAGGGGAAATGTGAGCTGTAGTGGAGTTACAAAGATTCACAGTTACAGGTATTCAAATAAACTCTTACACTCAAGGTTTCTTGAATAAATACTTATTAATGTATTTACCAGTTATAAAACATTCATTAGAAGGAGGCAATCATATAGTAACACAAATATACTTCAATACTGTACGCTGAGTTTCTGAATCAGACAAGACCCTTTTTGGGGATGGCCCACAGGCAAACCTACACCCACACGTGACTTTAGTAACAAGGGTGCTGGGGACATTAATATCTTACTGAATACTTTTCAAAAGTAAAAGGCAAAAGGTTATCAGAACATGAAAGACTACAACTATTCTTAGACAGTGCACATACTTTGAGTTCACCAGAAGAGTCAATTCACTTCAATAGGCTAGGCCAAAGTCAATGGGCTAAAGTCTTGGATAGGATAAAGCGGTTCTGGTAAGTAAACAAAAAAGTCTCTGCACAAGTTCTTAGAAGTAGTTTGTAAAAAGAAGAATCATATGTTGGGTCGCAAGCGGACTAGGCCTGCGAGTTGCAAAAGTTTCAAGCACTTTCACTGTGAAAGGTAAGTTCTCTCAGTCTTGTTTTACAGTACCTTACAATGAAGAAAAAGATGCAACTGATGACCGCTGTTACTGCAGATCTTACTGTTCCTGTGCCTCAGTCGTGGGGACAAGAGGGAGAACGTCGGGGGACTCCTGCATTGCTCTGGGACGGTCAAAACTCCCAGCCGGCAAACTTCACGGTCAGTGGATGTTCAGTGCATCAGCTCCTCGCGTCTACCGCAAATAGCAACACCGCGGTTCCTGGCTGTCGAGATGGGCTTTCCTTGCTTCTGGGGTACCGCACTCTGTTGAGGGGGCTCAGGCTTGGTCAGTCCTGCTTCCTGGGAGTCAGGAGGATCTTCCTGGAGCTCTTAGGCCAGCTTAAAAGCTACGTACACAATCTGGTGTTCCTCTCCCTGGCTATACGGTTTCCAGCAGCAACTCTGTGGAAATTTAACCAACTCCGAGATGGATGTCCAGGTGGTTTACTTTGGAATTGATTGGTCCCAGCAACTCAAGGGGAGACGTCGTCCTTGCAGGGGCTTCTCTGTCAAAGCGAACTTGGCATTTTGGCACTGCAGCAGGGCTTCACCGGGCAAACAAACGGTCCAGGAGTTGCAGCAGGCGTCTCTTCCAAGTTCTTCTTCGGATTCCTTTGTCCAGTGGTCGACTAGGCCTTCCAAGCCAAAAAGCCTAGCCTTTTATGCAGGTTTCCTCCCCCATTCATTCCAGCCTAGCTGTCAGTCACCCAGTAGGGTGGCTGTCCTTGCCGGACAGCAAGCCGGCAAATCACCTACGAGTGCATTCCTGTCTCCTAGGAGACTAAGCACATGGAGTTTCGGGCACCTCCCTCACTTCCTGCCTACCCCAGACACCCTCGAGCCAGAGGCGGGCTTCACTCGTGAATCCCGCCCAAAGCAAAGCAAACAATGGGACCAACCCTGTATCGCAGAATAAATGTCAAGAACGACCTTTTTCACAAAGAAATGGCGAAAAAATAAGACTGGGGCCATTTTCACAAAAAAATGGTACCCTTGGGTGCTTTACTGCAGCTGCAAATGCAGCCCGCAGTAAATGCACACCATGGAAGTAAAAACGAAACCACTGCCACCAGCTATTCAGTGAGTAAAGGCTAACAAACATTTTTACATGAGAAGTTAAAGCACCCTATTGTAAGATAGTGTGTGCTGGGTCTCGAAAGCTACAAATGTAAGTAAAGTCAATTTCACTTTACTGCTCTGGGAAACAGTTTATCCTAGAGAAGGTATTCAAACCTTTGGGAAATCTGAAAGACTGAAGGTGCTGTGTGACACAATGTAAAAGATGATGCCTATGGAGTTTGTCAGACTCCACAACCAAAACAAACAGTGTTCAAAATCACATTATAATACATGAGAGTGGGAAAAAAAAGGGTCTCACCAGCTCCAGTCCTCAAAATCCAGCAAAGTTGCTGGAGGTCTCTAAGGTCGAGGGAATTAGCACATTTCTGAGAATTCTTCCCAACAGCCCTCTTCATCGACATTCATCCGATACGTTGTAAGGGAGTTGTTTCTTACCTGTAAATCCATTTCTCCAGCGTTGGCATCTTTCATGTATTCACATGCTGTGACTATTCCCCGTCGTCAGGCTGGGAACCTCGGTCACTTTAACATAGAGTTTTCCTATGGAAAACTTTGACACTTTAGTGTCCTATCAACGTCCTTTTTGGGTGCTTTAGTCCCCACCAATAGGATGTAGGGTATAAATAGCCCCCCCCTTCCCTTCAGATTTAAACCTCCAGAGTACAGGGAACCCGAACCAGATTTGCCCGCAGGGGTGGCCGGCGGGCACATGTGAATCCATGAAAGATACCAACGCTGGAGAAATGGAGTTGAAGGTAAGAAACTACTCACTTCTCCAGAATTGGATATTTCATGGATTCAAATGCAGTGAATAGATTACAAACCATTACCAATCATGCATGGAGGAGTGTAAAAGGCAAACCAATGAACAAAACTTAATCACATATGAGACAGCAAATCCATCAAGTGAAAAAACTCAAAATAAAAACCCTGAAGTTGCGGGGCTTACCTTATTAGAAGAGGCGCTGCAGGACCGCACGCCCCACCTGTACATCACAATGCTGCTGTCCCAGACATTAATGCCGGGTAAAGGTATGCAGCACCGCCCAGGAGGCCGCCTGGCAAATGTCCACCAGCGGAATCCCCCGACCATAACTCCGCCGACGAAGCCGTGGACCTCGTCGAGTGAGACTTAGGAGTAGTCCTCAAAGGCTTCCCAGCTTTGGAGTGGCACAATGAAATAGTAGAAGACACCCAATGGGGGAGTCCTTGTTTAGAGATAGCCTGTCCCTTGCTGGACAGACGATACGCCACAAACAAGCTGCGTCGACTTCCTTAAGTCCAGAGTTCGATTCAAATAAAACTTTAACGCCCTCTTTACGTCCAGAGAATGCAGGGCCCATTCTACAGGCGTGGATGCCGAAGCAAAAAACTAGGGCAAAACAATAGAAGAGAGTTTGTGGAATGCCGTTGGCACTTTTGGGATAAAGTGCGGGTTAGTGACCAGAATAACCTTATCCTTCAGAAATCTCAAGTATGGAGGATCGACAACCAATGCCTGCAACTCCTATGTCTGCCTGGCCGAAGTAATAGCCACCAAAAAAGCCACTTTCCATGACAAAAACTTTAAAGAGGTCGTCGACTCAAAGGGCGGTTTCATCAGAACCGAAAGACCATATTAAGGCTCCATACTGGTGCAAACTTCTTCACAGGAGAAAAAGTTTGAAATAACCCCTTCAAAAAATGCTTCACTAACCAGTCACTAAACAGAGGAGCCGCATGACACCTCTGAGTAAACCTCAATATCGCAGCCAAATATACCTTAATGGAGGACAATGCCAGGCCCTCTTCGGCCAAATGCAACAGGTACGGGAGAACCTGCTCCAGGGAAATGTTCACAGGGTCCACCCCAGGTTGGGTCCTACACCACGCGCAAAACCTTTTCCATTTCTGTCCGTATGAGATATTCGTGGACGGTGCCCTTGCTGCCTCCAAAATTTGCCGACAGTTCCGGGAAATACCTACATGGCCGAACTATGAGTAGTCCGGAGCCAAGCCGGCAGGCTGAGAGCCTGGATCGTGATGCCACCCTCTGCCCTCGTCCTGAGACAGGAGATCCGGAGCCGCCCCCAACCGAATCAGCATTTCCATCGATAAATGAAGGAGATCGGAGAACCACGTCTGCCTGGGCCAAAACGGAGCCACAAGAATCACACGGCATCGGTATCTCCAAATCCACTGGTGGGTCCGCTGAATGAGCGTAAACGGTGAAATGCATACGCAAACCGGCCCGTCCACGAGAACGCATCCCCCAGAGACTCTGGATGAGCGCTTCTGCTGGCGAACCCCCGACCCTGCTTGTTTGCAACTATCGAAAACAAAGCCAACGGGGATGCCCCCATCTCCGGAAGCTCATTGAAACCTGCTGCTCCTTCAGCTGCCACTCGTGCAGCTGGCCACCGTCCCTGCTTAGCGCATCTGCCTGAACATTCAACACTCCCAGCAGATGATAGGCCACAATGCAGATCTCATGCGCCAGTGCCCAATGCCAAACGTCCTGCGCCTCCTTCGACAGGACTCTGGAATGTGGGCCCCTAGGTTTCCTTAGGTAAAACACTGTGGTGGAATTGTCTGTCAACACCCTCACCACCCAATTGCATATGCGCAGAAGAAACGACTTGAGGGCCCAGTGTACCGCTCTCAACTCGAGCACATTGATGTGGAACAGATTCCTCCCAAGACAACAGGCCTTACACCTGTGACTCGACGAGATGAGACCCCCTCACACCCCATCCCATCCGAAAGGCGTCTGTCACAATCGCACATTGGAACTCTGGCTCCATCAACGGCATGCCCCGTACCAGATTGGCCGTGCTTGTCCACCAGCGAAGATCTTCCACCAGACTTTGGTTGACCACCAATTTGTCAGACCACGATCCAAGACTCTGTGCCCACCGGTCCGCTAGGAACTCTTCCAGCGGCCTCATGAAGAGACAGTTTGGCAGCAGCGGAATACACAAAGCCATGGCCCCCAGCAGAAACATGTAGCTTCGGACCGACACCCTTGTGCCTTCCTTCCATGCTCCTGCCCTTTGCAGCAACTTCTTGACACGCTCGCTGGAGGGTTTCACCAGATTGTGCCGGGTGAGAAACTCCACCCCCATAAACACCAGCTCCTTGGATGGCATCAGAAACAATTTTTCGAAGTTAATTGTGAATCCCAGTCGTTGCAAAAGCTGCATGGTAGCCCCGAGACTGTCTTGCGCTCTCCCAGGTGACGAAGCCCTCACCAACCAGTCGTCCAGGTAGGGGTATACATGATTACCTTCGCGTCGGAGAAACGCTGCCACTGGTGCCAGAAACTTTGAGAACGTCCTGGGAGACAACTTCAAGCCATACGGGAGGACCCGAAACTGGTAGTGTTCCTTGCCGAATACAAACCGCAGAAAATTGCGGTGCCATCGATGCATAGGAATGGGAAAATATGCCTCCTGTAGGTCCAATGACGCCAGAAACTCGTCTGGCTGCACTCCTGAAGAATGAACATCTTGAACTTCAGGCTTTGCAGAGTCTTGTTCAACACCCGAAGATCCAGAATAGGCTACCCCTTGCCATTGGGCTTCTCCACCACGAAGTAGCGGGAATAAACCCCTTAGCCCCTCTGCCACCGGCACTGGTTCTATAGCCCCTTTCTACAGCATACAAACCACTTCCTGCTGCAGGATTTGAAGATGCGACTGTATGACAAACACCAGTGGAATGGGAACCGGGAAACACTTGAACTCCAACAAGTGGCCTAGAAGCAGTGTGTCCAACACCCAATGATCCGATGTTATTTTTCTCCAATCGTCCACGTGCATAATCCTGCCCCCTAGTAGATGCGCCTGAAGGCAGTCGTTGCGGCTTAGCTTGCCTCCCTTTAGAAGCGGAGGACTGCGAACCCCGCTTCTGCTGAGCCTGGAAGTCTCTACTCTTCTGCGCCAACCGTCGATACCTTTGCAAGGAATAACTGGACCGACTGTAACCATGGTCCCTGGTGGAAGCAAACCGGGCATTACCTGAAGCACCCCGGAATGGGCGAAAGGAGCGAAAAGAGCGCCCCACTCTGGAAGGAACCTAAGGACTTAGCTGTCCGTGTCCTCCTTCATCTCTTTCAGGGCCTCATCGATCTTTTCACCAAACAAGTGCTCCCCTTCACAGGGCATGTCGATGACTTTGTATTGTACTTCTGGCTGAAAATCAGTCCATTTAAGCCAGGCCTGTCGTCGAAGCACCACCCCATTGTTAATTTGCTTAAACACAGACTCCGCCAGGTCCATGGCAATATTTATGTTGTGGTTGGAGGCTTCTTCCCCCTTGTGCACCAAAAGCATAGCGTCCTTGCGATGTTGCTCTGGCAGATGTTCCAGAATAGGCGCCAGCCTATGCCACATTTCACGATCATATCGGGCCATGATCACCAATGAATTTGCCGCCTTAACCGTCGTCGCCCCAACAGTCAAAACCTTCTTCCCGAAGGAATCCGGTCACCTGGCCTCACTGTCCTGAGGAGTAACACACTTGCGTTGACTTCTGGCCATCTGGCTGGCCGCCGCCGACACCTCCGACTCCAGCGTGGGCTGCAACATCAAGCATTTTGGGGTAGACTCCTCAAGCCGACCTTTGACAGCCGGCTCCAAAAATGGATGACGCATCGTGCGCAGGCCTCCCTGCCACACATGGTCAAGAATAGGCACAGAGAAGACCGCCTTCCTTCTCTTGCCCATATGATCGAACAGGAAGCAATCATTCTGCTCCTCCTCAGGTGCCAATCCAAATTCCACACACGCCTTAGACATCATGGCGTGGAACGCCCCAATATCATCTGGTGTGGATTGTTGAGCCGGACTCCGAGACTGTTCCACCTCCACGTCCGTATCCCATGTGTCGTCCCTCGCCGGCAAAGACAAAACTGTAGACACAGTGTCCAGCGGAACACTCTCTGGCTCAGACTCAGGCAGCTCACCCTCTTCTGGATATGACTGCGGACGACCTTCCTTCACCGGCAACGACACTGGCAAGCGTGCCAGAGGAGACTTCCTCGGAGGAGCCCCAGGAACCTTGACCACTGGTACCACCGGTTTCACATTCGGAGGAGGCAACCTCGCATCCAGCTGACCCAACGACGACTGCAGCGTGGACAGTACTTGAGGGACAAAAGAGACTGGGTTAACCAGCAGATAACCTGCCGGACCAGCGCCCATACCACTAGACGTCGAAGGCCCCACACTTTGAAGGTACAAAGCAGACGGCCCAGCACAGGATCCTGGTTGTCGTCAACCTCCGATGACACTGAAAAAGTCGCTGGATTGTAATGCAGAAAGGGGTCAGGCGGAATTGAATCAAAGGCGGAAGACTGCCACGCACCACTCATCGACAGCAATCCATCCGTTTCCACTCGCGTGAACAAGGACAGCATAGGCCCACTGTTAATCACTGTCATCATGGGAGCCAACGACACCGTAAGTGTAGCCTGCATTCCAACCGTAGACAACGGGTCCACCGTCGCCGAGGTAGTTGTCGGCACTTCCTCCCTCAGCGTTGACTTCACCGGAGACTCGGCTTTCTTGGCATCACTGGACCGGTGTTTAGAAGACTCCCGGCTGGAGGACAACCTGTGATGATCCCCAGAAGACTAGCGCTTCGATGATGAATTCTTCGACAAGCCCTTCTCCTGCGCCGTCGCCTTCTCGGGCCCACTACCAGACCCCCGGGAATGGACCAACCGAACATGCTTGGAAGAAGATGAACCCTTCGACAGCTGCTTACTCGAAAAAGATCTACTGCTCTTCCCCACCTCCGACGCTGGCACAGAAGGACGAGGTTTCTTCACCGGAGGTTTGGCCGACGCCGCATAGCGATGTTCCGCAGACTTCACAGGCTGCTCCGAGGACAGGCTCCGGACCGATCCCACCTCCTGTGCCCTCATCGAGCCAACAGATAAGCCGCCGATTGCTGTCCTTAAGAGTCTTCTGCAAGAACCCCTGACCAATCTCGCAAGTGTCTGCAGAGTGATGGGGTAAAGGCAGTAGAGGCAATACATATGGCCGTCGCCTTCATAGACCTTCAACCCACAAGTAGCACAGGACCAGAAAAGAGACTTCTTCGGAGCCCCTGAAGCCATCTTAATTCTCGAGTATCAAGATGCACATGCAAAACACGAAGAACACAAGGTGATCCCAACAGTTTGGAGACGGTTGAAATCTGAAGGGAAGCCGCAGAGGCGGGGCTATTTATACCCTACGTCCTATTGGTGGGGACTAAAGCACCCAAAAATGAAGTTGATAGGACACTAAAGTGTCAATGTTTTCCATAGGAAAACGCTAGGTTAAAATGACCGAGGTTCCCAGCATGTGAATCCATGAAAGATCCAATGCTGGAGAATGAGATTTACATCATTTGTATTGACATTAATATTCGGTTGAGCATACAAGTCAGTATAATAATGGATCCACTGCTCTTGAGTTACTCCATTGATTTGTATAGGGAGTTGTGTATTATGGTTTGCTGTATTTTAAGTATTTTCATATTTGTGGGGAGTTTGTTTCCTGCAGCACCTTCAACATTAATTCGCCATCTATCTGATAGAGGTGTGCTTTTCTTAGTCTTCTCCAATTGTTAAACTTGCATTTAATAGATCTCAATAACTCATGCCTATCGAGAGGGGGCTTTAGCAGGGCTCGTCTCTTCAGAATTCTCATCTCTTTTCTGATGCTGCAACTCATAATCAAATGTATGTCTCTTTTTAAATACATGCCCAGCATTTACACGTGAGTGGATTTTAAATAGCTGCAGGGCATTAATATATTCATCACTAGATATGTCAGCATCAGTTTTTGTTGTTTAAAATTTTGTGATTTTGTCATTGAGCAAATGTATAGAGTTGGTATTCCAAGAGAAACGGATCCTTGCATTATTCACTGTAAACATTAAGAGTAGCGGCTTTGTGTTGGCTGTTCCGCCGTCATGCCACAATTGCATCGTAATGCAAGCAACACGTGATCACTATGATGTTGTTTGACCACTGCAAAGTGCACTGTTTTAGAATAGGTGATAGAGTCGACAGACATAATCAATGATGGAGTGACTTTTTCCTCTACGCCATGTAGGGTCCGGGGGCACGTCTCGCTCAACTGTGCCATTCAGCATGTGTAATTGCCATCTATCCATGATAGTTGTCCATGTTTCTTATGCTGCATTTTCTTTGGTTTTGTTATCGGCTAAACATTGTAAATTCAAATCTCCTGCAATGATGGGGTTAGTAATTTCCACAGTATCACTTATCATTCAGTAATACTTTAAGCTCACAAAAGAATTTGTCGGTCAAAGCAGCCGGATTTCTATAAATATTAATCAATGCAATTACCCCGCCTTAATAATAACCAATCTGCAAATGTAAATTGGGTGATGCCCAAGGGTGTAACTTTAGGCCTACGTTATTTTTGTTATCTACCATAAGGCCTGAAGTTGGGCGGCCTTTGTTCTTGCATGAGGCCGAAATGAGGTTAATACTATGATTTTCCCAAACTGGCTGCTCAACCAACCAAGTATCCTGTAACACCAGAACGTCAGTTATCAATTGCACTCACACTTTCATTAAAGAGATCAAAGTGAACTTGCGTGTTCCAGCTAGCCAGTAGGATTATTTTGTTTGGAGGTAGAACACCTAGCTAGCGTTTGTCGCCCATGCTCCATTGTCCAGAGGGTTTCTTAGATAGGTTTGAGTAACTAGCAGAAGATGTGTGCAGCTCATTATTATACAACCAGTGTCTAGGCCCATTTTCAGTGGTGCTAGACCCACCTTTAGTAGAAGGCGGATTAGATACCGTCGGGTCATGTGCTAATATAAATCCCAATCTGAAAAGCTCAATTTTGGCCAACCATAAGGTGTTTCTAACCAGACCTGCCTTACTATAGCCAAGTCTTTGTCGTTCAAGATTTTTACTTGATCAATGTCAGATGATGTATCTTTTAATTGTGGTATATCACCAATTATAGCTAATATATTCGAGCGACAGATCATAGGATTCAAATGGAGCAGGACAGCATTTCACTATCAAGCGATGAAAGACTTGCATTTTTGGAATTAAGAGGCCTCACTCTACCAACTTGTGTAGTACACACTTATACCAAACGTTGGGTTGCCTAATGCCAAGAAAACAAGGCTGGTGTAGTCCCCCAAAGCGTTACTACATACAATCTTGCCTAACAGAGGAGGATTTCCAAAGAAATGTTAGGAATTCCGATTGGACTAATGCCCAGAAATTTCTGTTTAGTGTCTAGTTATGATGCTTGGACTGTGAAATATGAACTTGTGATTTTGTTCTTAAATTATCACTTAAAAACACACAATAAATGTTGGTGTCAGAAGTCAATATGCATCTAAGAGAAGAACAAGTTACTTTCTTACCTGGTAACGTTCTTTCGATGGGATGGTCCGACGACGTATTCCATATCTATGACAGGTAATCACCACAGCTGTGCTGCTTCGGAAACTTTTTTCGGCGCCTGAGTCCTGCGACGATGACGTCGATGCGCCGTCGTCGAGGACCTCCTCCGACGTCATCCGATGTGATAAGTAGGACGCACGACGCCTGTAGCCTCAGTTGTAGTTTTTTCCCCCAGAAAGTGTGACATTAGTCAACTGCCAGTCAGACACACAGCCTTGCAGAACGTAAGCTGCAATCGCAAAAGAAATTCTGCAGCGGGGAAGGCAGGGAGGGAGCGATATGGAATACGTCGTCGGACCATCCCATCGAAAGAACGTTACCAGGTAAGAAAGTAACTTGTTCTTCGAGGGGATTGGGTCCTCCGACGTATTCCATATCTATGACAGACTCCCAAAGAAGTACCAGAGCAAGGAGGAGGGAAAGAATTTAGAATCAAAATTTAGAATTGCCAATCAAATAGCAGAGCAAAGGACCGCCTTGCCAAAGGCCAGATCGTGTCCTCGGATGGAATTGAGGGAATAGTGACGCACAAATGTATGTACAGAAGCCCAGGTGGCTGCATCACAGATGTTGCGAATAGGAACGCCCCTCTGCAGGGCAGAAGATGCAGCCATACCCCTGGTAGAATGGGCCCGCAAGCCAGCCGGTGGGTCCTTACCCGCCAAGCGGTAACACTCCGAGATGGCCAAAATAATCAAGCGAGAAAGTCCGTTTCGTCACAGCCTGTCCCAAACGCTTTCCAGCGTAACCAATAAAGAGTTGATCGTCCACTCTGACCCGGGAAAACGTGAAACATAATGGATCAAGTCTATGGAGCCTCTCCTCTTCCTTACCAGGATGCGCAGGAGGATAGAATGCCGGAAGAACAACCTTCTGGGCCAAATGAAATTCCGAAACCACCTTCGGAAGAAAAGGAGGACGAACTCTAAGGACAACCCTGTCCTTGTGAAATACAGTGAAGGGTGGCTTAACTGAAAGTGCCTGTAACTCACTCACTCTGCGAGCGGAAGTAACCGCAACCAAAAACACAGTTTTCAGAGTTAACAGCCTCAAAGGGCAAGAATGCAAAGGCTCAAACGGAGCACCCATAAGAAACTTAAGAACAAGGTTTAAATCCCAACCGGGCACCAGGAAGGTGACGGAGGGAACACATTAGTGAGCCCTTTCAGAAACTGTGAAATTAAAGGGATTTTAAAGTAGGAACACTCTTCAGACGAGCGCTTAAAGATGGACAGCGCCGCCAGGTAACCTTTAATGTTACCCACTTGCAACCCCTGTGGGCCAAAGAAAGTAAAAAGGACAGAACCATGGGGATGTCACATGCAAAAGGATCCACATTCTGAACTCTGCACCAGTCGCAGAACTTACGCCAACGGTACAGAGACTTTGTTGCTGGCCGTCGGGCCGAGAGCTACACCTCCATCACGTCTTCAGGGAGGTCCCAATCCTTATACCTCAACCTTTCAGAAGCCAAGCATGAAGGTTGAGGGATCGGACCTCTGGATGGAGAACCTGATCTCCCTCCCGTGAGAGCAGATCGTCTCGGTAGGGAAGACGACGTGGAAGGCAGATGGACAAGTCGAGAAGGTCCGGGTACCACGTCCTCCGAGCCCACGCCGGAGCAATGAGGATCATCCGGGAACCGAACCTCCGTAACCTCTGCAGCACTTGCGGGATGACGGGGACTGGAGGAAACTCGTACAGCAGCGGGAATGACCACTCCACCACGAACACCTCTCCTAAGGCTCCTTTTGGAGGAAATTCCCGCGAGCAGAACCTCTCGCACTTCCGGTTGACACTGGAGGCGAAGAGATCCACTTGAGGGGTCCCCCAAAGGGCGAAGATCTCCAGGAGAATCTCCTGAGCCAACTCCCACTCGTGAGAGATCGTGCTCTGCCTGCTCAGAGCGTCCGCCGTCACGTTTTCGTCTCCGGCCAGATGAACAGCCGAGATCGAAACTTCCTGCTGGATGGCCCAGAACTCGAGCTGCATCGCCTCCCTGCACCGAGGAAGTGACCCTGCCCCCCCCTTTTTGTTGAGGTAGTGCATGGCCACTGTGTTGTCCGTCAGGATCAGGACACTCTTTCCTCGCACAGTCGGCAGAAAAGCCTTCAGGGCTAGCCTGACGGCCCTCAGCTCCAACAGATTGATATGGAGTCTGGACTTTGACGGAGACCAACGACCGCTGACTGTCAGCTCGTTGGCATGAGCTCCCCATCCCGTGAGGGATGCATCCGTCACGATCGTCACCTCCGGCTAGGGAAGCCAAAATGGAGCCCCCTTAATCAAGTTGCCTTCGACGGCCCACCACAGAAGGTCCCGGGCGACAGAGGGCGGCACCTGAACCGGGTCCGACATCCTGCCAGAGGACTGCGACCATTGCATCTTGAGTGCCCACTGCAAAGATCTCATCCGCAGGCGAGCCTCTGGCACCAGAAGAATGCAGGATGCTATGAGGCCGAGCAACCTCAAGAACTCGAACGCTGGGAGCGTCTGGGCATGCTGAAACTTGTGCACCATCTGCTGAATGTGAAGAGCCCTCACCTGGGGAGGAGAACACTGCCCCAGGGAAGTGTCGATCACTGCTCCGATGTACTGGAGCCGCTGTGTTGGCGTCAAATGAGACTTCTTTAAATTGAGGGAAAAGCCCAGCCTGTGAAGGGAGTGGCAGGTGACGGACAGATGATCCAGGACTTGCTCGGGAGAGCTCCCCCTGATCAACCAATCGTCCAGGTAGGGGTAGACGTGAATCCCCCCCTTGCCTGAGATGCGCTGCCACCACCACCATGAGCTTGGTGAAAACCCTCGGGGCGGAGGTCAATCCGAACGGGAGGACCCGAAACTGAAAGTGCGAGTCGCCAACCGCGAACCTCAGGTACTTCTTGTGCTTGGGATGGATCGGCACATGGAAGTAAGCATCCTTGAGGTCGAGAGACACCAACCAGTCCTGAAGCTGAAGGGCCTGGAGGACTTGAGAGAGAGTAACCATCTTGAACTTGTCCTTCCTGAGGAGTTTGTTCAAACCGCGCAAGTCCATGATGGGTCTCAATCCCCCGTCTTTCTTCGAAATCAAAAAATAAGGAGAATACCATCCCTTGTTCCTTTCCGCTACAGGCACCAGTTCTATGGCGCCTTTCTCCAGCAGGGCTTGAATTTCCTGCGCAAGGAGCGGATCCGGACTCTGCAAAGGGGTTCCCTGGTGGATTGTCGCGAGGCCTCTGCCGAAAGGGAAGACCGTAGCCGTGGGTTATGATCTCCAGAACCCACACATCTGAAGTAATGGCACGCCACTCTACAAGATGCTGCGCCAGCCTTCCCCCAACCGGCGAACCATGGGACACGGCCTCATGACTGAGTGGTAGCGGCTGCGGCGTTACCTGAGGGCAAAGAGGCAACTGCCCGAGCGACCTTGGCACCACGGGTACCCTGTCGTCCACCTCTGGTACCCCTGCGTTGGCCTCTTTGACTGCCAGCTCCTCTCGCTTTACTGAAGGAAGAGTAATAGCGAAAGGAACCACCCCTCCATTGCTGTCCCCTAGGACGAAAAGGCAGAGGTTGGCGAACTGCAGCGCCCAACGACTTCGCTGCAGCTTTGGAGGTCTGCAACCTCTCAAGGCTCTCGCCAGCCTTGCTGCCAAAAAGGTGTTCACCGTCAAAGGGCATGTTGAGGAGCCGGGACTGCACATCAGGAGCAAACCCTGACTTCCGCAACCACGCAAACCTGCGTATCACAGTGCTCGCCGCCATGGACCTGCTGACGCATTCAGCCATGTCCAAACCCGACTGAACGGACTCACACATGGCATCCTTACCATCCTGGACCATAGCAAGGAAACCATCCCGTTCGTCCCCTTCGGGAATATGTTCAGCCGCTAACGCAACACAGTTCCACAGAGTGTGTGTGAAACGAGACAAGGCACAAATGGAGTTGGCCGCCTGAAGCGCCATACCACCGGAAGAAAACACTTTCTTCGCCCAGCCATCAAAACGTTTGTCGTCCCTATCAGGAGGGATGGTAGGATACGACACCTGCTTTGCTGGGGCTGTGGCCGCCTGCACCAGCAAACTCTACGGAGTGGGGTGCCTGGTCAAGTAGCAGGGGTCGCTACTGGCTGGACGGCATTTTCGCGACAAGGACCTGCCCACCGCCGGGAGACTCTCCGGAGCAGTCCAAGCCGCCGCCACCCTTCTCTGTAGAGCCATATGAAACGGCAGTACCGGGTCAGTTGGGGGACCAACATCAAGGATGTCCACGAGATCATCCTGCACAAACTCCCCTGGGGGAGCAGACCATCCCAAGTACTCGGAAACCCTAGCCATAAGGCGCCGGTACGAGGAATCGGCTTGAGAGCCAGGCTCAGGCCTACAAAACTCCACCTCGGGAGAGGTGTCCAGTCCACTGGCATCATGCAGTGACTGCATCAAATCGTCAAACTGACTATGGCCCGAGACCATTTCATCTGGAACCTGACTAGGAACCAGGCCATCAGAATCCTCATCCACCTCCGAAATATATTCCAGGTGGCGAAAAGAAGGCACCCGAGAGTGCTTGCTCTTAAGCAGAGCCTTCCTAGGGGTTTCCCCCATGCCACGGGGTACCTCCGACACCCCGGCCTCGAGTGAATCGGCGCCGGCGTCGAGAGAACAGGCATCGAGAGAACAGGCATCGGCGCCGAGAGGATCGGCGTCGTCAAGTAAATCGGCGTCGACGTCAGATGCAGCGCCGCCGGCGTCGACACAGTCCTCGAAGCCGGAGCTCCGAGCGCGTCTTTTGACCACCTGAGCTTCGACGACTTCCTCGGAGCCGGAGCCTCGAGAAAGCCCGTCTAGGCCGTCGACGCCTCAGACGTCGATGTCTTCCTTGAAGACATCACAGGTGCACACGGTCTCGAACGCGTCGAGGACCGGGACCTGGAACGGGTACGTCGAGAACGAGTCCTTGTCCGAACGGGACCTCTCCTGTGACTCGTGCCGACTGCTCTTGCGAGCGGTGTCTCTCGACCTCTCACGGCCGACCCCGCTCGGGGGCGTGGACGGCATAGTCCCCTGCGACTCGAGAATCGCCAGCATTTTCTTCCCAAAGGAAGCCCATTCCTCCGGCGTTGCACTGCTGGTGGGGTAAGCGACATGCCGGGCAGAGTCCTCAGAAGAGGACCTGGAAGACGACCGCTGTCGGCGCTTCCGAGAATGCCTCAAAGAGGCCGAGGAGTGGCGAGACCGACTCCTAGAAGGAGACCCACGAAACTTCTGACGACGCAGAGAGTCACCCCTCGAATCATCCGTCAAAAGCCCCGCAGACTTCGACTTCCAGGGCTTGGACACCCGACCTACCGACAACTTCTTCTTACGTTCACGTAAGGCTTTGGACGTGAGCGACTGGCAGTCAATACAATCATCCGTGTCGTGGGCCTCCCCGAGGCACCAAAGGCAGGCGTCGTGCGAGTCCGTCACCGACATCTTGGACCCACACTCCCCACACTTCTTAAACCCTGGAGGCGGGGTCGAAGACGAAGTAGAAGACATCTTCACACGAAGGATTTTCTCACAAAAACGAACAGGTTCGAAGAACCGAGAAGAACAGAACTCAAAAGAGTCGAGGCGTTAACCGAGATTCACGAAGCAACACGTTTGTGGAAAAAACGGAACTTAGGCTACGGGCGTTGTGCGTCCTACTTATCACATCGGATGACGTCCGAGGAGGTCCTCGACGACGGTGCATCGACGCAGGAAAAAGTTTCCGAAGCAGCACAGCTGTGATGATTGCCTGTCATAGATATGGAATACGTCGGAGGCCCCAATCCCCTCGAAATACAGGTTTAAGGATAATCTGTAAACATCTAGTGAAAACAAAGCATAGGGAGATCGCAGTTCCCAATTGCAGCTAAGTGAATGCATATTTAGTCGGTTAGTACAAAAAAAAGCAACATACCACTTGGTCACCAACAGGCCTCATCATTCGAGCAAGTACATTTAATAGATCCTGTCGCTTGAGGAACTGCAAAGATAAAAACATAGAATCAATTAAATGCAATATTGGTTAATATCAAAGCCTTTTCTATGGTCTACATTTGGCAGAAATTGACCATTTACATTTGCATCAGCACAAAACCAGCTAGGATTATACAAATGTGCTGTTGCTGCACCTTAACTTCAATCAGCTCAGTGTTGGGTTTGCTTGCTCCTATAAAACCGTAATAGCTTAGTTGATAGATGTGCTATTTGCACTACATAAACAAAGATGGAGACAACCACAATCGGAGGCCAATCATCAAAGTACAGCAGGCATATTAAAGCATTTGTAACCAGCCCAGTAACAATACATTGGTGTTTGATGAACAAATGTTAAATCTTCTTGTCTTGGAGTCATTTTTGACTCCTCTCTTTCCATCATCCCTCACAGTTAGGCCCTTGCCAACAAATCCCACTTTCAACTCCACCTCCTTAAAGGAATTCTCCCTTTCCCCACTTTCCCCAAGAAGCTCAATATCTCTAGAGCTCTGGTTCTCTCTAGGCTGGACTACTGCAATAGCCTCTTCCTTAATTTACCCTATTCTTCACTACAACGCCTCCAGCTAATCTAGAATAGGGCTGCAAGGCTTATTCTTGGCCTCAAGCCCAAGGACCGCATCTCTCCAGCCCTAAAACCTCTACACTGGCTTCCAATTGTTGCAGGGACCAAATTCAAATCCCTCTGCATCATCAACAGGGTTGTCTGGGGTCAGGGACCACCCCATCAACAACTTGCTCTCACTAAATACTCTCCCTCCAGATCTTTACGATCCTCCGGCACCAACTTGGTGCGTTAACCGCTTCGCTAAACAGCGAGCTGGTGGCCAATCTCCTTCCTCAGCAGGCACCCTCCTATGGAACATCCTCCATCTTCCTCTTGAGCCAGAACTTCTCAAATTCCGGAAGCTCCTAAAGACTCCTTTTCACCTACTCCATCCCTCCCTCCCTAGTCTGCTAAATCCCCACAGTTGCTGAGATTGGTGACCAGGGCCCTTATGCGTCTTCCCAGGTCCTGGCCTCCCACACCCAATCGCCTACAGCCTCCCTCTGCCGCTCCCAGCACTTTGCCTTTGCACCCACTGGCCTATGCCACCACAGACCTGCACTTATTATTTTTGTTTGTTTTTATTGCCATTTCAAAATTAAATCACAAACAGTGCCCCCCCAATCCCTGCCTAGCCCCAACAGTTTTTCCCTGCACCACCTCCCCCACACACACTCATACGGCGCAGTTCAGCTAGAACACTCAAAGATGCCACGTTACGACTTTGTCCCGATTCAACGTTTCAAGCAATGCCCAACAGGCGTAGCATTTGAGGGCAGTATTGGATGTTAAAGTCTTTATACAAAAAGACTAGCACAACGTCCCAATCTGGGGTAAACCCAAGGAGATCCCCCTGCAAAGAATATGTATTGTATTGTATTGTATTTTGCATTTATATAGCGCCTTATATACCATTGGTATGGTCTGAAGGCGCTGGTAGGTTGAACGCCCTTGGGAACCGAGGTTCGAGTCAGTAGAGAGGGTGAAGAGAGACAAAAGGTGCGGGTGCGCACAGAGTATGTGTGCAGCTGGTGCGGGGTTATTGTGGTAGCTGCTTCTTAGCGGTAGGTGTGGTGGTTGAGAGGTCAGGAGAATGTGTACGCTCTGGCAGAATTAATCCAGCTCGAGAGTGGCTGCGTTAGGCCTGAGGAGAAACGCCTGGCTGGGGGTGTTAAACCAGCGGTGGTTACTTAGAGTGATGGGGAGTGAGCGGGAGATGTTGATATGAGAACAGTTATACCGAATGGTGTCATAGTATCCCTGTGTTCTATTTGAGTGATGGTGTAAAGAGGAGAGTAGGCGTGAGGTGTGGTATGATATATGTTCATTCGAATGTTCCCGCATATCAATGCATATTATGTACGTTCCTCACACTCAGCTATTCCCTACACTCAGCCATTCCCACATACTCCAGCCATTCCCACACTCAGCCATTCCCCACACTCAGCCATTCCCCACACTCAGCCATTCCCCACACTCAGCCATTCCCCACACTCAGCCATTCCCCACACTCAGCCATCCGCTCTCCAGACTCATACGCTCTCCAGACCCATCCGCTTTCCAGACTCATCCGCTACTCACACTCATACGCTCCCCACACTCATACACTCCCCACACTCATATGTTCCATACATTCATACGCTCCCCACACTCAGTCTCTCCCCCCATTCGGTTGTTCCCCACATTTCTCCGCTCTATATGTGCCTCTGTTCTCAGCGCTCTTTCGTTCTGTATGATCTTGCGCTCTGCATATTCTCCAGGCTCATTTGCCAACAGCATTTATCCTCACATTCATCCATACTCATCTATACTCATCCATACTCATTCGTTCTTTCTACTCATCCGGTCGTGCCCTCTATGCTCATCCGCTCTCCTTGTTCATCCGCTCGCCACGCTCTCTTCTTTCCATTATTCAGTGATTCTTTTTCTATTTAATCATTTCCCTGTTTAGATCTAGTTTATTCGTTTTAGTTCTGTTTGTCAGTGTAGGTTACAATCTGGTTCGGTTACTTTATTTATTTATTTAATATATTTGTTTTATTTATTTATTTTTTTCTTCTTTTTTTTTTGGGATGATGGTGGTTTAGGGCTGGTTGGTTTTAGGGAAAGAGCCAGGTTTTCAGTAGTTTGCGGAAGGCCGTTAAGTCCTGAGTTCGGCGGATGTGGGGTGGGAGCGAGTTCCACAGGGTTGGGGCCAGGGCTGAGAATGATGCTCCGCCTAACCTGACTGAGTTTGTTTTAGGAATTACTAGGAGGCCGGCTGAGCTTGATCTAAGGGTGCGGGTAGGGTGATAGGGTATTAGCTTTTTTTGAAGATAATAGGGTCCAGTTTTATGTAGAGCTCGGTGGGTGAGGCATAGGGTTTTGAAAGCTACCCTATGGGCTACTGGAAGCCAGTGCAGTGTCTTAAGGGCTGGGGATACGTGGTCCCTTGGACCGAGCACGAGAAGCACTTTGGCTGCTGCGTTTTGTGTTCTTTGTAGTTTATTCAGTTGGTAGGCATGAATTCCGA
This sequence comes from Ambystoma mexicanum, assembly GCF_040938575.1. Classification (NCBI taxonomy): domain Eukaryota; kingdom Metazoa; phylum Chordata; class Amphibia; order Caudata; family Ambystomatidae; genus Ambystoma; species Ambystoma mexicanum. Next base: position 478,063,806 of record NC_090938.1, read on the forward strand.
GGTACAGGGGGTTACCATAGTCCAGTCGGGATATGGCGATTGATTGGACCGCGGAGACTCTGTTAGGGAATGAGAGATATGGAAAGATGCGCCTAAGGTTTTTGAGGTGGTAGTGGCAGGACTTAGAGACATTGTTGACTTGGCGCGAGAGTGTTAGGTCGGAGTCCAGGGTGCACCCAAGATTTTTTACTGTGTTAGAGGGGGTCGGTGAGATGCCCATGGCGGGTGGCCAGGGTAGTGGGTGCGGAAGAAGATCTGAGTTGCCGCAGACCATGATTTCTGTTTTGGAGGGGTTAAACAGGAGGTGGCTTTGGGTCATCCAGCGCTCGATGTTGGGGAGGCAAAAGGTCAGGTCAGGTTGGGAGTTGGGTTTCGCGTTCAGGAACTTTAGAATTAGTGGAGTGTCATCTGCGTAATTGTAACACAGGATGTTGGGAGCATGAATTATTGGTGGGAGGGTGATCAGGTAGAGATTGAACAGGAGGGCGGATAGACATGCTCCTTGTGGGACTCCTGTGTTAACTGGTCGGGCTTGTGATGTAAAGTTGGAGAGTGTCGTTATTTGGTGCCTGTCTTTGAGGAATGAGGCTATCCATTTAAGGGCGGTTCCACGGATTCCTAGGGAGTGGAGGTGGTCAAGGAGTATTGAGTGATTGATCGTGTCAAAGGCGGCTGATAGGTCGAGAAGGATTAGTGCGGCGCATCCTGCAGTGTCAGCAGTCATTTTTAGGTCATCCCAGATCGAGGTTAGGGTGGTTTCAGTTCCATGGCAAGATCTGAATCCTGATTGGGCGGGGTCTAGGAGATTGTTGGCTTCAACAAAGGCGTTTAGTTGGGAGTAGGCTGTTCGGTCAATGAGTTTGGCAAGGAACCTGGTGTTAGAGATCGGGCGGTAGTTTTTTGGTTCGAGAGGGTCGAGTGAGGGTTTTTTAATCAGAGGTTTGACGTACACTAATTTGAATGCATCTGGAAAGATACCGGAGGAAAGGGAGGCGTTTATGATAGATCTTGCGTGTTCTCCTGCGCAGGTGGAGGCAAAGATTTCTTTAAGGGTTGTGGCTGGGCAAAGGTCTAGTGGTGATCCAGATGGCTTGCGGTCGGATAGGAGTTTGAGAAATTGTTCTGGTGATATTGGACTGAAGGATTCGAAAGTTGGTTGCGTAGTGGTCGTAGTAGGGGGGCTGGCTGGTACGGGCTGAGGATTGCCTGGTGGTTGTAAGAGAGCCTGTTTGGTGGTCAGAGATTTTGTCCTTTCAATGGCCGTGGAGTAGAAATGGAGGGAGAGTGAGTCACATAGTGATTGTGACGCGGTCGGGATGGTTGTGTTACATGCCGGTTTGGTGAATTCGGAGATAATTTTGTGAAGTTCTTTGCATGGGTTTTTGCAGTTTAGGATTCGTGAGTTGTAGTGGGCTTTTTTTGCTTTCCGGATTTCGGCTTTGTACTGGTACAGGTGTTGTGCCAAGGTGGTCCTGCTGTCTTGGGTTTTCTCTTTATGCCATTTGCGTTCTAGGTATTTGTAATGTTGTTTAGTGTTTTTTTAGCTCAGGAGTAAACCATCTGGGGAAAAGGCCAAGTCGGGTTGATGGTTTGCACGAGGGGTCAGGCGCATCAGGGATGAGTTGAGCCATGAATCAAAGGCCTCAGGGGTTAGTTGATTGTTGAGATGGCAGGTAGGTTGTGGGGACTGGAGGAGTGCCTCGGCTAGGTCAGGGGTGACTATTAGTTTCTTCCAGCTATTTCGAATGTTCGGAGGTTCAGATACGAGTATGGGAAGGGGTTCAGGTGAGTGGATGGCGAACGAGAGAATGAAGTGGTCGGACCAGAATATAGGTGTGGGCGGCCTTAGATGAATCAGGGTGTTGGAGCTGAAGATGGCATCAAGAGTGTGTCCTTTATAATGAGTCGGGCCGTTTATGTGGGGTTGGAGATTAATTGCATCTAAACCGTCAATCAGGGAGTATGTCATGGGGTTGGTGGGGATGTCGAGCCATATGTTGAAGTCTCAAAGAAGGGTGAGGTTGGGATGGTTTAGTTGGAGGGTGGAGATGGAGTCGCAAAGGTTGTTTGCGAAGTGTCTATCATAGCCAGGGGGCCTGTAGATTATTAGGAAGCTGTACGAGAGTGAAAGGGAGAGGGATAGTTTAACAAGGAGCGATTCGCAGGATGGAATGGAGGGTTGGTTGTCTATGATTGAGGCGCGGAAGAGGGATTTGAAGACGAATGCTATCCCTCCTCCCCTGGACGTGCGGTTCAGTGGGATGAGGGAGTAGTCCGGAGGAAAAGCTTCAGTAGCGATTGGGCCGAAGTCATCAGAGAACCAGGTTTCGGTGATGAAAACTAGGTCTGGTGTGGCAGAGGAGAGGAGGTCAAAGATGGAATGTCTGTTTTTTGCTACCGATCGGGCGTTAAATAGGATGCAGTTCACATCGGCAGCTAAGGATGGTCTTGGTGCTGGAGCGGGACGGGGCGGTGGTGGGGGGTGTGGACGGAAAGGGGTAGGGTGGGTGGTGATAGATGGGAATAGTGGGCGAGCAGTGAGATTGGCAGGGTTCGGGAGGGGTTGGGAGGCAGTGTGTGATAGGATGGTCGGGTTTTGATTGGGGGGTTTGAAAGAGGGATGTTGGCGGTTAGGAGTTTCAGTTGGAGTTGATGAGAAATCGAGGGAGAGGGGTTTCAGGTAGGGAGAAGCGACGGGGGAAGGAGGGGATTGCGGGATAGAGGTGATGGGTCGAGCCAGGGGAGGCGAGGAGTGCTGGGAGGTTGAGGGGGACCAAGAACGTTTCCTCTTTAGTTTCTTTGTTGCGACTGGTGTGTGGGAGAGAGTATGGGGGTCGGAGGGTGAGCAGGAGGCAGCTTCGGTTCTTGCTAGGGCTAGCCGTGCAGTTTTTAGGGAGGGGAAACGGTGTGGTCGGGGGGGAGGGTGGCAGGGGTATGAGGGGAGGGCGGGAGGTTGGTGATGGCAGGGGTATGAGGGGAGGGCGGGAGGTGGGTGATTGCAGGGTGGGGTGTGCTAGGTATGGTAGTGATGGGAGCGGGTATGGGGAGTGCTGGTGGGTCGGGAGTGGGGTTCAGGGGAAGAGTGGTTTTAGGGTGGGTGGTTCGCCATCGTGCTCCCCTGGCTTGGTGTTTGGAGAGGGGAAAGGCAGGGAGAGAGGGAGAGGGTGCGGGGGTTTCGGGGGGGGCGGGATGGGAAGGAAGACTGATCGGAGGAAGGGGGTGGTCCATGGGAGATGTTTCTGACTGATTCTGGTTGAGTGGGTGCATTCATGATTGGTGTAAGCTTAAAGGATGGTTTAGGAGGGTTTTCTGATTGTAGTTCTAAGATCGGTGATGACACGCTTTTAGGTACGCTTCAAGGTTTAACTGCTCGAAGATGGTATTAGGTTTACTTGGTGCTTTTCTAGTTACAGTTGTAGATAGTGATTGTTTTAGTTTATTGGGTACACTTCTAAGATTGTTTGTCCTCAGGAGGATATTCGGTCAGCCTCTAGATTCTATTTGCTTAGAGGGGGAGTCAGATTATTAGTCACAGTTTTAGATTCAATAATATACAGTGGTACTGTTGGTTATACTGAATAGGATTGGGTAGGGCACGGTGGTGGTGGACTTTTCCAATTCGCCTTTATACAGGGACGGTGTTGTGTGGATTTAAATCAACTTTGTAGTCATCATTTAGATTCTACATTGCGCAGTTATACTGTTAGTTATTTCTAAGTTAGAGTTGCGTAGACAGGTTGTTGGGCGCACTTCTAGATTCGCAATTTAGCTTGTTGGGTACACTTCTAGATGCAGCTTCTAGATTCAACTTTTCTGAGGGGCTATTGGGCACACTTCTAGGTGCTTTCCTCAGAGAGGCTATTGGACGCAGCGCCTAAATGCAATTGGGAACACTTCAAATGCAGTTGGGAACACTTCAAATGCAGTTGGGAACACTTCAAATGCAGTTGGGAACACTTCTAGGTGCAGTTGGGAACACTTCTAGGTGCAGTTGGGAACACTTCAAAATGCAATCGGGAGCACTTCAAATGCAACTTTCCTCAGAGGGGCTATTGGGCGCAACTTCAGAATGCGATTGGTATCACTGCTAAATGCAGTTGGGAGCACTACTTAAATGTAAAAGGGAATACTTCTAGATGCAACTTTCTTCAGAGAGGCTATTTGGCGCAGCTTCAGAATCCAATTGGGAACACTTCTAGATGCAGTTGAGAACACTCCTAAATGCAGCTTTCATCAGAGAGGGTATTGGGCGCAAATTCAGAAAGCGATTGGGACACTGCTAATGCAATTGGGAACACTACTAAATGCAACTTTCCTCAGAGAGGCTATTGGACGCAGCACCTAAACTTCAGAATCCTATTGGGAACACTTCAAGAATGCAATTGGGAACACTTCAAGAATGCAATTGGGAACATTTCAAGAATGCAATTGGGAACACTTCAAGAATGCAGTTGAGAACACTTCTAAATGCAGCTTTCCTCAGAGTGGCTATCGGGCGCAACATCAGAAAGTGATTGGGACACTACTAATGCAATTGGGAACACTTCTAAATGCAGCTTTCCTCGGAGAGGCTATTGGGTGCAACTTCTAAATGCAATTGGGAACACTAGTGAAAGCAGTTGGGAACACTTCTAAATGCGGTTGAGAACACTTCTAAATGCAACTTTCCTCAGAGACACAATTGGGCGCAACACCTAAATGCAATTTGTAACACTAGTAAAAGCAATTGGGGACACTTCTAAATGCAGTTGAGAACACTTCTAAATGCAACTTTGCTCAGAGAGACAATTGGGCGCAACACCTAAATGCAATTTGTAACGCTAGTAAAAGCAATTGGGGACACTTCTAAATGCAACTTTCCTCAGATAGACAATTCGGCTCAACACCTAAATGCATCGGAGAGGGTATTGGGCGCAACTTCAGAAAGCGATTGGGACACTACTGATGCAATTGGGAACACTTCTAAATGCAACTTTCCTCAGAGAGGCTATTGGACGCAGCACCAAAACTTCAGAATCCTATTGGGAACACTTCAAGAAAGCAATTGGGAACACTTCAAGAATGCAATTGGGAACACTTCAAGAATGCAGTTGTAACTTTCTTCAGAGAGGCTATTTGGCGCAACTTCGGAATCCAATTGGGAACACTTCTATATGCAGTTGGGGACACTTCTAAATGTAACTTTCCTCAAGGGTTATTGGGCGCAGCACCTAAATTCAAATTAGGAACACTGCTAATGCAATTGGGGACACTTCTAGATGCAACTTTTCTCAGGGAGGCGTTTGCGCGCAACTTCAGAATGCAATTGGGAACATTTCTAAATGCAGCTTTCCTCGGAGAGGCTATTGGACGCAGCACCTGAATGCGATTGGGGACACTTCAAAAATGTAATTGGGAACAATGCAATGCTGGGATTCCGAGTTTGACTATAGGGATTGATGCTGAGTTAGAGGGGTGGTAGGGTAGTATGGCCTGAAGTAGTTGCCTCTGGCCTTGCCCTTGCCACACTTACTTGTTGTTGGCTTCTTGCTTCTCCTGCGGATACCTGCAGATACGATCTGGAGCCGTCCTGTCATCCATTCTAATGATAGGAAGTTCCATACTTTGGAAGACCATTTGGAAATTCGAGGTGGATCTTTGCGCTTCCAATGCTGGGTTATTACCAGGAGAGCAGCCAGTTGCAACATCACAAACGCTTTTTGAGCAGCTTTCGGCCTTCGGCTAAAGTCATTATCCATCATAACTAACAGACATGTATGTGGGGAGAGGGGGGGATGTGTAAGGAAAATGTTTCACAGATATGCATTCACCTCACCCCAATATTTAGTTAACTGAACAACTCAGCCAGACATGTTCCCGATTCTCCACTTGATCACATTCCCTGCAGCATTTATCGGTTATTGTAGGTTTCATTCGGGGGAATTCTAGTTGGCGTATAGTGCCATTGCACCATACGTTTGAGCCAGAACTCCTTAATTTGGATTGATCTGATAAGTTTAGGGATTGTTCTCCAGAGTGTCTCCCAGTCTTGCTCGGTGAGCTCTTCCCTCAATATAGCCTGCCAACATTTTTTATAGCTGAACCTGCTAATATTTTATGTACGTTAGAAATCAGGGCCGTATTCCCAGGATGTAATATCATAAATTGTTCAAAAGATGTTAATTCCCTGGTGGCCTCTGCCTTAATCGGGGGGAGTCAGAATCCAATGTCTTACTTGAAAATATTCAAACCTGGATTTTTCATGTAGCCCCAGCTTCTGTTTGCATTGTAAAAATGATTTCACTGTTTCTCCCTGTTAGGGAGAATTCTAATTTCTGTGTTAATTACCTTCTACCTTAGAGACGTCCAGTTCTTTTGCTTGACTTTAGTAGGAGTTTTTAATTTTTATCCTGGAGAGAGTGAGACCTTTTTTCCCCCGCCCTCTCATGTATTGTTCTTTGATTTGAACCCAATGGTTTTGAAGTCAAACTCCATAGGCATCATCTTTTTGTACTGTGACACACAGCACCCTCAGTGCAGTGTCACAGAGAAGTCCTTTGGATTTCTCCAAGGTATAAATACCTTCTCTTGGATAAACTACTGTTTCGAAGAGTAGTAAAGTGAAATTGACTTTACTTACCTTTTTCTCTTTGTAGACCCAGAACACACTATCTTACATGGAGTGCTGGAGGGTTACTTAGTATCTTTTATATTTTTTTTAATTTTATTTGTGTTTATCAAGTTTACTTGATTTAACAAAAAGTTTATTTCTTTCTGTATTTAATCTGTTCTACGTTCTCCTTTGTCTTTCTTTTTTCGCAGTTGTAAATTGCGCGTTATTCTGATTTGTTGGTGCTGTCCAAGTTCGCCTTGCTGCATTGAAATAAAGCGGCTTGTAAGATCTTTACTGTGGCTCATTAGTCGTTGCCACCATACTTCTTCGCTCGCGATGTAGGTTTCCAGTAGCGGCTGTACTTAGTATCCCCTTTGTCTACCTTCTCACGTAACATTTTCATGTTAACCTTTCCACAATTAGGGGGCGTGGCTTGGACGGCCATGTAAGAGGTCGCACTCTGGAGGAGCTCCGCTGATCCTGTTTTGATCCTGATGGAGGGGTACGTCCACGGGGGCCGGCTGACGTTGGAAATCGATGTCCAGGTGTGTGAATGCCACCACTACACCCGGTGAAAGTTTGGGACGTCTGGAAGGCTTAGAAACCGAAATAAATGTGATTGACTGGGACGAGCCCTGAGCAGGCGGACAAGACAAAATGGCGGCGACACGTTGCGAACACCGAGGATCATGAAGTCAGTGTCGCGATCACGAGTGCAGGACCCTTGGGTCCCTTTGCTTGGAGACTAAAACACATGAGCGCCGCCTAGGACGCACGGTGGCCCAGCGAGCGGGAGAGCCGAACGGATGTGGCTGTGACGACAGGACCGTGGGCCTAGTGGTTGGGGTGCTCAGGGCGTGTTGGATGCCCCATGGTGTGGTGGGTCAGGCTTTGGGCATTGTGTGGCGTGACTCCCCCTCGGTGCCTGGCGGGACGGGCCCCCGCCCGACTCATACAACAATATGACCACGAGAGGTGTGAAACCCAAGGCCAAACAGCCCACGATGGAGGCTTACGCCAAGTCCCCCCCAGGGGCGGAAGGAGGCAAGAACAAAGAGACCCCCGTGACGACCGCGGAGTCACCTGGCACGATACAGGAGGTGCTGGCGGCGATTGCGGACTTAAAAAAGTGTCATGGGAGACCAAGTTGGGCCTCGCCATGAAAGAGCTACAGGAAGGCTTAAACCTCAAGATCGGTGCCGTCCAGGAGGAGGTGAATCTGCTTAGGCTGGATGTGAGGGCGGTCTCGGAGCGCACGGGGACCATCGAGAAGGAGACGGCCACGAACACGGCAGACTGCGCTGCTCATAAAAAGGAACTACACACCCTTGTGCAACGGGTGGGCAACCTGGAGGACAGAGCGGAGCAGGCGGAGGGACGTGCCAGACGCTACAATATTCATATCGTGGGCCTACCTGAAGGAACTGAAGGGCCAGACCCCACGGAATTTGTGGAATCCATGTTTTTGCAGGAGATTACCGGCGGGGCACTGACCCAGGGGTTTGCAGTTGAGAGAGCTCATAGGGCCCTAACCAGGAGGCCGCCTCCTGGGGCCCCCCCGCGGCCGGTGATCGCGAAAATTCTGAACTACCGAGATCGCGAAAAGATTCTTGAATTCTTTCGAAAAGGGGGAACGATTGACAGAGGATCGGCCAAGATCACGGCCTACCCTGACTACACGCTACAAGTACAGCGGAGTCGGATGCACTTCGGAGCGGTGAAAAGGAGACTTCGTGAAGCTGGCCATCGCTACATGCTACTCTACCCGGCCAAATTGAAAGTTTTCTACAGAAGCAGATCCCTGTTCTTTGAAACACCAACTGAAGCGATGGACTGGCTAGACGCGCTGGGCAGTCCTCAAGAATCAGGCATCCAGGCAGAGACTACGGAAGATAAGTAGCTTATGGCTGGGCCGCCTGGGGCAATGGGGCCGAGACATTGGGACTTGAATATAGTCATTTGTACGGTATGTGATGCGTATGATGTGGTGCTGACTGGCTGGCCCATTGGGCGTGCCTACCCGTGGTTACTTGATTGGGAGCTCCAAGAGGCTTCCTTTGTCCCCAATAGCAATATATCTAGTTAGTTAGGTCGCTGTTAGATCGGCGACGCCCCGCGGGGTCCTATTCCTTGTAAACGGGATAAGACCAGACGCGGGTGGGCCTGAGATCCAGGGATGGAGCTGGGCTTTTGTTGGGATGGGAGGGGTTGTTTGCTGTGGTGTGTAGTTGGGAAACAGGGAGGGGGGATGGGGATCAAGGGCGGAAGAGCCGGCGGAGTGTTAGACCAAGGGGGTATTGTGGGGAGGGCGGGGCTGAATACAGACCAAACCGATGGCATCGGATAGTCTTCGCATAGTTACCTGGAATGTCCGAGGCCTCAATAGTTACCTCAAGCGAAACAAAGTAATGCTATACCTGAAGAGGATGCGGATAGACATAGCCCTGCTACAAGAGACCCACCTCACCAGGGAGAAATTGGAGGTGGTCATGAGGAAGTGGAAGGGCAAGGTAGTGGGTGCCACGTACTCGGCGTATGCTAGAGGGGTCATCACCTGGGTGGCGCCGCACGTGCCGTTCCGGGTGCTCGACTCGATAGTGGACCCGGAGGGTAGAATGGTGGCGATAACAGGACTCCTGGAGAACAGGGAAGTACACATCCTCAACCTGTATGCCCCCAATCATGATACTGCAGCCTACTTTAGATCCCTCTATGGCAAACTCGGCCCCTTGGTAGGGGGTGCGATGGTGTGGGGTGGGGACTTCAATTGCGTCTTAGATCCCAAAATCGACCGGTCCGCTGACACCAAAGGGAAAATGTCGCCGGCGGCCAAGGCGCTCGGGACATTGCTAGGAGACTTGGGACTGGTAGATGTGTGGAGGAGACTCCACCCCACGGAGAGGCAGTATTCGCACTATGCGGCGCCATACGATTCATATACGAGATTGAATTATGTGTTTGGAACTGCCGAGATAGCGGGCGAAATAGTGGAGGCGGAATACAAAGCTCGAGTATTGTCGGACCATTCGCCCCTGGTGGTAGAGTGGCGACACCAACCCCCTAGGCCTCGGGTCCCCACATGGAGGCTCCGGTCGGAGGCACTGCAGGATGAGGGATTCCGGGAAGACCTGAGGGTTGCCATCGGGGAATATTTTGAGATAAACACGGGTAGTGTGCGTTCTGCGGGAACTCTGTGGGAGGCCTTTAAGGTAGTGGTGCGCGGAGTGGCCATCTCTAAATCCAAGGGACTTCAAGGGGGTATCGGGAGGGAGCTTCAGGACACCGAAAGGGAACTGGAGAGCCTGGCTCGTCTCGAGAATGCCACTCAGGTAGACAAGACTAGGATGAGAGACCTTCAGGTGGCGTGCAGCGCTCTTTGGGACCGACTATGTAGACTGAACCATAGGAAATACACCGAGCGGCTGCACGCGGGGGGCGACAAGCCAGGCAGACTGTTGGCCTGGCTGTACAAGAGTGAGTCCCCCCGAGTGGTTATTCATGAGATCCGTGGTGAGGACGGTGGTCTTCGCAACACTCAGGATGGGGTGAACGAGGAATTCCTCAGGTTCTACAAACGTTTGTATGAGGACACTGGGGAGGACAGGAGCCAGGACATCCTGAACACACTGGAAGACATTGGTCTGCCCACCCTAGACGACCTGGAGCGGGAGGAACTGGACGCCCCTATCACTTCTGATGAGCTGGAGGTGGTGATCCGGGGCCTCCCCACGTGTAAGGCACCTGGAGCGGATGGCCTGCCTGGTGAGTTTTACAAGGTGTACGTGCAGGAGCTGCTGCAGCCACTGCTGGCCTTGTTTAACGAGGCATACGAACAGGGAGAACTCCCGTTGTCCCTCCGTGAGGCCATGATTGTCCCATTACTGAAACCAGGCAAGCCGGCTGTTGAGTGTGGATCTTATAGACCTCTGTCCTTGCTAAACCAGGACAGCAAAATACTCACGGCGGTGCTGGCCAACAGGTTGAAGAAGGTGATTGGCAAGCTGATCCACCCGGATCAAATGGGATATGTCCCAGGCAGGAATATCAGTGATAACCATAGGAGGCTGCACCATGTTATTGACCATACTAAGGATGACACGGGCGAGATGGCGGTAGTGTCGCTGGATGCGGTCAAGGCCTTTGATTCAGTGAGATGGCCTTGGCTGAAAGCGGCCCTGCAGGGATACGGCGTGGGCCCTGGTTATACCAGATGGGTCCAGTTGTTATATAGCAGCCCGGTGGCTAGGGTCAAGACTGGGGCCACAGTCTCGGATGCCTGGCAACTTAGCAGGGGGACCAGGCAGGGATGCCCTTGGTCACCCATGTTATATATACTTGCGCTGGAACCGCTGGCGATATGCCTGCGGCAACAATACGGAGAGGTGGGCATTAACACTGCCAGCGGCAGCCACTTAATATCTCTCTATGCGGACGATATGCTGTTGTACCTACGCTACCCGGAGGAGAACCTGCAGTACGTACTGGAGGTACTGGATCATTACGCTGTCCTCTCGGGCATATCAGTGAACCCCAGGAAGTCTAGCCTGTTCCCTTTGGGCGGGTACAGGGACGTCCCGTTGGAGAGGCTGCCTGTGTTGCCAATACCATGGCGGACCGACACGTTTAGGTACCTGGGGGTAAATATTTACCACCAGACTGAGGCGGTATACAAGCATAACACAGAGAGAGCCATAGAGGGCGTCAAGAACAGCATGACATTCTGGTCCAGATTGCCCCTGTCCATGATGGGGAGGGCGGCTTTGCTGAAAATGGTGGTCCTTCCCAGACTCCTGCATTTCTTCGTGAACGTCCCGTATTTGATCCCTAAGAGCCTATTTGTACGACTTCATAGTATGTGTAGGGGCTTCGTGTGGGGTAACTCCAGGAATAGGGTGGCCCTGTGGAAGCTCCAGAACCCGTACGAGAAGGGGGGTATAGGCTTGCCCAACTTCGAACTATATTATCTGGCGGGACAACTGTTGTATGTGGCCAGGTGGTTGTCTGATGAAGATTCGGCGGAATCTAGGTTGCTGCGTGAGGATGCGGCCCCATACTTCCTGAGAGAGGTGGTGTGGCTACAAAGGAATAAACTGACGGGAAGAGGGCGGCTATTGAGGTTGGGATGGGAGGTCTGGCACAGAACATGGAAATTGATGGGGGAGTCAGAACCACTATCTTGGCAGGTCCCGCTGGTGGCCCTGTGCGAAAACGACACCCAACTGTTTCACTCTGTCCGTAGGCACTGGGAGCCGGTGGGCCTGGCCACGCTTGGGGACATATGGAGGGAGGGGGAGGTGCTGGACTTTCAAAAGTTGCAGGATGAGACGGGGGTGCACAGAGGCCAGTACATCACCTATGCCAGGCTAGTAAAACGAGTAAGAAAGAGATGGCCGGAGACGGCACTGGCAGATGATCCTGATGCCACCCTTGAAACTATGTATGATGTCTCAGAGGGTGGGCATGAAATATCACGGATATACGAACTCCTCAGAACGAAGGCTGGGAAAGAGTTGCCCCAACTGAGGCATGAATGGGAGGAGGAGATGGGTGGACTCATGACGGAGGGTCAGTGGAAGAGGGTCCTGGGATATCATAAAAAGGTGTCCCGAAATGCACGGCTCCAACAACTCCAGTTCTACAGTACTCACAGGGCCTACCTGACTCCCCAGAAGATTGCACGGTTCGGAGGCTCGATCACTCAAAAATGCCCCAGGTGTGGGGAGGTGGAAGCTGGGTTGCTACATATGTTTTGGGCCTGCCCGGAAGTGTATAGATTTTGGGAGGAGGTCAAGATGAAGCTCGCAAGTGGGGGAGTGGTGTTGGACGTGGGATCTGCCTGGTCGTGTATGCTTGGGATCTTCCCCAGGCCCAGACACTTTAGGCACCTGAGCAAGCTGAGGGACCTGGCATATGTTCTGGCCAAACGCAGGATTGCCATGAACTGGAAATCGGCTAGCAGGCCGAGAGTGGAACTATGGTGGGCGGACCTTATGAGGTGGGCGGAGGCTGAATCCGTGGTATGGTTTGAAGCGGTTACTAGAGGGGGCGAGGAGGAGATAGGGCCCTTGCTGGCCTGGCGACAATTGGTGGCCTCTATGACCAACCCACAACAGGGCTTGGACGAATCTGAGAATTCAGAAGATGTGCCTACCGACAATGTTTCTCCTGACGGTGCCCCGACTGAGGATACAAGGGAGCCGGCTCTGGCTTGATGGGGGGTGGGGGGAGTTTTTTCTTTTTTTTTTCTTTTCTCGTAGTGTCTTTTGTGTTTTCTGTAAATAGTTAACAGTTGTATTGTGTTGTGTGTTGTTTGTTTTTCTAAAATTTAAAATCAATAAAATATTTTAAAAAAAAAAAAACCTTTCCACAATTAATGGGTGGTGGCAGTGGTTTACATTTTCCTATCATTGTGCGTTTACCGCAGGCTGAATCCTCCGCTGCAGTATTGCACCCATGTATGCCCATTTGGTCAAAATGGGCCCGGCCTTATTTTTTCACCATTATTTGTAGCAAAGGTCCTTCTTGAGATTTACTCTGCGCGCAAAACCAGGTTTGGTCCCTTTGCTCGTTTGGTCTCTGGTGGGATTCACTGGTGAAGCCCGCCTCTGGCTCCAGCGTGTCTGGCAGGGCAGGAAGCGAGGGATGTTCCCGAAACTCCCTGTGCTTAGTCTATTTGGTTACAGGAATGCACCCAAAGGGCATTGGCTGGCTGTCTGTCCTTGGAGGACAGCCACCCTGCTGTGTGAGTTGACAGCTAGGCTGCGAATGAATGGTAGAGAATTGCATAAAAGGCAAAGTCTTTTACAAGGAAGGCCACTGGACGAAGGAACCGAAGACGAAACAGGAAGAGAAGCTTCCTGCACCCTCCTGGACCATTGGGTTGCCCAGTGAAATTATTAATCGACTAGAGAAGCCCGGAAAGGACTTCTCCCCTTAGGTTGGTGGGACCAATCGACCCGAAGATGAACTCGCTGGGACCCCTCTCTGATGGCTGTAATTCTTTGCTGCTGCAGGAACCGAGTGCCAGGGGACAGGAACACAAGGACAAGTGCATCGCCTTTAAGCCAGACCCGAGCTCCAGGAGGATCCTCCAGACTCCCTCGAAGCAGGACTAACCAAGCCTGAGCCACCGCAACAGAGTGCTGGACCCCAGAAGCAAGGAAAGTCCACAAGGTGTCCAAGAACCACAGTGGTGCCATTTGCGAGTAGATGAAATTGCGAAGTGCCGCTGACCTGAAGTGTGTTTATTACTGCCGCCGACCTTCAAACCGTAGGGCAGGAGTCCCCAGACATCCTTCCTCGTGTCACCACGACTGAGGCCCAGGAACAACAGGATCTACATGACGAGAACAGGAACAGAAGCCAGCTGGAACCTTTTCATCAGACTCAAGGTACTGTATAACTAGAGGTACTTACCTCTTGTGTGTATCTTGCTTGCTCTCACTGGAGACTTGCATTGGCTGCCCTTTGCTTGTGCAAGACTTTTGTGCTATCTTCAAGAAGTGCCTCAGCTCCCCTGACTTTTCTCAATTGACATTGGCTGTTAGGCAAGATTGTATGCAGTACCCTGTGGCAGACTACCCCAACCTTGTCCTCTTGGCAATAGGTAACTCAACCTTTGGTATAAGTCTGTACTACACAGGTTGGTAGTGTGGCTGAGCAGCCAGGCTTATCCCAAGAGGGGTCAATGTGACCTGTAGGGTTGTAACAGTTTCACAGTGACAAATATTCAAATAAACTCTTACACTCAATCAAGGTTTCTTGATTAAACAATTATTTAACAGTCAGTTTGAATAAGCCTTCTTTCGAAGGGAGCAAATATGTAACTCAAATATACTTCAATAAATACACCCCCTCAGATTCAATAATTCAGTAGATACCCATTTGGGATGGCACACAGACACTTCCTACACCCGAAGGTGATCTAAATAACTAGGACACTGGACATTAATATATCACTGGTACATTTAGTGTCTTTCAGAGAACAAGGCAAGCCAATGCCAATTGAACAAAGTCTAGGGGAGCTGAAGCACTCCTTGAAGGTAAGTAAAAAAGTCTTTCACAATGTTTTAGAAGTATTTGTAGAAAATGAAATCACTGTAGGGCCACATGCTGGGAGGGTTGTGAGGGGCAACGCTACAAGCAACTCTGCAAAAGCAACCAAGGCAAGTCAACTGAGAGCTAGCAAGGCTACACAACAAGAGGTAGGCAACCCCTTAATTTACAGAAATGGGTTCCAGCTGGCTTCTGTTCCAGTTGCAGGTCTGCAGAGCCCATGTTCCTGGCCTTCAGTCGTGGCGACAAGAGGGAGGACGTCTGGGGACTCCTGCACTATGAATTGAAGGTCGGCAACAGCAATGGGCAAACTTCAGATCAGCTGCACTTTACGTTTTCAGCTGCTCGCGCCTCTCGCAAATAGCGCCACTGTGGTTCTCGCATACCACTATGGATTTTCTTCGCATTTGGTGTCCAGCACCCAGTTGAGGTGGCTCAGGCCTTGTCAGTCCTACTTCCTGGGAGTCCGGAGGATATTCCTGGAGCTCTGGCCCAACTTAAAGAGACTCACTCGATTCTTGTGTTCCTCTCCCTGGCCATTGAATCCTGCAGCAGCAATGGAAGTAGTTCCAGTTAACTCTAGCTTGTCGGGTTGGCATCACCAATTTGTCCTGTGGTGTCGGGATCATGCCGTCTAGAGGAACGCTTTCAGCGTCTTCCTTTCCTTCTCTGCAGAGAATCTTCCTGGATGGTCTTGTTGTCAGACCACAAGGTCCAACTCTTTCCCCCTTGATGTAACGCCACCACGCTGCAATGCTTGCCAGGTGTGTGTGCGTGACCCCAGAATTCCCTGGCGTCTCCCGCCCAGGTTCGAACTTCCCGGGCTTCACCTTCTCGGTAAACAAGACTCTCTAATGCAAGTCCTTCTTTGGTTTTGATCTTAGCTGGGTCCTCGTAGCAGAGGATTTGTGTCCTTCTCTGGAGTACTCCATAGTTCCCATTCTTCACAGTATTCCTCATTTGCCATAGAGGAGCGATCAGCATTACTGCTCAAGTCTTCGTCTCAATGAAGTAGTGTTGGGCTCTAATATTGGAAGTGGTATCACAATAGCCGTTAGATCTGATTTTCTATACTCTGGCTTGGTGGACAGATGTATAGAAGACCAATCTAGTATAGTGTCAGGGACAACTCTGGGAGCGGTTGCCAAACCAGTTCAAGGTAGCAAGGAGAGTGGTCTATGCCAAGTGTCAAGGGGTGGTGAGCGTGTACGGGGTCCCCAATGAGTGTCTAAGTGTTATCCCAGACTTTGCACCATCAGTTATAAAAATACTGATTTATAGCCATATAACACTGAGAAAAAAGGACTACTAGCAAGTAATATCCCACAACACTAAATAAAAAATACCTATATTCGATCACTGGAGTAGGGCAAAATACATATAAAACCCCTGTAAAGGAAGGTGAGCATAAGTATGAAGTACTACAGGTCCACAGAGATACAGCACTAACTTTAGAAGTCCATCCCTAATATGCACGGGGCCTTGTGCCAAATGTTCACCAATGTTCGATATAGTTTTGTGAGGCTGGAAAAAATGAGTGTAGGGTCTCTGGGGTCCAATGAACAGTCCCGAGTGGTAGAGGACAAGTTGTTCTAAGCAACGCAAGTGTCCAACCTTCAGATCGATCACGTGATCAAGTAACGGCATAGCCAAACTATGAAAAGTTTCTGAAAGTTAGAGGAACTTTGATTGGCTAGTGGGAGTTTCGAGACTTGCCTGGCTTTTTGGATAAAACTATCCTGCACTCACTCTAGAGAGATCCTGGGAAAATCCAAAGGAGCAGAGTATCTTGTCCAGCTGTAAGACACGAAGACCCGCAAGGACACCAGTGACCTGTTGGATGAAGGCCTGACAATCAACCTCTACTGCTGTCTTGGAAGAGCCAGTCTTGTTGATCGCCAGCAGTCCTGCAAAGGAACTGTGTACTTTGGAATCGAGGGAACGTCCATTCTCTGTCAGCTCAGAGTCCTGCAAAGAGCCCTCAGAAGTGCCCCTGCATCACCCAGTTGCTGTCCATCTCAGGGTTTGGGCTACCATGCTGCAGATGTTGCCGTTCTGAGTTGAGGCCTGGAATTTAGGGGACCGCCTGCTTGTGTTAGAAGACTCACCCCTGTGAGATTGCATGGTCCTAGCATTAAGGGGACCCAAGATAGGAGGCAGCGTCTGACCGCGGCAAGTAAATCCTCTTCTGTTGCTGTGCATCGGTGGCCATCGTCAAACTGCTTTCCTGCATCCAGCCCCCGTTGGAGGGGCCCTGCATAGAGTACCTTTGCATTATCCATCTTTTAAGACCTTGCACCAGAATTAGTCACCGACTTGAGAAGTGCTTGAACCTGTAACCACCTGGGCACGAAGGGCTAAGGTTGACTGGGAAAAGCGACCTTGCACCCTCTTCAGAAGATCTGCCAAGTCCTAAAACGAATTGGAGTACAGAGGAGTTGTAATGATACTTACCTGAACCACTAACCACCATCTGTGCCTCCCCCACCCCCAGCAGTGGTCCATTTAGGACCACTGGTGGCACAATTCATCAATACAGGCACACTGAAACCAGTTTGTGGATTGGGATCAGACAGACCCAACCCACTTCCTGGCAGAAAACACACATGGCCACGCAGTAGCCTGCCAAAAGGCTCAGCTTTCCCGGGCACTGGAAGTCCATAAGGATTTTCCTGGCCCCACAGGCCAGGAAGAAGGGCTAGTGACAAGATGGCCAAGGGACAAACGAAAAACCATGTGGCACCGCCATGTTTGGACACTAGCCACAGTTGGTAACCAAACGCGGTAAGGCTAAAGTAAATTACACAGAAACAAAAATAGTTAAAAGTGACTGCTGCCACCAGCTTGTCCCTTAGGCACACCAAGAGTACGCAAACATCCTCCGAGTGTTCGTCTAGGGTAAACCAAAGTGTACCCCATTGTACTGCATTGTAAAATGCATTGTACAATGATAAAAGTTACCAACAGTGAAAACAAGTTACCAAAAATGGCAACAAAGAAACAGGACTGACGGGAAACAATGTTTCTCAGTACTGACAGCCTGAAGGACATAGTTTCCCCCTGACAAATGAGCAAAAAAGTCATTGTAGTGAAGCAAGAGGCATCAAAAATAAAAGCAAAAAGTGGAAGCAAAGGGGCTGTAAAGAGATGTAAAGAGAAATCTTTCTAACAATAGCACAGTGGTGTGTTCAGGTTGTGTCTTCTGAGGCAGTGATGTCTGAAGGGTCCATAGGAATGCAGGGGCAGGGAGTTCCTTCATGGAACGAGAGGCCTTGTGAGTTCCCGCTAACCGCCACCCATAGGGGGAACGTTGAGTAGCGGGCTCACCACACTAGCCTCACAGGGAAGAGCTCCCTGGGGAGAAGTGATGTGATCCTGTGACTCACCAGAGTGCCCAGAAAGGCAGGTAGCCAGAACGCAAAAAGAAAAACTGGTCAATTAGTCATGGATAGAAGTATAGATCCCACAGGCCCGTTATCTTGGCTTCAATCAAGCAGCTTGCTTGTTTGCAAGTTTAGAACATTTGCCGACGCTGTGAATTGGCAATCTTACAATGCCTGCATTTCTGATGGAGTATCCCCTTGTAACTAGCCCATAGGCAACCAACACAGATTTTCCTAATGGGTTTGGTGTGTTATGTGTAAAATGCAATCCATGCGACAACCCTCAGTTAGGACAGTTTTTCTGAAGGACTTAGTAAAACCATTCAAATGAGGCAGTACAAGACTCCACTCTTAGTATAAGGCTGTACCACCTGAGTTCAGGGTAGCGTAGACAGCAGCCAGGCTTATGTTAGGAGGGAGAGAGGGCAGCAAAATCAGCACAAATGAAATTGCAATACAAATGGCCCAAAGAAACACTGTATTGTAAAAATAAATGGTTTATTTAAATACAAGCAGTCCCAGATAAAACTTGGGGGAAAGAAGTACCATCACATGATCGTATAACCACATTATAGAAAATCACAACACTATGCTCGAGGATACACAGACCAAAGCATATAACCTAATTTGAAACACCTAGCAGGAGTTCTAGGGAGGTCAAAACCAATACTTACATTTAGTAATACCAGGGTAGTAGACCCCATCAGTTTTACCAAGATGCACGTCAAGAAATCACAGTCATATCAACTGGACAATATACTTTTCTGATCTAGCAAAACACAGTTTCTAGGAACCGCATAAACCTATAACTCCGATTCAGGATTACCATTATTCTAGGGGAGTTGGACCTTGGGGTGTAATATTCAATTACAGTTGCTTTTCAGTTCACAGACTAAGGGAAGCAACACTTTTTACAGGAGCTATAAGCAACTTAAAGTAAGGTGTAAACCTAAGACTCATTTTGTGTCCGTCTAAAACAGACCAGGGAAAGCAAAACCCAGTGCTAAACTCTATGAATGACTATTCTAGGTAGGTAAAACCGAACGCAGACTTCTTTTGTACAGGCTAACAGCAAGTCAGGAGAAGCAAGGCCCAGTTGGGAAACATACACACTAATTTTCTGAAAGAAATAGTTAAGTGAAGCCAACAGCATTACTTTTGGCGAAGAGGCACAACTAATTCTCATTCTACTTTTCAGAATGCAGAACATTTCCAAGGTAAGTAATAACTGTTCACTGTCAGAAAACAGTTGGTTGGTAACTGTAACTCTAAGTAAGTAACTTTTAAACATGTATTATCTTTTCTAGGTAAACTGCCCAATCCTTTAAGAGTCTTTCCCTTATTCTTGGAGCACGAGTGTTCTCAATGGCGGGGGGGTCACTTGGATCTAGTGTCCAACAGGCAGAGTCAAGATAGCTTGTTAAGTAGCTAACAAAAGTCAGAGTTCCTAAGGAAGACTGTAACAGGTGATGATTTTACTTTAGAGTTAGTTGAGGGTCCAGGGGCTTTACAGAAGACACCATGGGAGGATTTCAGCAGGGCACTGGATTAGAGGCCTCCCAATGACAGTACACACCAAAGCTACACAGGAATCACAAGAAAAATAAGTTAAGTAAATACAGAAGGTTTTGCAGCAGGTCAACCACAGAATCTGCAGCCAAAACCCAGGTCGGTGGATTCCTTGTTGTGTTGACTAAAAACAGGACCTTGTAAGGGACTTTCAGCATGGATCAACGGGGAAGGCTCTAGGCAAGGTTTTCCTTGCGGCTGGAATGGGCTATGTGGACTTGGCGCCTTTTCAGGAGCACAGAAGAAGACAGAATATTGCCGGTCGGATTCTCTTTGTTTGCACAATCCAGCACTCTGTTGAGGCGACCTTTTGGACTGGAATCGTGCTTCTGGAGATCCAGTGGGATGCCCACAAAGTTTCACCTAGCTTCGGAAGACTGTGCACCACACAATGGCTCAAGGTCTCAGGGTATTTGCGGTATTGCAGAACGGCGTGGGATGGCTCAAAATGCGGGTCTTCTTGATTCTAGTGTGTTAGGCAGAGTTTGTGTGCAGTACCCTTGGGGACCACTACACATAACTAAGACTACAGGTGCAAACAAACTAACCTTTTGTAGTCTGTACTACACAGTTTTGGTAGCAGAGCTGAGCAGCCAGGCTTATCTCAAGAGGGAATGTGAGCTGTAATGCTGTTACATAGAGGTCTACAATTACAGGTGTTCAAATAAACAGTTTCTCGTTAAAATACTTATTGGTTTATTCAACAGTCCGTTATAAAACATTCACTAGAAGGAGGCAGTTATATATCACACACAAATATTCTTTTGTACTACACACTCAAGTTTCTGAGGCATTCAGAATACTTTGAAGGAGGAGCAAAAAGGCATAGGTTATTTAGAACATGAACGGTTACAAATATTCTTCAGACAGGGCAAATATTTTTGTTTTCACCTGAAGAGTCTATTCAATTCAATAGGCTAGGCCAAAGTCAATGGGCTAAAGTCTTGGATAGGATAAAGCAGTTCTGGTGGTTAAACTGAAAAGTCTCTGCACAAGTTCTTAGGAGTAGTTTGTAGCAAGAAGAATTATATGCTGTGTCACAAGCTGATTAGGCCTGTGAGCTGGGAAAGTTTCAAGCACTTTCACCGCGAGAGGCAAGTACTTTCAGTCGGGTTTTACAGTACCTTTACAAATGAAGAAAAAGAGGCAGCTGATGACTTCTGTTCCTGGCAGTTCCTGCAGATCTCGCTGTTCCTGGGCTTCAGTTGTGGGGCCAAGACGGAGGACATCGGGCGACTCCTGCACTGCACTTGAACAGTCGAAAAGCTTGGCAAATCTTCAATTCCGGTAGCTGTAAGTCAAGCACACAAACTGGTGTCTCCCTCCCTGGTTCTACGGTTTCCTGCAGCATTGTGAGGAAAGTCAACCAGCTCCGAGGTGAGTATCCAGGTGGCTTACTGTTGAATTGATTGGTCGCACAAACTCAGAGTAGTCGTTCTTGCAGGGGCTTCTCTATCGAGATGAACTTGGCGATTCGGACCTGCAGCAGGGCTTCACCGGCAAACCAATGGTCCAGGAGTTGCAGCAGCGTCCTCTTCAAGCTCAAATTCGGTTCTGTCTTTCCAGTGGTCGAATCTGCCTTCCAAGCCAAGAGACTCTCCTTTTATTCAGTTCTCTCCCACTCATTACAGCCTAGCTGTCAATCACCCAGCAGGGTGGCTGTCCTTGCCGGACAGTCAGCCAGCCAATCACACCAGAGTGCATTTGGGTCTCCTAGGAGACTAACAGTTTCGGGCACCTCCCTCACTTCTGCCCAACTGAGACACTCGGGCTAAGGAACAAAGGGACCAAACCTAGTTTGGCACGCAGAGACAAACTTTAGAAGGATCTTTCCAAAAAGAAATGGCGAAAAAAGAAGACCGGGACCTGTTTAAACAAAGGGGGCTCAGACGCCATCTTTAAAAACATGGCTCCTGCGATTTAACGCTACCGGAGATACGAATAGTTTGCGGTCAGGAAAAAATCATGGTAATTCGTTGTAAAACCACTGCCACCAGCCATTCTGAGAGGAAAGGGCAGCATTTGACTGCTACATGAGTATCTAGACACAGGATACTAAGTAACTCCTCCAGCACTTCTATTGTAATATAGGGTATGCTGGGTCTAGGAATGTAAAAAGACTAGTAAAGTCAATTTCACTTTACTTTGTCTGGGAAACAGTAGTTTATCCCAGAGAAGGTATTTAAACCTTGGGACAGCCTGAAAGGCTTCCCTGTGCCACTGCACTGAGGGAGCTGTGTGACAAATGAAAAGATGATGCCTATGGAGTTGGTTAGGCGCCATGACCAAAGAAAACACACGAGTAAAAACATCAAAATACATGAGAGAGTGGTAAAGGCTCACACTCTCTCCAGGTAAAAAAAATAAAGTCCTCAAAATCCAGCAAAGTTGCTGGCGGTCTCTAAGGTGAAGGGAATTGAGCACATTTTTGAGAATTCTCCCTAACAAGTGGGTCTCACCAAGCTCTGGGTCAGAGCCGTAGTTTTCGGAGTGCCCAGGTTGATTGGAAGGAAGGGCTACAGCAGGCTCCATTTGCACAGCAGGCTCTCCGGTCGCTGGAAATCGTTTCAGCCGCAAATTCTTCATCTTCCTCTTCGGTTTTGGTTCCAGTGGCAGACTACCTCTTAAGTTTTCATGTTCAGACTTATGCAGGAATCCAGCCAATCGAACAGCCTTGTAACATTTAAACTTGGGGGGGGGTCGGGAATCCTTTTAGGCCAGCCAGCCTTCCAGTTTGAACTGGAACCTCGCATTCAGGCCGGAAGACAAAGGGCTGCAAGTGTGTTGGACTCCTCCCTCGCTCCCCCTGCCTTCAGACACTCTGGAACCTGGGCGGGGCTGCAGCTGAAGATAAAAGGAAAACTAAAAAGTCGAAACAAGATGGGACATTTTGGTAAAATGAGCACCCATTGGTGCCTTTACTGTGGCTGTGCACACAGCCTGCAGTAAAGGTGCACCAAATTAATAAAAAGGTATCACTGCCACCAGCCATTAAAGGTAAGCTTGTCCCTGTAACATAATTGTTACAGTTTTAGTGCGACAGAGAATACATTGCATTTCCCCACCACTCCACATAAGGTGGAGTGTGTTAGGGAGAATTCTCAGAAATGTGTTAATTCCCTCCACCTTAGAGACCCACAGCAACTTTGGTGGATTTTTAGGACTTGATTTTTTTAATCTGCAGAGTGTGAGAAACTTTTTGCTACTCTCTCATGTATTTTAATGTGATTTGAACTCCGTTCTTTTGGTTGTGGAGTCTGAATCTCCATAGGCATCTTTTACATTGTGTCACAGAGCACTTTTAGTGCAGTGGCACAGGGAAGTCTTTCAGATTTCCCAAAGGTTTGAATACCTTCTCTGGGATAAACTACTGTTTCCCAGAGCAGTAAACATTTGTAACTTTCTAGACCCAGCACACACTATCTTACAATAGGGTGCTGAGAGGTTACTTAGTATTCCCTTTGTCTAGTTTGTCATGTAACAATTTTATGTTACCCCTTCCCCACTGAATGGCTGGTGGCAGTGGTTTACTTTTAACTACTGTGGTGTGCATTTACCGCGGGCTACGTTCACAGCTGCAGTAAAGCACCCAAGGGAGCAATTTTTGTAAAAATGACCCCGGTGGTCTTTTTTCAATATTTCTTTGTGGAAAGGTCCTTCTTGAGATTTACTCTGCGCGCCAACCCAGGTTCGGTCCCTTCGTTCGCTTTGCCTTTGGCGGGATTCACGAGTGAAGCCCGCCTCTGGCTCGAGGGTGTCTGGGGTGGGCAGGAGGTGAGGGAGGTGCCCAAAACTCCCTGTGCTTAGTCTCCTAGGAGACCCAAATGCACTCTGTGATGATTGACCGGCTGACTGTCCGGCAAGGACAGCCACCCTGCTGGGTGAGTGACAGCTAGGCTGGAATGAATGGGAGAGAACTGATTGAAAGGTGAGGCTTTTTGCTGGGAAGGCGGAGTCGGCCACGGGATGAAGGAACCGAAGAAGAACTTGAAGAGGACACCTGCTGCAACTCCTGGACCGTTGGTTTGTCCGGTGAATCCCTGCTGCTGTGCTGAAACTCCAAATTCGTATCGACAGAGAAGTGTCAGCTTCCTTTTCTTGTTGAGGCCGAGTGTCCCACTTTCCCTCCTCCACCTCCTCACCTGAGTAAACAGTGTCCTCTTCCACTGGGCTCAAGGATCGATGGGATCTGTAGTCCTTCTCCTTTTTGTTTTGAAGTTAGAGTCTCGCACGAGAGGAAGCCACAGTGAAGGCTACTAGAGAGCACTTCCCTGAGGACCCTCCTCCCGGGAGGGACAAATTAGGGGAAAAAGCCAAACGTGGCAAAAAAACCCTCGGAATTGTGGGCAGCTGGACTTGAAGGTGCAGGATTCGAGTGGAAGAAAGTATTCGTCCAAATGTGGAAACAGGAATCCGGAATATTTGGAGGAGAGATCAGACAACACTGAAAGCCCAAAGCGTTAGGCAACAGAACAGAAAGTGAAGGGAGGATGCGGTGAGGCCGCTAGGAAAGTAACCCGTATCGTGGCCCACGCAATGGAAAGTAGCATGAACAGGAAGAAGGACGGGCAGAGAGGAGGGAAGAAGAGTAAGAAAACAAGAAAAGAAACCGGAAGAGTCTGGGACACTATAGCGTAGCGCAACAACGGCAGCAAAGGAAAACACAGCTGACCGAAAGGTTGCAATGCGCAGATGTCAGGAGGAGGAGTTCCTAAATAGGTCTACATACATGCAACATAAAAACTAGACCGCTGCATGTACGTAGTTGAAGGCGTACTGGATATCAGGAAGTGCGGTAGTGAATCCAACGGGGCCATAGACGCCAATATCCGAGGCATCACATGACAAGAAGCCCCTGCAAGACTACTTCTCCCCTTGAGTTGGTGGGACAAATCAACTCCAAAGTAAGCCACATGGACATTTTCTTGGAGCTTGTTGCATTTACAGAGTTGCTGCTGGAAGCCGAAACGCCAAGGAGAGGAACACTAGATTGTGTTCGTTGCTTTTAAGTTGGCCAAGAGCTCCAGGAAGATCCTTCGGACTCCCAGGAAGCAGGACTGACCGAGCCTGAGCCCACTCAACGGAGTGCGGAACCCCAGAAGCAAGGAAAGTCCATCTTGAAAGCCAGAAACCGCAGTGTTGCTATTTGCGGTAGCCGCGAGGAGCTGAAACACCAAAGTGCCACTTGTTGGAAAGATTGCAGGTTGCAAGCTGTGACCGTCCCATTGCAGTGCAGGAGTCCCCAGAAGTTCTCACTCTAGTCCCCATGACTCAGGGCCCAGGAACAGTGAGATCTGCAGAGATGCACAGGAACAGAAGTCATCTGCTGCACTTTTTTCCAATACAAAAGGTACTATAAAGTCTGAGAGAACTTACCTCTTATTGTAGAGTTGCTTGCATCTTTTACTACTCACAAGTCTAAACAACTTGTGGCCCTACATTTGATTCTTCTTTTCTTCAAAGACTTCTAAAACTTTGTGCAAAGACTTTTCTACTTACCTACCAGAAGTGCTTCAGTCCATATGAGCTTTTGGCCCATTGACTTTGGCTTAGCCCATGACTCTGCTCAGGGGATCCAAAATGATTTGCCTGCTTAAGAATATTTGTGGTCTCTTGTTTCTTCTAATAACCTTTTCCTTTGACCAAGTTCTAAGAGCATTCTAAATGCAACAGTAAGATATTAATGTCCCCAGCACCCTAGCTATTAAAGTCACCCGAGGGTGTAGGTTGCTACTGTGGGTCTTCCCAAAAGGTTCTTTACTGGGTTAGAAACTAAGAGTGTGTAGTTTTGAAGTGTATTTGTGGGTTGATTTTATATTGCTCCCTTCTGAAGAAGGCTTATGCTAACTGACTGATAAATTAATAATTGATTATTCAAGAAACCTTGTAGGTGTTTATTTGAATACTGGTCACTGTGAATCTCTGTGCAACTCCCCAAAGCTCACACTGACCCCTCTTGAGATAGGCCTGGCTGCTCAACACGCTACCAACCTGTGTAGTACAGACTTATACCAAAGGTTGGGTTCCTATTGCCAGGAAGTCAGAATTGTTGTAGTGCACCCAAAGGGTACTGCATACAATCTTGCCTAACAGTGTGCTGGTTTCACCTAATAAAATGTAAAAGGGATCCAAAGATCCTTTCTACCCTTGGAAACTGTGTACTCACAAAGTTAGCCAGAGAAAGTTAAAAGGGGAGCCCCTATGGCAACCCAGCAACAATAGGCACTCATTGGCAAAATGTTGTCAAAGAGGATGACAAAGTTACTCACTGTAGTGATTATTCCTAGTCCATAGTCCCCTTTCCTTCATACTTGTGGGACATTGCGTCTATCGGGACGGGACCGGAGCACTTTTTAAGCATCAAAAATAAAAATGGTGTCCTTTTATTTTTTATGGGGGCCACTGCACGCGACAGTAGCCCCGCCTTCCTGAGCTCCGCTCCACGCATAGCCCTTCAGTCGTTTTCTATCACCAGGTCTAGGACCATTTAGCAACAAGAGAGGTAGAGGATACTTATTAGAGGGGACGGCAGGCAGGCGTATGGCGGAAAGGAGACTATGGACTAGGAGTATGGTAGTCACCACGTTGAGTAAGGAACAAGTTACTTACCTGTAACTGTTGTTCTCCAGCATGGGTCTGGCATGGATTCACATGCTCATGAATATTCCCCGTCGTCAGGCTGGGAATCCTTGGTAAAGAAAAAAAATCAGTATCAGTTTCGTTTCTGATCTGTCTTTTAGTAGCAGCCAATCACTGGTCTCTGGGTCATGCTGCCCCCAGCCAATGACTGCACTCTCCCTAAGCCTCGCCCCTGGCAGCCATCCTCAGATTTGGTAGCACGTAAAGTGGCAGTATGACCAAGTGAAGAGCCGCAGAGGGATAGGAGGGAGGGTTCGCATGTGAATCCATGCCAGACCCATGCTGGAGAACAACAGTTACATGTAAGTAACTTGTTCCTTCTCCAGCATGGGGTCTGGCATGGATTCACATGCTCATGAATATAAGAATACATAGCAGTACACACATGCACAACCACGGGAGGTGGCAAAGGCTCAACATTAAGCAATTCTTACTTCCTCACCAGGCCCACCTTCAGGCAAACAGGTTGCGCAGCACTGCTTGGCCGACCCTGGACTCCTCCCCGGAATACCGGTCGACGCAGTAGAATCTCGTGAAGGTGTGCGTTGACCTCCACGTGGCAGCCCTGCAGATATCCAGCAGAGGCACACCAGACAAGAACGCCGTGGTAGCAGCGATCGCTCTGTTCGAATGGGCTCTCCGACGGTCGGGCAACAGTCAGTTTGCCAACCTGTGACAGTGCATGATGCAGCCGGAGAGCCATATGGAAATGAAGCCTTCGAGAGGGCCTCCTTTGGTTCACAGGTCCAAATTTCACAAAAAGCTGTGATGTCTTCCGAAAACTCTGTGTGGTCCACATAGAACTTCAGCGCTCTAGCTACATCCAGCGAGTGCAAAGTCTTCTCGGCCGGCGATTATGGAGAAGGGAAGAAAACTGGCAACACCAAGGGCTATCTGAGGTGGAAGTCCGACGGGACCTTGGGCATGAAGGATGGGTGCGTCCTCAGCACCACCCTCGTCTCGTGGAAAGTCAAGTATGGAGGCTTGCAGGATAGGGCCTGGATCTCTCCCACCCGTCGTGCGGAGGTGATGGCCACCAGGAACACCGTTTTCCATGACAGGAACTTCAACGGTGCTGTATGCAGAGGCTTGAATGGTGGCCCATAGAGCCTGGTCAGCACCACGTTGATCTCCCACGCCGGGGCTGGAGCTTTCACTGGTGGGAACAATCGGAACAGTCCTTTCATAAATTCCTTCACCAGGCGATGAGACCACAGGGATGACCGTCCTGCAGTCCTGGTATCGGGAAATCGTTGCCAGATGTATCTTGATGGAAGCGGTAGCCAGTCCAGCCTAGGCCAGCAACAGTAGGTACGGTAGCATTTGAGGGGCCGTAATCCGTAGAGGGTTAATCTTCTGTGCACAGCACCAGACAGAGAACCTCTTCCACTTGTGTCGGTAGCACTTTAGAGTTGAGAACACCCTGGCCTTTGCAAGAACCTCTCTGCAGTCCGCCGGGATATCGTACCGTCCAAACTCTAGCGCTGCAGGAGCCAGGCCTGCAAGTTCAGCGACTCCAGGTCGTGATGAAGGATGGCACCACCTTCTCTGGAGAGAAGATCTGCGTCCGACGACAGTTTGACTGGTGGGGACGCTGACAAGTCCAGAAGGTCTGGGAACCAGATCTGTCTCGGCTACGCCGGTGCAACGAGGATCATCCTGCACCGGGACCCCTTGAGTTGGTTGACGAGTAGCAGTAGCAACGGCAACGGAGGGAACGCATATAGGAACAGGCCGTCCCAGGGGAACGAGAAAGCATCGCCCATGCTCCTCGGCTGGGGAAACCTGCTGGCGAACCTCTGGCACTTGGAGTTTGTCGCCGTCATGAACAGGTCGATCTGGGGTTTGCCCCATCGTTGGAAGAGTCGATCCACTTGGTCCTGACGTAGTTTCCACTCGTGGCACGAGCGCAGCTCCCTGCTGAGTGAGTCGGCAATGGTGTTCTTTATTCCTGCTAGATGAAAGGGTACCAGAAACATCCCCTGAGCAACGGCCCAATGCCACAGATCCTGGGCTTCCTTGGATAGGGCTGGGGATCTGGTTCCTCCCTGCTTCTGGATGTAGAACATCGTGGTGGTGTTGTCGGTGAAGATCCTCACCACCTTGCCCCTGAGGGATGGGAGAAACGACCGGAGGGCCCAGAACACTGCTCGGAGTTCCAGGATGTTGATGTGGAGTGGCCTCTCCTCCGGGAGCCAAAGGCCTCTTGCGTAAAGATCTCCGGTGTGCGCTCCCCACCCTTCCAGGGAGGCATCCGTCATCACTGTCACCTGGTGTGCTGGGGTCTGAAAGTCTGTGCCTGCCGCGAGATGCGCGCGGGTGCGCCACCACCGAATTGCTTGGCGGAAAACTTTGTTGTGCGTGATCTTGT
The DNA here is from genome assembly GCF_040938575.1 of Ambystoma mexicanum. Classification (NCBI taxonomy): domain Eukaryota; kingdom Metazoa; phylum Chordata; class Amphibia; order Caudata; family Ambystomatidae; genus Ambystoma; species Ambystoma mexicanum. Next base: position 478,092,415 of record NC_090938.1, read on the forward strand.
CCTCGAAACTGCCCGCCGCTTGCATCCAACGGGCGTCGAGGAACTCCTGTAGGGGATGCATCCGAAGCCTGCATAGGCGCACCAGGTAGATGCATGAGGACATCATCCTGAGAAGGGACTTGATGGACCTCACTCTGGCCACGTCCGTGGCCAGCAGACACTGCACCTTGCCCAGGATGGCCTTGGTCATTTCCTCCGTCGGCGAGGCCAATCGTGCTACTGTATCGAGCCTGGCTCCCAGAAACGGTGCGACCTGCGAAGGAACCAGGTGGGATTTGGGGAAGGTGCCTCCAAAGGATTCGGCGGTGGCTCCTCGACGTACCGGCAGGCGGCCCACTCCTTGTCGCAAGAGGCCTACAGAGGACGAGGCAAGTCACGTGGATCTCACCGTCGTCGCCAGGGAGGCCAAGGCAGCAAGGCCACTGCCAAGCAAGACTGAACCGGCCGTAGCGTCGAGCCCCCACCTGAGCACCCCAGTGGGAGGCCGGCTGGCGAAGTTTGTCAGCGTGTGGGAGTCCATCTCAACCGACCGTTGGGTGCTGGATGCCCTGGCCCGCGGGCTCACACTCCGTGTCCAGGAAGGAAAACCACGTCCCTCAACTGATGTTAGAAGTAAGGGCGATGCTCAAGAAAGGAGCCATCGAGCTCGCCCCAAAGAGTGTAACGCTCACCTGATTCTCGCAGAGGCGCCGGTCTTGACTGGGCGACTACCGTATCTCCAAAGGTGATGTGTAGCACCCGGTTGGCTCTTGGGCTGGACCTCTGTGCACTGTATGCCTGACGTGTAGAGTAAGATGTCTGCAGATAGAAAATATGGGGTTAATGAACTGGGGTTATTGGGGTGTCCCTATCTCTTTCCTCTTCTCCGCTCCTGTAGACCCCCAAAGGTTAACGCTCTCACCTTAGGTAAGTGAATGCCGAGCTCTCCATCTGCCTCGGGGCAGGGTGCTGTAACCAGTTTCTTCACTGGATAGGTAGCGCAGGCCTCTTGACTTCAGAGGACTGCTGTCCGTCGTTTACTGCACGAACGGTAAGTTTCGAGTCATTCTAATGTCTTTAAAGTCCTTAGTAATGATGTCTCTTGTTTTGCAGGGTTCCGGCGATGGCGGATGACGGGCTGAAGTGAGTTGTAGATGGAGCCCTTGTGATGAATAGAAGCGCCTGGAAGCACGTAAGTAAGCGCTTGTTGCCTGCTTCACGATGCGCTCTAACTGTCTTTTTATTTTGCAGGTACGAGTTCGGAGCGGCTGCAGGGTGCCGGAATACCCACTGGATTAGATGTGGAAAGGAGTAATGGCACGTGAGTATTAAAGTTCCCCAATGTCTTTAAACGCACCTTGTTTTGTCTTTCAGATGCGGGATGCAGCGCCGAAGGCCTCCGGAGCGTGCAAAGAGTTGGTAAGCTTTTGTCTTTCAGATGCCGGAATGCAGTGTGAAGACCTCCGGAGCGCACAAAGAGTAGGTAAGCCTTTGCCTTTCAGATGCCGGAATGCTAACCTGTTCTTTCTTGTCTTTATAGGTGTTGCTGAAGACTGGATTCAGGATGGTAAGCCTTTGCCTTTCAGATGCCGGAATGCTAACCTGTTCTTTCTTGTCTTTATAGGTGTTGCTGAAGACTGGATTCAGGATGGTAAGCCTTTTTCCTTAGGCCCAGGACCGGATGCAGAAGACACAATGAGCGTTCTGCTGCAGAGGTTGCAGAATAACGCAAAGCAAGATTCATCCACCGGGTGTGGTTTAAATAGCCTCCTGTAGTGCTTCGGTGTCTCCTTCCACAGCCACGCCTAGGTAAGAAAAGAGTTCCTGCTTTCCAGAAGAGTTCCAGTGTTCTGAATCTAGGGAGTGGCTCCAGCCCCACCCAACAGGAAAAGTAGTTCCAAACAGAAGGGGATCAGAGGCTCAACTGGCAGGCAAGTAAGCAGCATGGTCTGCTGCAGGTAAGTCCACCCAAGCATTATGAGCCCGGCGCTTCCAGCGCTGGGACTGGGCATATTTATGAGCCTGGTGCCACTGGCGCCAGGACTGGGTCCAAAAGGTCCCAATTGGGACTGGTTGACACTCGGAACCTGGGTTATGGATCTGCTTCCAAGGGAGTTGGGAAAACCCTGACCTTTTGGAAGCAGAGATCATGACAAAGAGGCTCCGGAGTGTACTCAAGATACTGCCGCATTCTTCTTGGCCGCCGCCGAGACAACCAAATCCGGGGTCGGCTGTGCCCTAAGGCACAAAGGAGCGGCATCAGGGACCCGGTACTACTTCTCATTCTGGTCCCTCTTGGCAGGCGTCGTGGGCGGGTTCTTCAGAAGAGCAAGTCCCTCGTCCCAGATGTCATTCAGCACCGGCACCGCGAGTATCGTCTTCCTCTTGGCCTCACGCCGTTGGTAGAGGAAGCCTTCCTTCTTCTGCTCTTCGGGGCAGAGCTGGAAAAGCTCGGATGCCCTGGCAATCATGGTGTGGAAGGAGCCAATTTCGTCGGGCGGGGAGGCCCGAGGAGGTGGTGATGGGAGGCCCATCCTGTCGTCACCACCGTCGTCATCCGTCCCCGTCGTGGCCGTATCTGTTCCGTGTCATCCCCAGGGACAGGGAAAGGAGATAAAGGCTGAGAGGGCTGGAAGGGCGGGGGTGGATGAACTCTCCTCCTCTTGTTTGGAGGACTTCACGATGGGCCCGGTTCTGCTGGGTCGTCCGTCTGAGGTAGGGGCTATCTCGTCCGTATCTCCGTGCATAGGGGTTGGATTGCCATCAAAATGGCCACCGAGTTGTCCTGTGGCTCGGGTTGCGAAGGGCGCAATGGTTGCTCCTCCTCCACGGAAACCTCATCGGCGCCACTGTCGCTCTTTGGCCTCCTCGTCGGGATTCCTCCTGTGAGACCGGACCTCCTCAAACCTCTTGTTGAGGCCCTCCACGACTTCAACCAGCTCATCCTCTGAGGCTGTATCAGTGTCCGTAACGGCCACCGCCCCCCCCCCTTTTTCCACTTGGGTCTTCACAGGGGTCTTCCCGTTGGGCTGAAAAGAGGATTCCCTCTGTGGTGGCAGGGAAACTCTGGGCCCCGAGGTCGCCTCCACAGGCGTCGGCAGGGCTGTCACGACTACCTCGATAGAGGCCTTAGCCGGGTGAATCAAGGCCTTCACCACCTTGTGCACGCTTGAGGCCATCACCTTGGGGGGCGAGGGGGGGCACCACCTCGCTCCCCCTCGGCTGGTTCTTTCAAGCTCGACCGGGGCCTTTCCAGAAGCTTAGCCGGGCTCTCGGATTTTCTCTTCCCCGAGCCAGAGCGTTGGCTCGTGGTTGATGGCGCCAGTGAAGTACGCCCTGCCTGGCAGCCGAGGAGCCCAACCGTTCGGTGCTCCCGGTGACCGCGGACTCGCAGTGCTTTGCCTTTTGTTGGGCCCCCGTCGCCGGAGCAGCCTCACAGGACTTAGAAGACCGCTCAGTCTTCTCACCTGCTGGGCTCTTTCCTTCCAGCCAGTTGGCGAGTCGGGTCCGACGATTTTTCTCAGAGTCCGATCCGTCATGTTCATGCAAAACGCACAGTCCTTCTCCACATGCGTTTTGTCTTCGTGAAGGCAGTAGAGGCATCTAGAATGCTTGTCCTCCTATATATTCTGTAACCTACATCCCGGGCAGTTCCTAAACAGCTTGGATCCGGGTGTCGAGCCCTTTTCCTGGGCCATGTCCACAAGGTAGGCCTCAGAAACTTCTGGAATCCTCCAAGAAGCGCAACTCGACGAAAACTTCATCCTTGAGGGGCGTTGAAAATTCCGAAACGGGTCCCTGTTGATCAGAAGTAGAAACGGTGGAGCTTGAGGCTCGATTGACCGTAAAAATGAGATAAAACTCTTTGAAAAAACACAAAACGCAGTAAAAGCTCGAGAGCTATAGCACGAGGACTCCGAACACTTGAACGTGCGGTAAAAATCTGAGGATGGCTGCCAGGGGCGGGGCTTAGGGAGAGGGCAGTCATTGGCTGGGGGCAGTGTGACCCAGACACCAGTGATTGGTTACTACTAAGAAAGACATATCAGAAACGAAACTGATGCTGATTTTTTTCTTTACCGAGGATTCCCAGCCTGACGGAATATTCATGAGCATGTGAATCCATGCAGGACCCCATGCTGGAGAACTTGGTCATACTCCTACGTCTCGTCCCTTTCCTCCATACTTGTGGGCGATTCCCAAGCACTGACCAAAGGAAAAATGGGTGGATGGAAATTTCCCTTAATTGCAACTCTTTTAAGAACTGCCTGGCCAAATTGGGCATCAGTCCAGGAGCTCAGGTGGAGACATGTCTGCAAAATGCTGAAGGTGAATCCCATGTAGCAGCCCTGCCTAGGACTCCCAAGGAACGTATTTTTGGAAGGCAACAGCAGCCGCTTTGCCATGGACCAGCTGTGCATGAATGATCTTAGGGAGCTGAATGCCTTGTATTTTGTAGGCCATGGGAATACATGAAGCTATCCAATGAGAGATGGATGCTTTCGAGGCTGGTTTCCCTTTTGGGTCACCAAACGTAACAAAGAGTTGTGACCAACTTCCAAGCTTGCTTGTTCTGTCGAGGTAAAACTTCAGAGCTCGTCTGACTTTTAGGTTGTGTAAAAATCGGAGACCGGGTTCGGAAACAAAACCTGTAAAGATATTGACTGGTTTAAGTGGAATTCAGAAACCACTTTGGGAAGTAAAAAAGGGTGAGTGCGAAGAACTTTAGTCGAAAGTTAGAAACGGATGTTCGACAGAGAGCTTGAAGCTCGCATATCTTTCTCGCAATCAAGAAAGCCATCTTCCAAGAAACTTACTTGAGCTCAGAAGTGCCCATGGTTCAAAATGCTTATGACAAGGTGGTAAGGATCACATTCATATCCCATTTGGGATGAGGGGAATCGAACCAGCGGAAAAAGATGAAGACCTGCAAAATGTCTCTTGATGACTGGGTTCGCCAGTCAAAAAGGGCAACTGTCTGTAGACAGATCAGCCGTGATGGCAGATATGCATGTCCTGCATGAAAAGGCATGGATGCCGGAGGCTGCAAGGTCTGATACAAAAGACAGTCGATAGAAGCCTGTCGAGGATCAAGTTGTTTAGACACCAATGAGAAAACCGCAGCGATTTGCTCCTGTACTGAGCCCTCGTGGAAGGCTTACGTGCCGCTTGAATTATGCACGTTATCCTCAGAGAGGTTGAACTACGCTAATGATCGGAACTCAGGTACCAGGCCACCAAGCTGAAGGATTGTGGGGAGGGGTGCCACAACTGACGATTTCTCTGGTGAAGGTGGTCAGGAATCTACAGCAACCTGATCGTAGTTCTGAAAACCAGAACCTGGCTGGCCACCAAGGAGCTATGAAGAGGAGAGTGCAGTTGGAAGCGATCCTGAATTTGCAGAGCGACCAATGAATCAGCGGCAAAAGGGGAAAGGCGTAAGCCTTCACGTTGTCCGAAGGGATCTTGAGAGCGTCCCCCAAGGAAGACACTCAGACTGTCCCTTGAGGCATAAAGAGGAAGATTCCTGTTCATTGAGGTTACAAAGAGGTCTACCGTTGGGAGAACCCAATTGCTGGAAGATCTTGGGGACAACATCGGTGTTAATCTCCCACTCGTAGCTCGCTGTAGAATGGCGACTGAGGGAGTCTGCCGGCACATTGATGTACACCTGAAGCCAGTATTGTGTTGATAGCCACCCGAGTCCAGCAGGGGAGGAGATCTGGTACCCCCGCCCCCCCCATTTGTTCATATAGAACATGGCTACAGAATTTTCCATGCAAATTCGAACCACACTGTTGGTGATAAGAGGGCTGAAAAGCCTTGAGCGCCAGAAAAACCGCCAGAAGCTCTAGGTAATTGATGTGGAACACATGTCCTGGGGCGTCCACAAATCGTACACCTCAAGGTGACGCAGTGTAGCTCCCCACCCCAAAAGAGAGGAGTCTGTGCTAACTGTTACTTGTGGGCAGGGCTCCTGGAAGGAGGTCCCCACTGAAAGGTTGCTGGTGGGTGACCACCATTGAAGATCCACCGTCATAGAAGGTGGCACTGGGATCATCTTGTAGTCCGGATCCTAAGCCTGAGACCAGCAGCTCTGAAGAGCAAGCGGAGTGCGCCTCATCTTTAGTCGTGCAAAAGGTAGAGCCAACACGCAAGAGGCCATAAGGCCCAGGAGTCTCTGAAACTGTTAGGCAAGATTTGGTGCAGTACCCATTGGGTGAATAATATAACAGTAACACACGAATACACTCCAAAAGGCACACTTAGTTTCTTTAAATCAGCATGCACCCATTTGGGATGGCACACAAACTTCCTACACCCTCAGGTGACTTGAATAGCTAGGACACTGTGGACATTAATATATCACTGGTACATTTAGAGCAATACTGAGATGAGTGTCAAAGAAAAGGGTTATTAGAATAAACAAGAGATCACACAATTATTCTGAAACAGGTAAGTACTTTTGAATCCCCCAGTGCAAAGTAAGTTAACCCTTTCCTCGAAGGAAGGCAAAAACACACAGTTAGAGGGGATAAGTCTCATTCAGGGAGCCAGGCCAGCCAATGTCTATTGGGCAAAAGTCTAGGTGAGCTGAAGCACTTCTTGCAGTTAAGTAAAAGTCTTGCACAATGTTTAAGAAGGCTTTGTAGAAAAAGTAGAATCAATGTAGGGCCACAAGCTGTTAGGCTTATGAGGGGTAGAATATGCAAGCCACTCTACAGAAGCAACTGAGACCAAATAAGGCTACACAACAAGAGGTAAATTCTTAGTTTTACAGTACCTTTGGTTAGAAGAACAAGTTACTTACCAACTGTAACGTTCTTTCGATTGGATGTTCCTCCCACAAATTCCTCATCAAATGATAACTCATATCCCAGCTATGCTGCCTTGGAAAATGTTTTCACCGGAGGGCGCTGTGTTGGAGACCGTAGAGTCGTAGTCTCTCGAGGGCCGCAGTCGAGCGTCTACGTATTCCGCTGTTTAAAGGGCTCGAGCAGCATCCGTTAGATAAGTTCTGTTTTACGGTATTCATGGTCACATCAGCTGATCAGGTCTTAAGTCTTCAGGCTCTTAAGGAAATTAGTGTGCAACAGGTGTAAACTGTACGGAGGGGTAGGTTGGAAGGGTCGATGAGGAATACGTAGGAGGAACATCCAATCGAAAGAACGTTACAGTGTTACGCTCACCTGGCTCCTACAGGGGCGTCGATCTGAACTGGACAGCTGTGGTCTCCACCAATGTGACGCGTAGTGCCGAGATGACCGACTGGACTGGCCAACCGAGCATCGTTTGCTTGGCCCGTAGGAATATTCTTCTGCAAATGGAGAAAGGGAATTAACCACCCGTGGAGTTGAGCATTAACTCCACCCCCCCCCCACTCCCACTGATCTCCCCACTGATCACCTTTGGTGTCCCCTCTTAGAGTCTCACCTGATGGTCTGGAAAGATGAGCTCTCCATCCTGCATTGAACGCAGGGGCGCGTAGATAACCAGTTGCTTCACTGGCTCGAAGGAATTGGTGAGCTGAGTCCCGGCAAGACGCCATAAGTATGTAGTTCGTAAGAGTTCAAATGTCTGACTTTCACTCTGTCCGATTCCTTGCAGGTTGCAGCTTGACCCTAGCGAAAAGTTCCTCGTGGCAACCGGTAATATTCAGGTAAGGATTTGTATTATCCAACACAGTTCGATAAAATAATGTCCATATGTAACCTGTGCTATAAACAAGAAAAGGGGTCCTGCCTATGTGGTTTCTAATCTACTGCACTTTTATTCTAATGCAGTTATTACTTATAGGGCTGTCTGCCAGCATATCATTAGTTGGTAATCAATGCCTTGCTGTGTACAGAAAATACAGTCAAAAATTCAAAAGAGAATGGTGCTCAGTTTATTACTCATGACTGACCCTTTTTTCCGCGTTTTAAAATATATGCACTTTGTAATATATGTCAAAAGCGCACAACTTGAGTCACAGAATGCAGTGCATATATACATATTTTTACAAATGATATGTAGAGTTAGGCTAAAGAACATCGGACATTTACTTCATGCAATCTTCATAACAAAACTCAGCATAGGCATTGCGTCATGCCTTTGCAACTTGTCACAATTTGAAAAACATACAGATGTCAAATGCAGTCACAAAAGTGTTTGTTATTTTCACAGGTGAACATGGAGTTCCTAAATAACACCAAATGCATTACTTTAAGTGGCTTCCACATGCAAAAGTTCCAAGTACAGAAATGTTCTAGTGTCTTTTATAGATGAAAATATATTCACTGTATTTCATCTAGGTGATATAACCTTCACAGGGTTTACTTTGCACCAAAAGTCAATTTTCAGCCAGGCTAGAGGGGGACCTTAAAAAGTCGACGTCTGGATATTAAAATCAGACCCCGGGCAGGGGTAAGGACCCGAAGGGCACCTGTATGGTTGCACTTGGGTTCATGGACGTTTCGGCATATAGTGCAACCTGTTGCTTTCTCACTTATTCAGGCGCTGAGAGAAAGTATGAAGTCTAGGGGAATAATGCCTCCGGCGGTAAAATCAGGTAAGTGTACCGTGGTGAGGAGGTTTCCCCTGGTTTGTCCCTTTGTTTCACCTTGCTGTCCTTTTGTTTCCCCTTAGGGGCCAGGGGTCGGCGAGGATGCAGTGGAAGGTGCGCCGACCCGTGAAGAGGAATAGTACCCCCGGTGGTAAAATCAGGTAAGACTATAGGGGGGGTAACTAATATTGCCTCTGTGTATTCCCTTGGCTCACCTTGCTGTTCTTGTCTTCCCCTTAGGTGCCGGAGTGCAGCTGGAACATGCAGAAGGATGCGGTGGAATGTGAAGATGCTGCGAAGGCCGGTGAGTTCAGCGGGGCGCTACAGCAGGCGAGGCGACGCGCATAAAATAACTTTCTTCCAGCTCGAGGGCGCGATGGATCGGGAATTCAGGTAAGGATCAACGGTATTGCTCTTGTTCTAACCTTTTCTCCTTCTTTCTCCCTTTTTCTAGGAGCCCCAGGCTCGAGGCGGGCGTGGCAGAAGACTGGATGCAGACTTGCAGGCACGGTGAGCGTTACGCTGCTGGATGCAGAATAACGCGAAGCATGTGCTGCTCTTCAGGCGTGGTTTAAATAGCCTCCAAAGTAGTCCCATGTAAGTATTCCTCCCAAGCCCCACCTGAGTAAAAAAAAATAGTCCCTAGGTAAAGTAGTCCCTTCCAAGCCTCTTTTGGCTTGCAGCTCTTGCAGCATGGTCTGCATCAGGTAAGTTTTAATATGATGTTATAGCCACCAATATAATTGTTTTAAGAGTGAGAAGTCTTAATGGACAAGAATGTAAAGGTTCGAAAGGGGCACACATGAGAAATTTTAAGACAAGATTCAAACCCCAGATGGGCACCTGAAAAGGTGTCAGAGGGTATACATTTGGCAGCCCTTTCAAGAATTGAATGACAAAGTCATTTTAAAATAGGACACCTCTTCAGAGGAGCGCTTAAAGATAGATGGCGCTGCCAAATATCCTTTCATAGTACCAACTTGCAGTCCCAAACTGGCCAAGTGTAAGAGAAAAGACAGTACTGTTGGAGTATTACAAAGGAATGGACCCACATTCTTATCCCTGACCAGTTAAGTTGTTCCAACGACACCAATACAGGGATTTTGTTACTGGCCTTCCGGCCTAAAGCAAAATCTCCATTACGTCATATGGGAGGTCCCAATCCTGATATCTTAGCCTGTCAGAAACCATGCGTGAAGGCTGAGTGTCTTGACCTCTGGATGGAGAACCCGACCTTCCTCTTGTGAGAGAAGATCCTCTCTTTGTGGAAGACGTATTGGAGGGCAGATGGACATGTCCGGGTACCATGTCCTCCTGGCCCAATCTGCGGCAATTAGGATCATAGTTTTCCTGAACTTTCTCAACCTCCTGATTACTTGAGGAATCATGGGGACAGGAGGAAACACGTAAAGGAGTGCGAATTACGTGAAGGCTGAGTGTCTTGACCTCTGGATGGAGAACCCGACCTTCCTCTTGTGAGAGAAGATCCTCTCTTTGTGGAAGATTGCCAGTCCACTACGAACCCGTCCCCTAGAGCTCCTCTTGGGGGAAATTCCCTTGAGCAGTACAGTTCACACTTCCGGTTGGCACTGGTTGCGAACATATCCACTTGAGGGGTTCCCCAAAGGGTGAAGATCTCTTGAAGGACTTCCTGAGCTAGTTCCCATTCGTGCCTGCTCAGAGGGTCCACCGCCATGTTCAACTCTCCGGCTAGATGAACTGCCGATAGAGATATTGCTTCTTGCATTGCCCAGAACCAGAGCTGCATTGCTTCTCTGCACAGTGGGAGTGATCCTACGCCTCCTCTTTTGTTGAGGTAGTACATGGCCACTGTGCTGTCTGTTCTTATCAGGACATTCTTTCCATGTACAGAGGGCAGAAAAGCCTTCAGCGCTAGTCTGATTGCCCTCAGTTGCAAAAGGTTGATGTGTAGTTTGGAATCGGATAAAAAAAAAAACTTTAAATCATCAAAAACGTCAACATCAAAAACATAGTGAATTGTCTAAAATTAGGTCAAACAAAACCCGTGAGTGAGGCGTCCGTCACTACCGTCATCTCTGGCCATGGTTGCCAAAAAGGTTCCCCCTTGAGGATATTCTCCTTGCAAGCCCACCATAGGAGATCTCGAGTCACTTTGGTCGAGACTTGCAGAAGATCTGGCATCTCCCCCCCGAAAACTGGAACCAATGAATCCTGAGGGCCCATTGAAGGGATCTCATCCTAAATCTGGCCTCAGGTACCAGAAAAATGCAGGATGCCATGAGGCCTAGCAACCTTAGAAAGACGAATGCCGGTAGATGTTGGGCATTTTGAAACTTCATTACCATCTGCAGAATGTGGTGAGCTCTCTCCCCGGGAGGCAAGGCTTTCCCTGAGGAAGTGTCCAGGATTGCTCTGATGAATTGGAGTTTTTGGCTTGGAATAATTTGTGACTTCTTGTAATTGAGGGAGAAGCCCAGACTGTGTAAGAAGTGGCAGGCCAAGGCCAGATGCTCCTGGGCTCGTTCGGGTGAACGCGCCCTGATTAGCCAATCATCCAGATAAGAGTAGACTTGAATCCCTCTTCTTCTGATACTTGCTGCCACCACCGCCATCAGTTTGGTGAAAAACCCTCGGGGTGGAGGTCAGCCCAAATGGTAGAACCTGAAACTGATCATGAGAACCACCATTTGCGAACCTTGGGTACTTCCTGTGCGTGAGATGGATTGGCACAAGTAAGCATCCTGAAGAGCCAATGAAACCAGCCAATCCTTCCTGAAGCTGAAGAGCCTGAAGGATTTGAGAAAGGGTCACCATCTTGAACTTGTCCTTCCTGAGGAATGTGTTCAAATTTCTTGAGTCAAAGATGGGTCTCAATTCTCCGTCCTTCTTGAGAATGAGAAAATGTGGGGGGTGGGGGGGAATGGGGGGGGGGGGGGGGGTGGGAGCACCAGCCCTTGTTTCTCTCCGCTACAAGTACATATTCCATTGCACCTTTCTCTAGCAGGGTTAAAATCTCCTGCACAAGGAGCGGGTCTGGAATTTTGGTGGATGATCTTGAGGTCTTTGATGAAAAGGAAGACAGTAACTGTCATGATCTCTGCTTCCAAAAGGTCAGGGTTTTCCCAACTCCCTTGGAAGCAGATCCATAACCCAGGTTCCGAGTGCCAACCAGTCCCAATTGGGACCTTTTGGACCCAGTCCTGGCGCCTGTGGCACCAGGCTCATAAATATGCCCAGTCCCAGCGCTGGAAGCGCCGGGCTCATAATGCTTGGGTGGACTTACCTGCAGCAGATCATGCTGCTTACTTGCCTGCCAGTTGAGCCTCTGATCCTCTTCTGTTTGGAACTACTTTTCCTGTTGGGTGGGGCAGGAGCCACTCCCTAGATTCAGAACACTGGAACTCTTCTGGAAAGCAGGAACTCTTTTCTTACCTAGGCATGGCTGTGGAAGGAGACACCTAAGCACTACAGGAGGCTATTTAAACCACACCCGATGGATGAATCTTGCTTTGCGTTATTCTGCATCCTCTGCAGCAGAACGCTCATCCTGTCTTCTACATCTGATCCTGGGCCTAAGGAAAAAGGCTTACCATCCTGAATCCAGTCTTCAGCAACACCTATAAAGACAAGAAAGAACAGGTTAGCATTACGGTCTTCAGTGACAGCTCTTCACTTACCTGGTCCATCGGCTGTCACCAACGCCTCGCGCTGCATTCCGGCATCTGAAAGACAAAGGCTTACCTACTCTTCGTGCGCTCCGGAGGTCTTCACACTGCATTCCGGCATCTGAAAGACAAAAGCTTACCAACTCTTTGCACGCTCCGGAGGCCTTCGGCGCTGCATCCCGCATCTGAAAGACAAAACAAGGTGCGTTTAAAGACATTGGGGAACTTTAATACTCACGTGCCATTACTCCTTTCCACATCTAACCCAGTGGGTATTCCGGCACCCTGCAGCCGCTCCGAACTTGTACCTGCAAAATAAAAAGACAGTTAGAGCGCATCGTGAAGCAGGCAACAAGCGCTTACTTACGTGCTTCCAGGCGCTTCTATTCATCACACGGGCTCCATCTTCAACTCACTTCAGCCCGTCATCCGCCATCGCCGGAACCCTGCAAAACAAGAAACATCATTACTAAAGACTTTAAAGACATTAGAATTACTCGAAACTTACCGTTCGTGCAGTAAACGACGGACAGCAGTCCTCTGAAGTCAAGAGGCCTGCTCCCCTTATCCAGTGAAGAAACTGGTTACAGCACCCTGCCCCGAGGCAGATGAAGAGCACGGCATTCACTTACCTAAGACATCTTACCCTTCGAGTCAGACATACAGTGCACAGAGGTCCAGCCCAAAGAGCCAGCCGTGTGTTACACATCACCTGTGAAGATACGGTATACGCCCAGTCAAGACCGGCGCCTCTACGGGAATCAGGTGAGCGTTACAGTAACCATGGGTCACTATCTCTAGTGCCCAGGCATCTGACGTAATGCCCAGTCATTCGTCCAGATACCGAGTGATTCTGCCTCCCACCGGGGTCTTGTGGGTGAAGACCTCAAAGTGGCTTCGCAGCGGCTGCAGCAGTGGCCGAGGAGTTATTAGCCGCTGCTGTGGCTGATCTAGCACCTCTCCCTTTTCCACCACGAAAGGGTTTTCTCTGTTGGCCTCTGACTGGCCTGCCCCCTCCCTTTTCCAAAAGAGGAGTAGAAGCGAAAGAGGCGACTCTTCCAGGAAGATGAGCCTGCGTAAGAGTGTTGTTGAGGCTGTTTTATAGCGGAGCCAAGTGATTTTGCTGCCGCTTTTGAGGTCTGCAGCTTCTCCAAGCTCTCGTACGCCTTGCTGCCAAACAACCTCAAGCTGTCAAAGGGCATATTAAGTAATCTAGATTATACATCAGGTGCAAAGCCAGATTTCCTTAGCCATGCAAACCGGCGTAGGACCGTGCTAGATGCCATGGACTTGCTTACACTATCCGTAGTGTCCAGTCCTGACTGAAGGCATTCCTCCATAATCTCTTTACCATCTTTTACTATAGCCAGGAAACCATCCCGTTCCTCACCTTCCAGGATGCATTCAGCCGCAGATGACATGCAGTCCCAAAGGGTATATGTAAATCTTGCTAATGTGCAAGTGACAGTCGATTTAAGAGCGATGCTGCTCGAAGAAAAAAATACTTTCCGGGCCCAAGCATCAACTTTTTTTTATCATACCTGCCTGGTGGTATTGAAGGGTAAGCTGATTGCCTAGTGGAGGTTGCAGCTTGAACCACTAGACTTTCAGGGGAGGGATGTTTAGATAAATATTCTGGATCTGATAAAAATGGTCTATATTTTGGTACAAGTTTCTTGTTTACTGCTGACATAGAATCAGGAGTATTCCAATTTACCATCACCCTTTTTTGCAGTGCCTTATGGAATGGAGGAACAGAATCTTTTAAAAGGACCTTCATTCAGGATGTCCGTCATGTCATCCTGGGTGAAATCTGGGGAAGCTGCCTTCCAACCCATAACAAAATCAATGACCATTACCATAAGATTCCTAACACTAGTATCAGCATGATCTGTAGGGTCTGGTCTTTCAAAATCAACTTCAGATGAAGTATCTAAACCACTGGCATTTGAGACAGTCAAAGATCTCTGGCTCCAAATCTAACTCCAGCTGAAGGGACATCCTATTCAGAGGAGTTTTCTTCAAAAATGGATGACATGGATCTGAGAAATTCCTGTCCAGGTTGAGGATGGAAACCTTTTTCAGGTAAAGAAGGTGGAATTGACCTAGGTATGGACAATGGTGTCGACTTGGGTCTTGGAATCAAAGAAGGCCTCGTTGAAGGCGTTGATAAATAAGACGCTGGCTTCAACGATATCGAAGGTGGCTTTGATGCTGTCGAAGAAAGCTTCGATACAGCTGAAGGTGTCAACGCCATTTTCGTCAGCGGTTTCGACGCTATGGCCGTCGACTGTGTCGAGTCGAGTTTTGAGGTTGATGTTGATTCCGCTAACCCCGATTTATGCACCAGAGGTTTGGACTTAATACAAGGCGTCGGGGAACTTCCCCTTGAAGACACGCTCGACTCCTTTTCAACTCTCACGTGTTTAGATCTTTATTTTCCTATGTCACTTTTTGAGTGGGTAAAGGCATGATAACCACGCGGCAACTTCGAGGGGGTCTGGGCTGCCGCTTTCTTGAATATTTTAAGCATCGAAGCCCTGAACGCCTCCCATTTTCCTGGGGAATCGTGCTTTGATGGATAAGTTACTCTCTTCTCAGAGGAGGACGAACACCTGTGACGTCGCTTTTTTGACTTTTTAGTGGACGAAGAGGAGGATTTCCCTGAACGACTCTTTGATATCGACCTCGACCCATGACAAGATTTGAGACTTGATTCATCCGAATCCTTTCGTCTTTTAGAAGACTTATAAGTTTCCTCCCCCACCGCCAGCTTACCTCTACGTTCCCTAAGAGCCTTATTGCACATGTTCAAAAAAAGGTAGCAGGCGCTCCTCTCTAGAAAGAACATGGCATGATAACTTGTTCTGAGATGAGAGTTTGGAGCACACACTTTTTGCTCACTGTACCTTTCACAGATGGGAAATATACATTTGCAAATCAGTCTTTGTCCTGCCCACATGGGCAGTCCAGTGGTCAACAGTGCCTTCCAAGCCAAAAAGCCTGGCCTTTTATGGAGGTTTCTCCCCTTCATTCCAGCCTACCTGCGCAGGAGCCAATCGTCCATGTACATGAAATCCCTGCAGTCTGAGGAATGCTGCAATGACCACTATCATCTTCGTAAAGACACGCATCGCCGAGCTGAGACCAAACGGAAGCACTCAATACTGGAAGTGCTCCGTTTCCACGGGCTCCAAATCAGGATATGCATGTAGGTGTCCTGAAGGTTTATGACGCTGAGCCAATCACCCTTCCTGAATGAGGACTTTATCTGGCTGGGCATAACCATCTTGAATTTCTCTTGGTGTAGAAAGAGATTGAAATTGGAGAGGTCAAGGTTAGTGCGTAGGCCAACCTGGTTGGCTTTGGGCACTAAACAGATAGGATTAGTAGCCCTCCGCTTGCTCCCGCAAGGGAACAGGCTCCACTGCTCTGAGGTGTAGAAGTTTCTGTACCTCGGCTCTGAGGGAGGGCGACCGTGTCTGCTGGAGAGGGTAGGGTAGAGGATGAGGGGCAAGCGGAAGCCCGCCCGTGCGATGGACAAAACCCATCGGTCTTCTGTGATTGTCTACCACACCTCCAGATAAGACGAGATTCGTCCTCCCTACCGGAGTCTCGTGTGACCAATGAAAAACAATTTACATGGCTTATCGGCAGGGAGACCACCCGTAGCTGAAGAGGAGGCTGTTGACCGATAGAAAAACCGCCCACCCAGCCTTTGCTGCTTACAGCAAGGGTCAGCAGCGGGAACATCTGCCTGGCACGCACAGCAGTCCTGAAACTTCCGAAACCAGAGAAGGACCTTGTTTGAGACCCCGACCTCTGGGTAGAAGCTGCCTTAGCTGGGGTTTTGGCAAGGACCGACAAGGACTTAGGAGTTTGGGTGCTTGTCTTGGCGAGTTCCTCATGAGTGGAGGAGTGGAATAGTTCCTATTGCTTCAAAGTCAAGTCCCTTGTCCTGAACCTCCTTCAATAACTTCGTAGCATGCAGTCACGGCTGGCGGGAGATGGCTATGCAAACCATAAGGCCCAGAGAAAAGTGTCAACATGATGGGCTGCAGCCTCCAGCAGATCTTGCACGAGAACCTTAACATCGGATAAGCCGCCATTCAAATCTTCGAGCCTGTCGGGAGAAATACATTCCTGAAACTCGGCAGGTTCCTTCCACAGTTTAAGATTAGCAGTCGTCAGGATGACCCCAGTATAAGCCTGACGCAGCTGGAGGGCCGAGTCGGCAAATACTTTTTCCCCAATTGCGTCAAGGATCTGGTCTTCCTTATGAAGGATTTGGGATGCTGCCGTGGAGGATGTAGAGGCTGGCTTATACTGGAGCATACCTGCTGCCACCACATCGATGAGGGGAGTGGACCTGCAATCAAAGGTATGTCTTCAGACGCGTGTAGCAAGCGTTGATTTTCTAGTTTAGGTGCTGCCCGGAAAGGGGTTTTTCCAAGACCTTGCAGGCCTCGGCCAGGACATCCTTTTGAAGGTTGGTACGCTCATGTGTCGACAGAGTAAAGGCTCCAGAAAGTACATCACCTTGTGGAGCCAGAGGCTTGGGTATTGGGATGTCGTTCAACGCCATCATATCCACAATCCGGTCGTGAAAGGCTCTAATAGCGTAGGGCAGGTCGTCGATATCCTGATCCGCTTGATCTTCATCCATCCAACGGGAAGAGAGTCCCGTTACGCAGCGCGCAGCACCTCAGACTCTGTGGGCAGACGTGACAGCACAACAGGAGCCTTTAGCAGAGGCGAAAGTGGAGGCAGAGGACACTGGAAGAGGAAGAGGAGGAGGAGGAGGTGGCACTACCGGGACCTGCAAAGGAGTAACCAGAGCAAGTTGTGGTTCAGGTGCCTTAGGATGAAATTCCTTGAAAAGGTTTTTCAAGTATGCCTTCATAGGATCAGAGTGCATAAGGTCTGAAACCTGCCACAAACCACATCCGTAGAAGAAGGCCTAGACACTGGAGTGGGTAGGGGCTGCTCGGAAGCGGCATACCACAGGAATGAAAACAGGATGGTTGCCATCAAGGCCATCCGCCAACTGGGTCCACATAAACCAAGGGAGCGGATGCAGGAGCAAGCAAAACTGTGCAGCAGCAGAAAACAAGCATGCCATTCCATGGGAGTGCAGAACGGATTCTTATTATCCAGTAAACTTAGAAAAGGCTTCTCAGCCCCAAGACCAGGTCCCTTGGTACCAGCCGGCAATGATGTTGGCTTGAGAGAGGTAGTTAAAATGGCTGCCAGAGACCACAGGGGTTTGACCGCCATTTTGATACTGCCTGAGGTGAAATGCGTCACAGGTGTCAGTGAGGCCGTGGTCACCACAGGGTCATCAGGGGACTTAAATTCCATTTAACCCTATGACAGGGAACCTCGATGGAGGCAGCACTGGCAGATCCAGAGTGCTTTTGCAGCTCCCTAGGGACTGCTGAAGAATTAGTCCTTTGTGAGGGAACCTCGGCGGAGCCGGTACTTGAACACTTCTAGTGTATAACCAGCTTCTTTGTCCTCTGAGCAGGATCGGTTCGGCAACAGGCCCGAGTGTGGGAAAGCTTAGGGTGACCCCCCTGTAGCCAGAACCCTCGGAAGAGTTCCCTCGATCTTGCCGGTCTTAGATATAGCCCCCAAGTCAGGGATCCTCAGGGGTAACCTCGGTTCGTATAGTAACCCTAACGGTAACCCCGAGAAGAGTCTCGGGACACTTAGTTCCAGATTTGGAAACCTCAGGAATTATGTTGGTCAAACAGCCCCAGAAGCGCTGGGGTTAACTTTAGCCCCCTGACGGATAACCTCAGATGAAGATCTGGTCCTGGCAGCGCCCTTCCCTTACAGGGAGCCTCCACAGTCCAGGTTAGAACCCTTTTGGGATACCTCAGGGAGAGTCCTGGTACCAGAACCACTTGGGCCCCTCACGGAACCATAAGACCCCGGGACGGAGTCCCCTGGCTGGGGTTCCCGAAAAAAAGGAAGAAACTTACCGGCCGCTTCCTTTTTTCGTTGATGAATTGCTGAAGAGGTGAAGGAGGAATCAGCTGGAACACCTCTTACCACCTGACAAGACAACGCTGGAGTGCCCCAATGGAGAGGGAGTCGCAGTAGAAGTACAAGTCCCACAGGTGTTCCGGGCCCAAGCACTCCAGACAGAGAATGGGGATCGGCCCTCGCGAAACGACGTTCGCACGAAGAACAGGACACGAATCCCAGACGCTCCGGCATAGGCGGAAGCAAGAAGACAGCAGAACCGGAGCAGGAATATGAAGGACAGGGAACAAAAGAAAAACATTCCCCAAGATGCAAGTGCGTCTGGCCCTAATGAGAATAGGACTGAAGGGCGATCCGCGGGGCAGAGCCAATGAAGGCGGGGCAGTGGCCCACGCAAAAATAAAAGGACATTTTAATTTTTGATGCTTAAAAACTGATCCAGTCCTGTCTGGATGGACAGAGTCTCCCCCAAGTATGGAGGAAAGGGGATGGGACATAAGAGTATAACTTTTAAAAGTCTATGGAGAGTCTTAAAAATGAAACCCATGAAACGAGTAAAAGATTATGAGAGTATGGGAAAAGTTTCCACTCACAAGTATAAGGGAAAATAATCACCAGTAAAATCAGAAGGTCCTGGGGTTGACTCTGGTCAGGAAGATTGATCATTACTATGAAAATCTTACCCAATGCCTCCTAAGATGTAGTGTATGAGCAGTAGCAATGACTAATCCAGGGAATTCATCCCCTCTCTAAGGGCGCGTTAAGAAAGATTTCTCTTACTGCACCCTTCCTTCCATTTTTTATGGGCACCCAAACTTATCCTGACCTGTACTTTTTACAGTGCAATGAAGCTTCAATACAATGTCTTTTGCTCATCTGTTATGGGGAAACAGACATGTCCCTCAGGCTGTCAGTACTGGGAAACATTGTTTCCGTCAGTCTTGCAACTTAGTGACTACTTTTATTAACTGTTAGCACTTGTGGTAACTTATCTTATAATGCACTACAATGGGGTACACTTTGTTTTGCCCTAGACTAACACTATGGATTTTTGGTTACTCTAGGTGTGCTAAATGGACAAGCTGGTGGCAGCAGTGACTTTTTACAATTTTTTGTGCTTTTCGTTTTAGCCTTAATGCATTTGGCTACTAACTGTGGCTAGAAACAAGTGTACGAGCGTGATACAAAAAAATATATCATATAGTGTCAAACAAGGCCGTGCAACATTGTTTTTCGCTTGTCCTTTGACCATCTTGATCTTTAGCCTTCTTCCTGGCATGCGAGGCCAGGAAAATCATTATATGGCCTTGCAGTGCCCGGGAAAACAGAAGCTTTCCGCAGGCTACTGGAGGGCTGTGTGTGTTTGCTGGGCTCGGACTGTCTCGTCCCAATCCATAACCTGGTTTCAGTGTGTCCGAGTGGTATGCATGAGTGTTCCCGCCAGTGGTCCCGATTGGCCTACTGCTGGGGTGTGGGGGGGCACTAGTCATGCTATTGGGAGTTTCGGCTCTTACCTGGCTTTTAGGATAGGAGGACGACCCCTGCATCAATTTTTCTGAGATTCTCGAGTAACCTGAAGGAGCCAAGACTCCCATCCATCTGTGAAAGCCATGAAGAGACAAGAGACCCGACTGAAGGAGGCCTGTGACCAGCTTCTGCTGCTGTCCTGGTGGAGCCCTGTCTTGCTTGTGATCTTCAGCAGTCCTGCGAGGGAGCTGCAACCCTTGGAGCGGAGGGAACATCCATTCCGGACGTCTGCTCGGTACCCTGCAAAGAAGAGCCTTCAGAAGTGTCCTGGGACTGTCCTGTGGCTGGCCAGCTCGGAGTTTGGGCTACCGTGCTGCCGCCGTTGCAGTTATGAGTTGTGGCATGGAACTTGGGGGATCCTCAGCATGTCCTACAAGACTTACCACAGCGACATTTCAGAGTCCTAGCTTCAATGGGACCAGAGATAGGCGGGGAAAGTCTGACCATGAAAAAATATGCCCTTTGCGTCACCGTGCTTCAGTGACCACCATTTGAAACATCTTACCTGACCAGAATCCAGTCCAGAGAGAGGTCGTGCATCTAGTTTTGCTGCATTCTTCATGAGATTCTTTGCACCAGCTAAAGAAACAAACCAGATCATTTTGAACCTGCAACCCATGAAATTAGAGGACTGTAACTGACGGCGGGAAAAGCAACCTAAGACCCTCTACTACTGACCCGCCAAGTCTGGGGAAGAATTGGGAGTATGGGGGGGGGGTAAGTTACAGTTCTTACCTGCCCCTAAACTCCCTTTAATAGTTTTCCTAACTTTTACAAAAGATTTAATATACTTTGGTTTTGCCACAGCTTGCTGGTGCAAGCATTCCGAAAGTTGGGGACACTTCTATCAGTTATAATAAATTATCCTCCAACCCTTGGAACCGTTCACTGGAACCCAGAGACCCTACCTTCAGTTTTTCCAGCTTCACAAACTTTTTTGGAACTTTCATGAACTTTGGGGCATAAGGCCCCAGCCAATTTAGGGAAGGACTTTTGAAGTTAGGTTCTCCATGGAATGAATGAATGAATGAATGAATGAATAAAATATATTATATATATATTAATATATATTAGTGTTGTGTGATATTTCTACCCATTCGTACTCATTGCTCAGTGATTTTTTGCCATCAATATAAAACTATTTGTATACATACTGTCCAAGTGTAATCTGTGATTGCCATTGTGTGTACTCACTGTGGACCCTTTACAAGCTCCTTTAGATACTAGGGGAACCCCAGGTATGCACTCGTTCAACATATATTAGAGTGCAGCCTCTATCTAATCCCGGGTGGGGGTTAACCATGAAGAAAAGGAAGACAGAGGCAAGTCTGATGGGGTGGGTGACTGAAAGTGGGGTTGCTTTCAGTACTTAAAAAAACATTTTAATCATCAAAAATGTCAACATCAAAAACACAGTCAATTGTCTAAAATAGTGGTTATTTGAACAAACATTTATAAAATGCCACCTCAGTGGCCAGGGTATCGTGAACAACCAAGGATTGTGTATCCTGTTGACCTCTAGTTTCAACATTGTTTCAATACAATCCTAGAGTTGTATGCATAACATTTATAAAGGTTACTCACCGTAGTGACCACCTTATTCCTAGTCCATAGTCCCCCTTCCTCCATACTTCTGGGACATTCCTCCGTCCTGTGGGACGGGACAAGAGCACTTTGTAAAAAGCATAACATTTTCAATAAATGTGTCCTTCCACTCTTTTTACGCAGGGTACCGCACGCGGCCGTAACACCGCCCTCCTGGTCTCCGCCCAGCGCATCGCCCATCAGTGCTTTTCTATCACCAGGTCAGAGACCATTAAGCAATAATAGAGGAACCTTATTAGAGGGGACGGCGGGCGGGCGTAGGGAGGAAATGGGACGATGGACTAGGAGTAAGGTGGTGGTCTCTACGGTGAGTAACCTTATAATGCTCCTGTCCCGTCCCCTTTCCTCCATACTTATGGGAGATTCCCAAGCACTCTTCACAGGAACTACGGGTGGATGGAAACCCCTACTGAAAAAGGTTTTTTAGCACAGCCTGGCCAAACTGAGCCTCAGATCTGGAGCTCCGGTCCAATAGTAGTGTTTACAAAAATCCGATGAGAGGCCCAGGTAGCCGCTTTCACGATGGTCTCCCAGGGGACATACTTTTGAAAGGCAACAGCAGCTGCCTTGCCCCGTAACAGGTGTGCGTGAATCGCTTTAGGAGGTTGGAGACCCTGAACAGTGTAAGACTCCATAATACAGGCAGCACTCCATCTGGAGATAGTCGCTTTGGAGGCCTGTTTACCTTGCGGATTACAAAAGGTCACCAATAGTTGAGAAGAACTCCTAAATTCAGATGTTCTGTACAGATAGAACTTAAGAGCTCTTCTAACATCCAGGTAATGCAAAACCCTCTCGGCTTCCGAAGCTGGGTTTTGGAAGAAGGCGGGCAAGGAGACCGATTTAGATGAAAATCAGAGACCACTTTTGACAGGAAAGAAGGATTCGTCCTCAGGACAACCTTATCCTTGTGGAAAACCAAGGAGGGATGCTCTACCGACAAAGTCTGGAGCTCACTCGCACGTCTTGCTGAAGTCACGGCGACCAAGACGGACACTTTCCACAAAATGTGCTTAAGGTCTACCGTAGCCCTTGGCTCAAAAGGCTTATGGTACAAGGCCATAGCTGGATTGTGGGTCATCTGTTTTCCTCTGCGAATTGGAGAATAGGTGCGTTTCCCCCTGTAACTCATTAACTGCACACCAGTATTTGTTTAGTTTCAATAGGTTGTACCCATCATTGGGGGAGCGTTATTGGTGTAGCAGTATAAATATTATCCCTTAACCTCCTTTTGTGATAAAGACAAGGCTGTAAGGACTGCACTCAGATCCCACGTCGGATGCGGTTTGCGAACAGGAGGGTGAAGACACATTAGACCCGCAAAGTGCCTTTTAACCACTGGATTTAATAGTGAAAAAGAGCACTGGTCCGTGCATAAGTAGGCAGCAACAGCCGAACGATGAGTCCTGCGTGACAGGACATGAATGCCCGACTCTGCTAGATGAGACGAAGGACAACACTGTCGATCGTAGCCACCCTGGGGTCCAGTTGTTTGGCTAAGCACCAGTGGCAGAACCAAAGCCCTTTGCTCCTGTATTGGGATCTCGTTGAGGGCTACCTGGCTGCCTGAATAATGCGCATGTTATCAGCAGACAGGTAGAGATGTTCTAAAGATCTGATCTCAGGTACCATGCCGCCAAGCTGAATGATTGTGGGGAGGGGTGCCACAGCTGCTGATCTCTCTGGTGAAGCAGGTCGGGAACCAACAAAAGCCTGATCGGTGCACACACCGACAGAAGTTGAAGCTCTGAAAACCAGAACCTGGCCGGCCACCACGCAGCTATGAGCAGAAGCGAACAGTTCACCGCGTTCCTCAGTTTGCAAATCGTCTGATGAATCGGAGGTGGAAAAGCATAGGCCCTCATGTTGTGCCAGGGAATCTCGAGAGCATCTTCCAGAGGGGAGGCTCCCAGCCCGTTTCTGGAGGCATACAGAGGAAGTTTCCTGTTGGCTGACGTTGCGAAGAGGTCCACTTCTGGAGTGCCCCAACACTGGAAGATTTGTAAGAGGATCTCAACTTTCAATTCCCACTCGTAGCCGACATCTTTCGTCTGCTGAGGGTATCTGTAGTAACATTCAGCTGGCCCGGGATGTGTACTGCCACCAGCCAGATGCCATGCTAACCGCCCATTCCAGAATCTGAATAGCAAGATCCAGAGGAGGGGACTTGGTACCCCCTTGCTTGTTGATGTAAAACATGACCAACACATTGTCCGTGCGGACACAGACCACTTGGTTGACAATGACCGGCCTGAACGCCTTGAGCACCGGGAGCTCCAGGTGATTTATATGGAGGAGCTTGTCTTGGGACGACCAGAGATGGGAACCGTGAAGGTCCAACGTCGCACCCCACCACAGAAGGGAAGAGTGTCGTAATTGTCACCAGCGGAGCGGGGTCTTGAAAAGCCACGCCTACCAATAGATTGCCGAGAGACCACCACCACAAAAGGTCCACTCTCATGAAAGATGGAATTTATACAATTTTGGAGTCCGGATCCACAGCTTGACGCCAAGAACTCCGAAGAGCCATCTGCATCCGCCTCATCTTGAGCTGGGCAAGAGGAAGAGCCAATACACATGAGGCCCAGAAGCCTCTGGAACCACTAGGCCGACATGCTCTCGTGGCCAACAGATCCGCCATTCTGTCCCCGGTCAGGTAAACTCTGCAGTCGATCGTGTTCCAACGAAAACCCAGGAAAATCAGGTCCTGAGAGACCGTCATGGAGGATTTCCGCCAGTTTACCGACAGCCCAAGGTGGAACAGGAGCTGGAGGAGCGACTGAAGACTGCTCGAGGCTTTCAGCGGACAAGGACTGCGCAGTCAATCGTCCAAATACGGATACACGTCGATACCCTGAAGCCGAAGATAAGCTGCGATAAACGACATCATCTTCGTAAAGACACGCGGTGCCGAGCTCAGGCCAAAAGAGAGCACTCGGAACTGGAAGTGCTCCTCCCCCACGGAAAACCGTAGGTATCTCCGATGCGGATTCCAGATCAGGATATGCATATACGCATCCTGGAGGTCCACCACGCTGAGCCAATCGCCCTTCTGTAAAGAGGACTTTGACAGGGCGTGATGATCTTGAATTTCTCTTGGGGTAGAGAGAGATTGAACTGGGAAAGGTCTAGGATGGTGCGCAGGCCAGCCTGGTTGGGTTTGGGCACCGTAAACAGCCGGGAATAAAATCCCTCCCCTCGCTCCCCTAGGGGAATGAGTTCCACCACCCCGAGATCCAGTAACTTTTGAATCTCGGCTCTGAGCGAGGGTGACCCCGACTGCTGAAAGGGAGGATTGATGGGTGGGGTAGGGTGAAGGGGTAAGCGGAAGCCCGCCCGAGCGACTGACAAGACCCACCGTTCCTCAGTGATGGTCTTCCATGCCTCCTAATGAGACGCAATGCATCCTCCCACCGGGGTCTCGTGCGAGCGCAGAGAAACTTAATTTTCCTGGTTTTTCGGTGGCGGCGCCACCTGAACCTGAAAAGGAGGCTGACGAACGGGAGAAAAAAACATCTCGGTTGCCGCTGTCGGCAGGAATTTCCCAGTGGGGTATCAACCCTGTGGGACTTTCGGTCCAGAAAACCCCTGAAACCAGAGGAAGGCTGAGAGGCCGTTCTCTGTGCCCTGAAAGGCGGCTTCACCAGGATAGACAAGGACTTGGGGGTCTGAGTGCTGTCCTTACTTTTGGTAAGTTCAACGTCCGTTGTGGAATGAAAAAGCTCCTTGCCATCAAAGGGCAGGTCCAAAACCTTATCCTGTACCTCCTTAGAGAACTTGGTGGCATGCAGCCAAGCCTGACGAGAGGAGTCAACGCCATGCATGAGGCCCCGGGCCGAGGTGTAGACATGATGTGCCGCGGCCTCCAGCATATCCTGTGCCAGAACCCTAGTATCTGACAATCCCGCTCTGAAATCCTCTAGCTTTTCAGTGGGAATAAAGTCCTCAAATTCCGACAGACCTTTCCACATTTTCATATTCGCCCCCGCTAACACCAGTTCTGAGTTCGCTTGACGTAACTGCAGGGCTGAATTAGCGAAAATCCTCCTTCCCAAGGAGTCAAGAAGCTTTTCCTCTTTGGCCAGAACCTGTGTAACCGTTGCAGAAGATGATGCAGCAGCTCTGGATTGTAAAGTGGCAGCAGCCACTACCGTGGAGGAGGGGGGCTGACAACACTAAAGCCACCGCTTCCGAAGAATGGAGCCTATAATGCGCGTCAATCTTATTATTGACAAACAGTCCAGAGTGTGGTTTTCCCAAACTTTACCGACCTCTGCCAAAACATCCTTCTGCAAGAACAAGCCAGTACACTCAGAAGGAGACAAGGTGAACGCCCCAGAAAGCACGCTCTCCTGCAGAGCAGGTGCCTCGGGTACTGGAACATCCAACAGACACATCATGTCGAGCACCCGGTCGTGAAAGGCTCTGACAGAGCAGGGCTGGTCTTCGCTGTCCTGATCCCCTTGTGCGTCGTCCAACAGATCCGGATCAGGCTGAGTCGCATCAGGCACCACTATAGACTTGTCCACTGGGGACAACAGAGGCAGGGAAGGAAGAGTCGGAGGAGACCCCAGCCGGTAAAGGCGGCGCCGGCGGAACCACAGGTGCCGCAGCTGGGACCATCCACGCAGGCGGGCATATCTCCCTAAACAAGCCTCGGAGTGCATAAGTCTTTGAAACTTGCTGAAAAAGACGTCCTCCGCCAATGAGAGGCCTCTCATGAGTGGAGCAATTCCAGGGACGCAGGGTAGAGGGTTGCCAAGAGGGCCCTTCCCCACTGGTGTCCACATAAATCAAGGGCGCTGATGCCGCAGGAAGCGAGACATTGTGCGGTAGAGGCATCCGAGCATTCCAGTCAAACTGGACGAAAACGATGTGCACAAGGAAACCGATGTTCACCTGAAAAACCACCCAGAGCAGAAGGCGTAGTTGTAAGGGAGTTATCCAAAATGGCCACCGTAGTCTTGGCGGGAGCAGCGGCCCTTTTGGCAGCACCCGAGGAGAACTGCGACACATGTGGCAGTGAGACAGGGGTCTCCCCAGGTCTTCATCTTAGCTTTACTACAAGGACCCTTGGCCGAGCCGGTACTGCGTGGCCTAGAATGTTTTTGAGGCATGCTATCAGCCAGAAAAGCCTTCAACGTAAGGACCTCAGCACCGCCGGTAACGGAGGAATTCCAGTCCAAGACCTCACTCCATGCCCCCTCAACAGATCTGGTGTCACCGCTTGAACGGGAGCGATGAGGAACACACCTCACCGACAAGACCTTAACAGGCCTCTCAGAACTGTTGGTCACGTTAGCCTTCAAACGAGGGACCTCTGACCCGAGCCTGGTATCTAACGCCACTTCACGATGGGCCTCGAACTTTCGTTCGGTACCAACAGCCTCAACAGAGGCCTCCGGGCGTACCCCAGTGTTTCTACGGGAAGCTCCAGCCAAGGAGACCTTGAAGCAAGCTCCGGAACCCGCCACCACAGTAGAACTGGGCTCACAAACAGCCCCCACAGGAGGGGCCTCTGATTGTAATCCGGTGTCAATAGGCCCCTTACAGAGACCCTCAGAGAAAACTCTGGTACACTTTTTAGTCCTAGAAGTGCCCGGACCGAAAGGGAGTCGCAGTAAAAGCACGAGTCCCACCGGTGGCCCGGACCCAAGCACTCTAAACAAAGAGGATGGGGATTCGCCCTAGCAAAGCGTCGCTGACAAGAACAGTAGTAGGAAAATCTAACTGAAAGGGCATAGGCGGACTACCACGCGACCGTTAAGCCGGAGAGGAGGACACTGTAAGGAAAAAAATCTTCCGAAGATGCAAGTGAATCCTGTCCCGATCGAGCGGAGAAAAGGACTAGTGGGCGATGCGCTGGGCGGAGCCAAGGAGGGTGTGGTTACAGCCGCGTGCGGTACCCCATGTAAAAAGAGGGACACATTTTTCAAAAACGTGATGCTTTTTACAAAGTGCTCGGGGCCCGTCCCACAGGACGGAGGAATGTCCCATAAGTATGGAGGAAAGGGAATGGGACATAGGACTATTGGTGATAAGTTGCATCAATTTTTCACTGCATTGTTATTTTTATTTTTTTTAATAAGCTTAAGTACAGATCTTCAATATTTTTTCTTCTTCAGATTGTCAAGTCGAAGCCATCGTCTGAAATGTCAGTCCAAAAATAGATAAGTTACCGTTCTACTGTTACCATTAATATTTGGGACCATCATTCAGATGCTTCTAATTCAGACGGGGCACTTAAATATTTATGACTGAAAACAAGACGTTTTTGGTTTAGGGCATGGCATTCCACGAGTATGTGGTAGATAGATTCAATTGTCTCCTCATTTTTGCAGAATCTGCATGATTGACTGATTTCCTTGTTTTTACTTCTTATCCCTATGATCTCACGAGTGGGTCCTAAATTCAGTCTGAGTCTCAAAAATGCATCTCGGATTTGGCGATCTGGAAACAGATAAAGATAGTGCAGTAGTTGATTTAGGGCTCTTGATTCTCCGTCACACGACAGATTTAATTTACATTGATTTTTATGGTCTAGAGTCTCAATCCAATCTCGCAAGATATTTTTTTGCTTTGAGGTCTATTGATTAGCGTGTCCATGGAGATGTCTTTTTCCATACATTTCTTCTTACCAGTTTCCTTCCATTTTAGCAACACAACATCGTTGACTTTTAGATTTATAGATCTCAGGCTGTCCAGCGCCGGTATATGGTCTTCATTGTTCAATTTTCAGAAAAGATTGAGAGTTTGCCAAGTAAGCCTGCCGCATTGTTATTACACAGTACAAAATCTCAACATGTTTTAGTTCATGAAGGTGATGAATCCAGAACTTTCATCAGGAGTAGAACCCTGGTTATAGTGCTAGTGTTTAATCTGCGCTAGTGTTTTGGTTGTAAAAGTCGGTGGTTAGTGATATCCATTCCCTATCAGACGAAAGAAAAAACTGGGGCGAGTTACTGTTTCTCTAGAGTCCAGTTTAGCTCATTCAATGAGAGCATCACCTAATAAGGGTATAATTCCTGTACAGGTGATTTTGAGAGTGCGAAACTGTTCGAAAGAACGAAGGTAGGAGATGAGTCCCTGAACAGGGAAGGCTTTTTGGAAGTTCAGCCATGTTTTGAAGAGGAATTCACTTGATGAATTGTAGGTGAAAGAAAGTGTTTTCTGAGCCCAGAAACAAAGCAGAAAGAGCTTGATCAGAAGATGGCAAAAATATATATATTTGGGAAAAACAAATATATCTAACAGGAGAAAGATTTCGAAAAGCTCACAGAGCTGGAGGATTCCCTCTATCAGACTGCAGTGAAAAATCTGAAGGTGGCCAACTGGGGCAGAGCTCAAACTCTGCCACCTCATTGGTTAGGGCCATAAAGGACCAAAGTGAGGGGGAGTGACTACACAGTGAATGGCACAGACTACAATGGGCTATCTACAGTCTTATTTCCATGAAATATGTATGTATTTAAAAAATAAATAAATTAAAATCTGAGGATTCCTGGTCTGACAATTGGGAATATTCAAGCATCTGAATCTATGAAAGATCCAATGCTGGAGAATTTACAGTACTTTTGTATTGAAGAAAAAAGTGCAGCAGATGACTTCTGTTCCTGTGCAGCTCTGCAGATCTCTCTGTTCCTGGGCCTCAGTCGTACGGACAAGAGCGAGAACTTCTGGGGACTCCTGCACTGCAATGGGACGGTCACCGCTCGCAACCGGCAATCTTTCAAACAAGTGGCACTTCAGTGTTTCAGCTCCTTGCGACTACCGCGAATAACACTGCGGTTTCTGGCTCTCGAGATGGACTTTCCTTGCATTTGGGGTCCTGCACTCGGTAGAGGGGGCTCAGGTTCGGTCATTCCTGCTCCCTTGGAGTCCGGAGGATCTTCCTGGAGCTCTTGGCCAACTGAAAAGCAACGCACACAATCTGGTGTTCCTCTGCCTGGCTATTTGGTTTCCAGCAGCAACTCAGTGGAAAAGCAACCAGCTCTGAGAGAATGTCAAGGTGGCTTACTTTGGAGTCAATTGGTCCCACCAACTCAAAAGGTTGGTAGTCATCCTTGCAGGGTCCTCTGTCAATACGAATTTGGAGTTTCATCACAGCAGCATGGCTTGCCGGACAGTCAGCGGGCCAATCACTAGAGAGTGCATTTCTGTCTCCTACGAGACTAAGCACAGGGAGTTTCGGGCACCTCCCTCATGTCCTGCCCACCCCAGACACCCTGGAGCCAGAGGCAAAGCAAACAATGGGACCAAACCTGGTTTGGCGCGCAGGGTAAATCTCAAGAAGGACCTTTCCACAAAGAAATGGCGAAAAAAGAAGAGCGGGCCATTTTGACAAAAATTGCACCCCTGGGTGCTTTACTGCAGCTGCAAACGCAGCCAGTGGTAAACGCACACCATGGTAGTTAAACGTAAACCACTGCCACCAGCCATTCAGTGAGGAGAGGGTAACATCAAAATGTTACATGAGAAGCTAGACAAAGGGAATACTGAATAACCCCTCCAGCACCCTACTGTAAGATAGTGTATGTTGGGTCTAGAAAGTTACAATGTAAGTAAAGTCAATTTTCCTTTACTGCTCTGAGAAACAGTAGTTTACCCCAGAGAAGGTATTTAAACCTTTGGGAAGTCTGGAAGACTTCTTTGTGCCACTGCACCGAAGGTGCTATGTAAAAGTTTATGCATATGGAGTTTGTCAGGCTCCATAACAAAAAGAAACACAAAGTTAAAAAAAAAAAATCACATTAAAATACATGAGTGGGGAAAAAGGGCCTCACTCTCTCCAGGTGAAAAAAATCAAGTCCTCAAAATCCAGCAAAGTTGCTGGGGGTCTCCAAGTTGGAGGGAATTAGCACATTTCAGAGAATTCTCCCTAACAACAACCTGCATGCTGGAACCTGCGAAGTGCAACAAATTATAGTATGTGATCGAAAAGCACATTAGAGGGTTTAATTTCTTATTACTCCTATACTACGGATGGCTTTCTGGCCGTCTGAATTATTCGATTAACGACAGCCCCAGGTGCCCTAAGGTTAACATCACAGGAATGAGACAAAGCTCAGTGGTTGAGGGAAGGGGTAAAGTACACTGCCCGCCCTGGGTCAATCTGCAGAAAACCTTGGAGCAATAGCAGGCCTTCTGAAAACCGCTCCACAGATTTGAAATCCAAGCCCTCGCTTACCAGTGGGAAATGATGAAGATCATGGGAGGAGTTGAGATTTGTGTGTCACTTTGCGATCCCCTTTTGAATGAAAGGGGTAGGAGGAAATGCTCAAATCTTGCAGTAAGTAGTCGGACACCAGAAGAAATCGGGCCCAGCTGGGATACAAATGCAGCCGGTGGGAGGGGGGCAATGAAAGGGTCTGTGGTCATCAACTTTCTAGTCTGATGTGGGATCCTGCAGGGCAGTGAACAATGCTCCAGAATGTAATCTAGCTTAGAGATCAGTCATGCTGTGAAGAACACAAACTGAAAAGGTTTATTTCTGCACAGGGATGCCCTGTGATCACATTCATATAAAACCTTGCCATCAAATTACAAGCCAGTACGATAGCTCAGCATACTGAGTACTTACTGAAGAGATCTATGCATGATCCGCAGGTCCAAATCCTGGCAAGATCAATTCAAACTTGCATATTTCCACAGAGCAATTGAGTAACTATTTCAATTGGGTAATAATTATATATAAATAAACCTATGGAAAGCACTAAAAGCGCTATGCAAGTGACAGATTATTATATACATCATGAAAAATCAGTGATTCATCATAGGAAATTACAGCACAAAGATGAGGTACGGGGGAGGGGTGAACTGAATAACAGCAATATAAAGAAAATCAACATACAAAAAAGCAAGCACTGAGCCCATCATTCAATTAGATCTTACCTTCAGCTGAATCAGCATCCCTTCGCAGCACACACGGCCAGAGCACCACAAGTTGTAAATGTGCTCATTCTCCTGATTGAGTTTCCCTGTGCTCACTGGCTCCTTATTCGTACCGTCATCCCCTGAAAGCAAGCGCAGGGATGTTATGACCCAACCTCATCCATCTAAGCGATGTGTGCACACAACAGATCCACTACCACTCCCTCAACAGTTCCACCATCCAAACCAGTCTCTCAGCACTAGGCGGGCATGGGATAAGAGAGCTTGTCTTCAAAGTGCTCCCAGGAGCTGTCCTAGCAGTGCTAAGCAGGCTCATGAAGTGTGCAACACGTGACAACTCAATACATTCATATAATCTGCTTGCAAGTTGATGGGGTAATGTGAAAAACGAATAGTTTCTGGGACAATTGGACGGATGATAGCTATGCAGTTCGTGACAGTTATACGTGTCTACGGTCAGTGTAGAACGATCAATGCATAGCGATGATCAGATAAAGGCAAAACATGTATGGCTCAGGTGAACGAGCCCATGTCCATGCGGTCCTTTTCTAGCAGTTACTTGGAAGTAATAAAAGTAGTCTGCTAAGAAGTGGCAAGGTGGCTTATTCTTGAAGTATAGAGGCTTGTTTGTCCATTAGGTGTTATTGTAACCTGACAAATGCCAGGGGGTAAATCTTAGCATGCTAACTGATGTCAGAAGTGGGTGAATGAGGTGGGCACACAGAGACGAGCGCAAGAGAGATGATTAGGATGCTCAAAATCTCTATTTCCAAACTGACTTGCCTGCTGCCTCTATGGAAGGATTGTTCAGCAAATTTGTATGCGGTACCCTTTGGGACCACTACACACAACTAGGACTACAGGTGTAAGCAAAACCAACCTTTGGTAGAAGTCCATACTACACAGTTTTGGTAGAGGTGCTGAGCAGCCAGGCTTATCTAAAGAGGGGAATGTGAGCTGTAATGATGTTACACAGAGGTCTACAATCGCAAGT
Organism: Ambystoma mexicanum; assembly: GCF_040938575.1. Classification (NCBI taxonomy): domain Eukaryota; kingdom Metazoa; phylum Chordata; class Amphibia; order Caudata; family Ambystomatidae; genus Ambystoma; species Ambystoma mexicanum. Next base: position 478,124,594 of record NC_090938.1, read on the forward strand.
ATTCAAAGAGACTCTTATACTCCAGGTTACTTGGTAAAACACTAATTTATTTCACAGTCAGTTATAAATCATTCACTAGAAGGAGGCAATCTATATCAAACAAAAATATACTTCAGTACTTCACACCATCAGTTTGAGGCATTTAAACTATTTTGAAGGAGGAGCAAAAAGGCATAGGTTAGTAAAAAGAAGCTTACAGTTATTCTTAGACAGTGCAAATAGTTTGAGTTCACCAGAGGAGTCAATTCAATGCAATAGGTTAGGCCAAAGTCAATGGGCTAAAGTTTTGTATAGGATAGGCAGTAATGGTAAGTCTTTGCCAAAGTTCTCAGAAGTAGTTTGTAAAAGAAAGATTCATATGTCGGGTCACAAGCGGACTAGGCCTGCAAAGCTTCAAGCACTTTCGCAGTCAGAGGTAAGTTCTCTTACAATGAAGAAAAAGATGCAGCTGAAGACGTCTCTTCCTGGCAGTTACTGCAGATCTCGCGGTTCCTGAGTCAAAAAGATAGCAAATGGCAAATCTTCAATTCCGGTAGCTGTATTCAAGCACACAAACCGGTGTCCCTCTCCCTGGTTATTCGGTGTCCTGCAGCACTCTGGATTGAGCTGGTTGTATTTTCATCAATCAGCTTACAAGTTGATTGATCCCAGCAACTCAAAAAGGGAGAAGTCGTCCTTGCAGGGCTTCTTGGTCAAGATTAACTTGGCGATTCGGACCTGGGCAAACCAACGGTCCAGGAGTTGCAGCAGCCATCCTCGGTTCTTTCGACTCTGCCTTCCAAGCCAAGAGACTTGCCTTTTATCCAGTTCCCCCCCCCATTCATTTCAGCCTAGCTGCCACTCATCCAGCAAGCAGGGTGACTATCCTTCCCGGACAGTCAGCCAGTCAATCACACCAGAGTGCTTTTGGGTCTCCTAGGAGACGAAGCGCAGGGAGTTTTGGGCACGCACCTCACTTCCTGCCCACCCCAGACACTCGGGCGCCAGAGGCAGTCTTCAGTCCTGAAGCTCGCCAAAGGCGTAGGAACAAAGGGACCAAACCTTGTTTGGCACGCAGAGACAAACTATAGAAGGACCTTTCCAAAAAGAAATGGCTGAAAAAGATGCCAGGACCTGTTTAGAGAAATGGGGCTCAGACCCCATCTTGAAAAACATGGCTCCCGTGATTTAATACTACCGGTGTTCGCGGTCTGGAAAAATTATGGTAGTTCGTTGTAAAACCACTGCCACCAGGGATTTTGAGAGGAGAGGGTAGCATTTGACTGCTACATGAGTTTCTAGACATAGGGGATACTAAGTAACCCCTCCAGCACTATTGTAAGATAGGGTGTGCTGGGTCTAGGATTTGGAAAAGACTTTACTAGTCAATTTTACTTTACTTTCTCTGGGAAACCGCAGTTTAACCCAGAGAAAGTATTTAAACCTTGGACCAGCCTGAAAGGCTTCCCCCTGTGTCACACAAATGAACAGGTGATGCCTATGGAGTGGTCTAAAACTCCATAATCAAAGAACACAAGAGTAAAACACGTTCAAAATACATGAGTGAGAAAAAAGGGTCACACTCTTTCCAGGTAAAAAAATCAAGTCCTCAAAATCCAGCAAAGTTGCTGGGGGTCTCTAAGGTGAAAGGAACTAGCACATTCATGAGAATTCTCCCTAACAAGGATTTCCAAGAAGGCTGGAAAACTGAGATGCAGGACAGTCTTCAGGCTCAAAACTGATAGAAAAGGGGATCGAGCAGCCTTCAGTTGGTCTAATAAAGGAAAGTAAAGATCATTTGTGTAGCTGCTAAATGTGGAAGCTCTTTAAAACGTAACCGGGTTGCATTAACAAACACATATGCACCAAAACCGACTCCCATTCAGTCTAGGTAATTTTCCAGGGTATTACCAAAGGTGACTGTAGCCGATTTGACCAAATTTAAGGAGTTTTTTTACTGCAAATATATGTGGGGGTGGGTTTGGGTTAATAAATATAGGGGTCTTTGGGTAGAGGCGCACAGGGGGCCCCCCCCACATATATTTGAGGTAAAAACGACCCCTCGCCGCCAAAAACACATTCACTTCAACCACAAGCAAATATATTCGGTCAAACAATCCCAATTCATTTTGCAGCAGTACAAGTAATGAGGTTTGGGCAGTAGATACACTTGGAAACTGTTAGGAAAGTTCTTTTTAGCAGCTTTCCCTCCATATTCTATGGACCCCCAAACATTTGCTTCCGTTTTTCACATGGACCTTACTTTTTACAGTGGAGCCCTTAGAGGAGCCGTCAAAACGTTTTTCATTGGCGCCATAGGCTTTAGTGGGGCATGCAGCTGGCAATGATGGCGCAGCTGGCAATGATGGCGCAGCCGGCCTCGATGCCGTCGAAGTCGAGGGTTTGAGCTGGCGTTTAAGGCACAGCCGAAAGCGTTGACAACTTATGCTTTCGGCTTGAGATGTTAAGTCACCGGATCAAGGCCTCGACTGCTCCCGATGTGGACCGAACCTTTGTCCCGGGCTCAAAGGCGCGTGGATTTAGGTCGAGCCCTTTCCTTCCTGGTTCTTTCAAAAGCGCAGTACAAGCAGGGCTTGGAGGCTTCTGTTTTTTCAAATATTTTGTGCATCTCTGCTCTGAAGGCCTCCCCCTCAGCCGGAGTGGATTCTTTAGTTGAGCAAGATACCTTCTCAGGGGAAGCACCTGACTAAGTCTAAGAAGGCGACCTATGGTGCCTTCTCTAAGGCTGGAGGACGATTAGGAATGGTGAGAGCCATGCCTCAATAGACAGCCAAACCTTCCTCCGAGGAGAGTCGCCTCTCGACTCGTCGGTCGACGGTTTCTTGGCCGGGGTAGGAGATTAGGGATTCAACCTACCTTCAATTTCCCCTTTCGTTCCTTCAAGGCCTTTCCTGTAATCGACTGGCACTTGGAGCAGTCCGAGGTGTTATGGTCTACCCCGAGGCACCACAAACATACAATGAGGATCCGTCAATTACATTTTCGACCCACAATCAACACTTTTTGAACCCGGTCTTCTGGGTGGTCTGTAAGACATTTTCTCGATTTTCTTCCAAAGTAACAAAGTCATCATAAAAGTGAGGAAGCGCGCCGTATTTCTCGAAGCTAAAGCTATTGTGGAAAAACGGAACTGAAGCCAACAGGCGCTGCACGTGCTATATATGCCTTCGATTTCATCATCCTCGAGACGGAGGCCCTCGAGGGACATCGAGTCGATGCCATCGACGCAAAGTGCCCTAAAGCAGCTGAAGTTGGATATCGATTATCAAAGATGAGGAATACATGGGAGGACACAATCCATTCAAAATCTAATTATTAAACATAATAGGCAGTGTTACGTTCACTTCTCAATTGAGGAAAGTAAGAGAAACATTTATACAAATATACAGTAAGGTTCTTGCATTTTTAACTCTATTCAATGGTAAACCTTATGTAGCCAAGAGAAAGTTTCTTTAGGTTAGCAAAATAATTCATCAACTAAGAATCATAAACTGACAGTACTGGTGTTACACACTTTTAGACTAGTTCAAAGCAAGTCAATGTATGAGAGTCTCAGTCAGATTAGAGGGTAACAGAGTTATGAAACATGATGTAGAATGTCAAGAGTTCCGGAAGAACACTTGTAGCAAGTAAGTACAGTTCTTTTTTGGACAAAAGGGTTCAGAGACTCCGTAGACTCCAGTAACTCCCCCTGCCCCATTTGCACCCCAAATACCTGAAGGGCAAGGCATATGGTTAGAGGGAACACCAAGTGTCCACAGGATTTACAAGCCTAACCAGTCCAACCCTAAGTTGTATGGGTCCTTGAGCCCAATGTTCCGCATGGTTTTGTAAGTTGGGGAGTTGAGGAGGTGCGGGGGGGTTAGGAGAAGGGTTTTTCTGGGGACCTGGAGATAAGTCCAAGAGTTAGATAAGGTAGTATTCTAGAGAATAAAACTCCAGCTTTCGGAGTGCTTGCACGAACAAGCAATAGCAAAGCCAATGTAAAAGCTTCAAAAGTTAGGAAAGCTTCTAAAAGGGGAGATGGGGTAAAGGTAAGCACAACTTTAACGCACCCCTCTACTCCGGTTTCTTTTGGGACTTTGCAGGTCATCAGAAGTCGAGTTTCCTTCTGTGCCCAGGAGTTGAGGGAGAGTAGAATCAGCAGGGGAGGGAGGGGGGGGGGGGGCAAAGGCAGAAGCAAAGAGGAAGGTCTTGAGGTGCGTCCGGAACCGGAGATGGTTCTCCTCAAGTTTTAGAGTGGCAGGGAGGCTGTTCCAGAGGGAGGCCCCAGCCAAAGACAGATCTACCCCCAGCTCGTTTCTTTGAGAAACGACTGACCCTGAGGAAGTTAGAGGTAGAGGAGCAGAGTGCTCGAGATGGGAGGTATTTGCGGAGGGATAGCTGAAGGTATGTTGGACCCAGGCCCCAGAAAGCCTTGTGGACAATGCAGGGGGTTTTGAATTTAATCCTTGCATCCACTGGGAGCCAATGGAGAGATTTCAGAGCCGGAGAGCTACAATCCCAGGGCTTTAGGCCAAGGACAAGTCTTGCAGTCCTGTTCTGGATAAGTTGCAAAGGGCGGAGAGTAGAGGTAGGTAAATTAAGAAAGAGGCTGTTGCAATAGTCCAATTTAGAGAGAACCTGAGCTTGGGAGACAGTGAGCCTCTGGGGGGAAATGAGAGGAAATGAAGAGTACCCCTGCGGAGGTGCAGTAGGAAGTTTGACTTTTTTGATACATCAGCAATGCGGGCGGAGAAGGAGAGTGTGGAATCAAAGGCGACACCAAGGTTCTTGGCCTCGCAGGTGCGGATAGGAGGAGGGCCAAGGGAGGCCGGCCAGAGAGGGAGGGGAAAGGAAGGTGATGGTGTGCCGATGAGGAGGATCTCAGTCTTGCTGGCATTCAGACAAGGATTGCTGGCGGCACACCAATCTTGAATGGCAGGTAGGCAATCAGTGATGAGAGATGTGGAGGAGGTGGGCGAGGGCAGCCTGAAAATGAGTTGAGTGTCATCCGCGTAGCACTGGAGGTTTGAGCAGAAAGGAACAAGTTACTTACCTGTAACTGTTGTTCTCCAGCATGGGTCTGGCATGGATTCACATGCTCATGAATATTCCCCGTCGTCAGGCTGGGAATCCTCGGTAAAGAAAAAATCAGTATCAGTTTCGTTTCTGATCTGTCTTTTGTAGTAGTAACCAATCACTGATCTCTGCGTCATACTGACCACAGCCAATGACTGCCCTCTACCTAAGCCCCACCTCTGGCAGCCATCTTCAGATTTGATAGCACGTGAAGTGGCAGTATGACCAAGTGAAGAGCCGCAGAGGGGTAGGCGGGAGGGTTCGCATGTGAATCCATGCCAGACCCATGCTGGAGAACAACAGTTACAGGTAAGTAACTTGTTCCTTCTCCAGCATGGGGTCTAGCATGGATTCACATGCTCATGAATAAAGAATACATAGCAGTACACACATGCACAACCACAGGAGGTGGCAAAGGCTCAACATTAAGCATTACATCAAACTCAAAATTAAGCAATTCTTACCTCCTCACCAGGCTCACCTTAGGCCAACAGATTGCGCAGCACTGCTTGGCCGACCCTGGACTCCTCCCTGGAATCCCGATCGACGCAGTAGAATTTCGTGAAGGTGTGCGTCAACCTCCACGTAGCAGCCCTGCAGATGTCCAGCAAGGGCACACCAGATAGGAACGCCGTGGTAGCTGCGATCGCTCTGGTGGAATGGGCTCTCGGACGGCCAGGCAGCAGTCGGTTTGCCAACCGATGACAGTACATGATACAGCCGGAGAGCCATCTGGAAATGGAGGCCTTTGAGAGAGCCTTCCCCTGATTGACAGGTCCAAAGTTCACAAAAAGTTGTGACGTCTTCCGAAAACACTTTGTGCGGTCCACGTAAAACTTCACCGCTCTAGCCACATCCAGCGAGTGCAAAGTCCTTTTGGCCGGCGACTAAGGCGACTGGAAGAAAACAGGCAACACCAAGGGTTCGTTGAGGTGGAAGTCCGACGGCACCTTGGGCATGAAGGAGGGGTGCGTCCTGAGCACTACCCTCGTGTCGTGAAAAGTCAAGTACGGGGGCTTGCAGGAAAGGGCCTGGATCTCTCCCACCCTTCATGCGGAGGTGATGGCCATAAGAAACGCTGTTTTCCACAACAAGAACTTCAACGGAGCCGAGTGCAGAGGCTCAAACGGAGGTCCCATGAGCTTGGTCAGCACCACGTTGAGCTCCCACGCCGGGGCCGGAGCCTTCACCGGCGGGAACGATCTGAACAGTCCCTTCATGAATTCTTTCACCAGACGATGAGACCACAAAGACGTCCGCCCCGTGGTTCTGGTGTATCGGGAGATCGCAGCAAGATGAATCTTGATGGACGAGTGCGCTAGTCCAGCCTTGGCCAGCGTCAGAAGGTACGGCAGTACCTGGGGAGCCGTAATCCGTAGAGGGTTAATCTTCTGTGCGTGGCACCAGACAGAGAACCTCTTCCATTTGTGTCCATAGCATTTAAGAGTTGAGGACGCCCTGGCCTTTGCAAGAACCTCTCTGCAGTCTGCCGGTATGTCGCATCCTCCAAACTAACGCTGCAGGAGCCAGGCCTGCAAGTTCAGCGACTTCGGGTCGTGATGGAGGATGGCGCCTCCTTCCCTGGAGAGAAGCTCCGCGTCCACTGGCAGCTTGATTGACGGGGACGCTGACAAGTCCAGAAGGTCCGGGAACCATATCTGCCTCAGCGACGCAGGTGCGACGAGGATCATCCTGCACCGTGACCTCTTGAGCTGGTTGATGAGCCGGATCAGCAATGGCAATGGAGGGAACGTGTATAGAAACAGGCCCTCCCAGGGGAACGAGAAAGCATCGCCCATGCTCCTCAGCTGGGGAAACCTGCTGGCGAACCTCCGGCACTTGGAGTTCGTCGCCGTCGCGAACAGATCGATCTGGGGTGTGCCCCACCGTCGGAAGAGGCGGTCCACTAGATCCTGTCGTAGTTCCCACTCGTGGCACGAGCGCAGCTCTCTGCTGAGCGAGTCGGCGATGGTGTTTTTTATCCCTGCCAGATGAAACGGCACCAGAAACATCCCTTGGGTGACGGCCCAATGCCACAGATCCTGCGCCTCCTTGGACAGGGCTGGGGACCTGGTTCCGCCCTGCTTCCTGATGTAGAACATGGTGGTGGTGTTGTCGGTGAAGATCCTCACCACCTTGCCCTTGAGGGACGGAAGAAAGGACCTGAGGGCCCAAAACACTGCACGGAGCTCCAGGACATTGATATGGAGGGACTTCTCCGTCGGAAGCCAAAGGCCTCTCGCGTGCAGATTTTCGGTGTGCGCTCCCCACCCTTCCAGGGAGGCATCCGTGGTCACTGTCTCCTGGTGGCCGGGGGTCTGGAAGTCCATGCCCGCCGTCAGATGCGCGCGGGTGCCCCACCACCGGATCGCTCGTCGGAAACTCTCGTCGAGTGTGATCCTCTCCTCGAAGCTGCCCGTCGTCTGGATCCAGCTCGTGTCCTGGAACTCCTGCAACGGGCGCATCCGGAGCCTGCACAGGCGGATGAGATAAATGCAAGAAGACATCATTCCGAGGAGGGACTGGATGGACCTCACCTTGGCCGCGTCCGCAACCAGCATCCGCTGCACCTTGCCCAAGATGGCCCTCGTCCTTTCCTCCGACGGAGAGGCCAGAAGCGACACTGTGTCGAGCTTCGCTCCCAGAAACAGTGCGTCTTGCGCGGGCACCAGGTGGGACTTGGCATAGATTATGGAGAATCCCAGGTCTGTGAGAAGTTGGACGGTCCTTGCCGTGTGCTCCACGGCGAGCTCCTTCGTCTTTGCTCGGATGAGCCAGTCGTCCAGGTAGGGGTAGACGTGGATCCCCTCTCGGCGCAGCTGCGCCGCCACCGGTGCGAGGCACTTGGTGAACACCCTGGGTGCCGACCTCAATCCGAAGGGAAGGGCTCTGAACTGGTAGTGACGCCCTTGGACCACGAACGTGAGAAACTTTCGGTGTCCCTTTAGGATGGGAATATGGAAGTAGGCATCCTCCAAATCCAACGACGACAGGAAATCGCCCTCCTCCAGCTGACCCAGGACGTGTTGGAGGGTGACCATCCGGAACTTCTGTGCCTTGATGAATTTGTTCAGTCGTCGTAGATCCAGGATGGGACGCCATCCTCCCGTCTTCTTCTTCTTCACGAGGAAGTATCTTGAGTAAACTCCGGAGCCCCAAAGCCTCTTTGGGACGAGCTCGATGGCGCCCTTCTTGAGCATCGCCTTTACCTCCAAGAGAAGTTGAGGGACGTGATGTTCTTTCCTGGCCACAGGGGGGACGCGCGGGCACCTCTTTAGAAACTCGAGCGCGTGACCCTGAGCTTGGGCGTCCAGCACCCAACGGTCGGTGGAGATAGACTCCCACACGCTGACGAAGATCGCCAGCCGGCCTCCCACCGGGGTGCTTCGGTGGGGGCCCGACCCCACGGCCGGTTCAGTCCTGCTTTGACGAGGCTTTGCCGCCTTGTCCTCCTTGGCGACGACGGCAGGGTCCGCCTGACTTGCCTCGTCCCCTGTTAGCTTCCTGTGACGACGAACGGGCCGCTTGACGGCAGGTGGAAAATCCACCGCTGGAACCTTTGGAGGGACCCTGTTTGCCTCCGCCTCTCCGAAAGGGCGGCCGCTGTTGCTGGAGAACCCCAAGAGCCCGGGCCGTCTCCGCCTTGATGGCTTGAAGGGAATCGTCCACTGTTTTCCCAAACAGGTTGTTTCCGTCGAACGGCATGTCCAAGACTCTGGTCTGCACGTCCTGACGGAAGTCAGTAGCCTTGAGCCATCCACGCCGCCTAAGGCACACGCCGTTGCCCAACTGGCGAAATCCAGGGTCAGCGATGTCCGTCGCAATCGTAATGGCGTGGTCCGACGCCACCTCTCCTTCCTGCAAGATCTCTAGGGTTTCCGCCCTCTTGTCGTCTGGTAGGAAGTCCAGCAGGGGGGCCAGTTTGTACCACAACTCCCCGTCGTAGCGGGCTACGATAGCCAAGGCGTTGGCCGCCTTAATCGTCGTCGCTGCCGACAAGATGACTCTGCGTCCCATCGTGTCTAATTTCTTTCCCTCGCCGTCCGGCGGGGAGGTAGACGTAGAGGCCGCGCCTGTCATGATCTCTGCTTGCAAAAGGTCAGGGTTTTCCCAACTCCCTTGGAAGCAGATCCATAACCCAGGTTCCGAGTGCCAACCAGTCCCAATTGGGACCTTTTGGACCCAGTCCTGGCGCCAGTGGCACCAGGCTCATAAATATGCCCAGTCCCAGTGCTGGAAGCACCGGGCTCATAATGCTTGGGTGGACTTACCTGCAGCAGACCATGCTGCTTACTTGCCTGCCAGTTGAGCCTCTGATCCTCTTCTGTTTGGAACTACTTTTCCTGTTGGGTGGGGCAGGAGCCACTCCCTAGATTCAGAACACTGGAACTCTTCTGGAAAGCAGGAACTCTTTTCTTACCTAGGCGTGGCTGTGGAAGGAGACACCTAAGCACTACAGGAGGCTATTTAAACCACACCCGATGGATGAATCTTGCTTTGCGTTATTCTGCATCCTCTGCAGCAGAACGCTCATCCTGTCTTCTGCATCTGATCCTGGGCCTAAGGAAAAAGGCTTACCATCCTGAATCCAGTCTTCAGCAACATCTATAAAGACAAGAAAGAACAGGTTAGCATTACGGTCTTCAGTGACAGCTCTTCACTTACCTGGTCCATCGGCTGTCACCAACACCTCGCGCTGCATTCCGGCATCTGAAAGACAAAAGCTTACCAACTCTTCGCACGCTCCGGAGGCCTTCGGCGCTGCATCCCGCATCTGAAAGACAAAACAAGGTGCGTTTAAAGACATTGGGGAACTTTAATACTCACGTGCCATTACTCCTTTCCACATCTAACCCAGTGGGTATTCCGGCACCCTGCAGCCGCTCCGAACTTGTACCTGCAAAATAAAAAGACAGTTAGAGCGCATCGTGAAGCAGGCAACAAGCGCTTACTTACGTGCTTCCAGGCGCTTCTATTCATCACACGGGCTCCATCTTCAACTCACTTCAGCCCGTCATCCGCCATCGCCGGAACCCTGCAAAACAAGAAACATCATTACTAAAGACTTTAAAGACATTAGAATTACTCAAAACTTACCGTTCGTGCAGTAAACGACGGACAGCAGTCCTCTGAAGTCAAGAGGCCTGCTCCCCTTATCCAGTGAAGAAACTGGTTACAGCACCCTGCCCCGAGGCAGATGGAGAGCACGGCGTTCACTTACCTAAGGTGAGAGCGTTAACCTTTGGGGTTCTACAGGAGAAGAGAAAGGGAAGAAGAGAGAGACATTCAATAACCCAGTTCCTTAATCCCATATTTTCTATCTGCAGACATCTTACCCTTCGAGTCAGACATACAGTGCACAAAGGTCCAGCCCAAAGAGCCAGTCGTGTGTTACACATCACCTTTGAAGATACGGTATACGCCCAGTCAAGACCGGTGCCTCTACGGGAATCAGGTGAGCGTTACAGCGCCCCCCCCCGCTTTCTTCATGGCCGCCGCGGAGACGACCGAATCCGGGGTCGGCTGTGCCCGAAGGCACAAGGGGGCCGCGTCCGGGACCCGGTACTTCTCGTACCGATCCCTTCTAGCCGGCGTCGTGGATGGGTTCTTGAGGAGGGCGAGGCCCTCATCCCAAATATCGTCCAGTTGAGGTACAGCGAGAACCGTCTTCCTCTTGGCCTCGAGCCGTTGATAAAGGAAACCTTCCTCCTTCTCTTCCGGGCAGAGGCTGGAAAAGCTCGAATGCCCTGGCGATCATGGGGTGAACCGATCCAATCTCGTCGGGCGGGGAAGCCCGGGTGGGAGGTGACAACGGGAGATCCTCGTCGTAAACCTCGTCGTCTGTACCCGTCGCGGCCGTGTCAGTCCCCGTATTATCCCCACGTGTCGTGGACGGGGAGGAGGGCTGAACAGGGCGCGATGGCTGAAAAGGAGGTGGAGGATGAATCCTTCTCTTAGGAGGAGGGCTCCCAGAAGGGCCTGGCTCCGGGTCCCCCGTCGGGAGCGGTTCCTCCGTTGGTGTTAACGGCAGTCTCGTCCTCATCTCCGAGCATTAGGACTGTATAGCCAACAAAACGGCCGCCGAGTTGTCTTGCGGCACTTGTTGAGGGAAGTCCGACGGGCGGTCAGGAGCCCCGTCGGCACCCTCGACGTTCTCGTCGTCTCCTACGTCGGGGTCCCTCCCGACGGGCTGGTCTTCTTCCACGCCAACGCCGTGGCTTAAGACTTCGATCAGCTCTTCCTCAGAGGTTGAGGCCGAATCCACAACAACCTCCTGCCCCCCCTTTTTCTTCTCCTTCGGAGGTTTCACGGGGGTCCTGTCGATGGGCATGAAAGAGGACTCCCTCCGCGGTGGCAGGGAGACTCTGGGCCCCGAGGTCGCCACCACTGGTGTAGCCTCCACTGGTGTAGCCTCCACAGGCTGAGCCAGGGCCGCCGCGACTGTCTCGATAGAGGCCTTGGCCGGATGGATTAAGGCTTTCACCACCTTAGCTGCACTCGCCGCCTTCTCCTTGGGGGGAGGGTCACCGCCTCGCTCCCCCTCCGATGGGGCCTTCGAGCTCGACCGGGGTCTCTCCAGGAGCTTCGCCGGGTGCTCGGCCTTCCTCTTACCCGAGCCAGAGCGTTGGCTCGTGGTTGATGGCGCTGGGGAAGATGCGCCCTGCCTGGCGCCCGTAGAGCCCGATCGTTCGGCGCTCCCGGTGCCAGCGGACTCGCAGTGCTTGGCCTTCTGTTGGACCCCCGTCGCCGGGGCGCCCTCAAAGGTCTTAGAAGACCGCTCGGACTTCTTCTTCTTCTTCTTCTTCTCTTTCCTTCCAGCCAGTTGGCGAGACATTGATGGCGGTCCTTCATGGTCCGCTCCGACATATTGCTGCAAAACGCACAGTCCTTCTCCACGTGCGTCTCGTCCTCATGTAGGCAGTAAAGACAAAAGGGAGTGTTCGTCCTCCTTAAAGACATTCTGAAGCTGGCATCCAGGGCAGACCCTGAACAGCTTTCCGGGCGTCGAGCTTCCCTTCTCCTGGGCCATGTCCGAGATGGGCCTGAGAAACTTCTGGAGTCCTCCAAAAGCGTGGCTCGACGAAATCTTCACCCTTGAGGGGCGTAGACGAATCCGACACGGGTCCCCGTTGATCGGATGAAGAAACGGTGGAGCTTGAGGCTCTTTTGACCGAAAGAGAAATTTTTTGAGAAAAAACGGGAAAAATAGCACTAATGCTCGAGAGCAATAGCACGAGGATCCCAACAATTGAACGTGCGGTAAAAATCTGAAGATGGCTGCCAGAGGCAGGGCTTAGGTAGAGGGCAGTCATTGGCTGTGGTCAGTATGACGCAGAGATCAGTGATTGGTTACTACTACGAAAGACAGATCAGAAACGAAACTGATACTGATTTTTTCTTTACCGAGGATTCCCAGCCTTACGACGGGGAATATTCATGAGCATGTGAATCCATGCCAGACCCCATGCTGGAGAAAGAGGCTTGTATTAGCATGTTATGGTCTGCACTGTACCTTTTAGTAATATTAGGATTAGTTACTTGAACACTGTACATATTTTGTTACTTAAATGCATACCTCTGATACCATGGAAATGTTTGTGATCCATTTTTCTGTTTGACTTGTATTTCAAATAATAAATAAAGAGGTTCAAAAAAAAGATTACAGACTTAAGAAATATATCCTACAAACTGAAGCGTCAAAATCGGGCTTGGGGGCAGTACTCTTGCAAGAGCACAATGGGGTGGAACACTGTCATATATACCAGCCGAAAACTCTTCCCATAAGAACAATCTTATGTTACAGTAGAATTAGAAGCACTAGCAATAAAATGGGCCATCATCCACAGAGTTATTACCTCGAAGGAAGTTTACACCGATTACGGACCATTCCCCAATGAACCTAGGAAAGGATACTAATCCCAGCGTAACGAGATGGTTTCTGGATCTGCAACCACTCGCTTCACAGTGAAACACAGAAAGGGGTTAACAGGGGATTGTAGATATTCTGTCGATTTCCTCTCAAACATGGGGAAGCCACCATTAGGAAAGGAGTATGTGACGAATCTCAGGAAATTGCCCCTTCTTGCCTAGGAGGTCTTGGGGGGAGCCCCCCCACACCTCCCTGTGAGGCTAGAGAGATGATCCCGCTCTGCAACACACTGCCTAGGTGTCGAGGAAAGTGGGACCTCACTTGGAAAAACTCCCCCTTTGTTAGGTAAGTTTTCCATTTCCTCCAACTTATATGGACCCCCCACACCTTTAGCTTTTGTTTTTACACCATGTCCTGACTTTTTACAGTGAGGCATAGCCGTCAGCTGTACAACAACAAAAATACACTTAACAATTGGTGTTACAGAGGTGAGGATAAGGTTTTGGGTACCCCAGTGTTGTACTCTGGTGTAATATCAGGATTACACTTGCACAGAACGCTGTGAATCTGAGTTGGCTAGTAGTACAGTCACCTACTATTGTTACAAATCATAGAAACAGTCACTAGGTCATCTCTGAATGCTCTAAAAGTTGATAACCTGAAGAAGTTGTGTATGGACAGAGGCTGAACAGTCTCTGGCAGTGAGGCTGAACTTGAACAGAAGATTTTAGATCACCAAGTAAGATCGTTCCTCTTCCAGTAGATAGTGATGTAGGACGTGCTGGGGCTGGACCCAGCAGCAGTAATGGACCGACCGTTAGGATGGATTTCTGTTAGGACAGTTTTTCTGAAGCCCAAGCTTAGTAAAAACATTCAACTGAGGCAGTACATGACTCCACTCTTAGTATAAGGCTGTACCACCTGAGTACATGGTAATGTAGACAGAGCAGCCAGGCTCATTTTAGGAGGGAGAGAGGGCTGTAGAATCAGTACAAATTAAATTTTAATACAAATGGTCCAAAGAAACACTGAAACACTATGTATGTAAACATAAATGGTTTATTTAAATACAGATAGGCCTAGATAAATCTAGGGGTAAGTACGTACTAACATATGAAATCACAATGGTACACAGACCAAAGTATAAACCTTAGTTGGAACCCCTGGCAGTAGTTGCAGGTAAGTCAAAAACTTTTCATACACTTTCAGCATAGGTCACACCTATTCTTGAGGAGTAGAAACCATGAGTTACTTTCACAATTACATTCAGTAATGCAAGGGCAGTAGACCCTACCAGTTGTACAGTGACTCTCAGTACAAATCACACAGTCAACTGGACAATATACTTTGTGAATACTGGAACACTTATTCTAGGTACAGTAAAAAAAACTATAACTACTTTCGTGATAACAGTTCTAGTAGGTGAGTAAAACCCAAGGATGTAATATTCAATTACAGGTGCTTTCGAGATCAGTGAACCACAGATGGAGATATGCAGTAACTCTTGCAACTTATCTTTGGGAAGGCACACAGCTAACTCAAGATAAGTAAAACCCACATACTTTTTATATCTCACAAGCAGTGCAGGTTAGATCTTTCCCAGCTATGAGGATAACTGAAGTATGACTTATCAGGGACAGTTAGAACCACAGACTCTAGGTTAGATAGCACAGGGAAAGTAAAACCCAATGTTACTTTACTGAATGACTCAATTATTCTAGGTAGTCAACAACCTAATGCAGATTTATTCTGGACAGGCTAGCAGCAAGTCAGGGAAAGCAAGACCCAGTTGGGGGACACTATCCTAACAGGACTAGTCTGGTGATACCAACCGTTGGAGGACACTCATACAATCGCCCTTCAGGAATAATCTGGTGAAACCAACACTTTACCTTTGGGAAGAGGCACAACCTAATCACAGTAGAGTAACATACCTTCACATCTACTTTCTATTACAGACTGGCAAAACAGTTTCTAAGGAAGAAAATATATTAACCAAACTTTTAAGAATAGTGCATCACACATCCAAGGTTAGTAAGAACTTCTGTAACTGTTCACTCTTAGAGTTACATTTACCAACCAAATCTTTACAAGTCAGTAATTGTAAACACTTATTTTCTATCCTAGGAAAAAGGCCCAATCCCCTAAAAGCCTTTCCCTGGTTCTTGAAGCCCAAGTGTTCAGTGGCAGAAGGGGGGGGGGGTCACTAGGATCTAGTGACCAACAGTCAATGTCAGGAGAGGTTCTTTAGTAGCAAATGTCTGAGTTCCTTAGGATAACTGGGCAAACAGGCAAGTATTTTACTTCTAGGGTTAGAAGAGGGTCCAGGGGCTTCACAGAAGACACCCTGGCAGGATTCTAGCAGTGGTACTGGGTGCACTGGATGAGAGGCCTCCCCCATCACAGAAAACACCCCACAGCTACACAGAAATCCTAAGAGACTTAAGGTAAGTACATACCCAAGCCAAGACAGTACCTCAGCATTGAGGATTTTGTCAGAAGGACTTCAGGGTCTGCAGCCAAATACCCAGTCAGTGGATTCCTTGTTGTGGGGACTGAAAACAAAACTTCAGAAGGAACTTTGCAGCAGAGGTCGATGAAGAAGGCTCTAGGCAAGGTTTCCCCTCGCGGCTGAATGCATTTCTGCGGATTTGGCGCCTTTTCAAGGAGCACAGAAGAGTACAGAAAATCACGGTTGAATTCTCGTTGTTACAAAGGTCCAGTACTCTGTTGAGGGGACTTTTTGGACTCGATTCGTGTTTCTGGAGATCCACCAGGATGCCCACGAAGTTTCAGGGAGATTCGGAAGACCATGCACTGCACAGTGGCTCAAGGTCCCAGGGTTTTGGAGTATTGCAGCAACGCAAGTTCGCAGCAATGCGTGGGATTGCTCAAAATGCAGGTCTTCTTGAGCCTAGTGGGTCTCACCAGGCTTTGGGGTCAGGGTCGTCGTTTTCAGAGTCCCCAGGTCGATTGGAAGGAAGGGCTACAGCAGGCTCCGGTTACACAGTAGGCTCTCCGGTCGCTGGAAATTATTTCATCAGCTTATCCATCATCCTCTTCGGTTTCGGTTCCAGTGGTCGACATCTCTTCAGCTCCCAGGTTCACAGTATTTATCAAGAACTACGGTACAACTTCTGCATTCTCTCAATCAGGACAGCCAGCCCCCCCACCCCCTACACTGGGATTTGTCCACGTTCAAGCAAGGTGGAAGAAAAAGGGCTGTGGAGCTTTGGACTCCTTTGTAGTGCACCTTATACAATCTTGCCCAACAATTTCTAAACGGTGGCCTAGTGGACATAGCTTAGGAAGCCACCCTAGTTGTAGCACCCTCTGCCACCTCCTATCAGCCTCAGCTAACTTCTCCTCCAAGGCCACTGAATGGATTGCTTAATTTCTCCAGGGCAGAGCCATGAAAGTTTTCGGACCAAGCATGTGCCAACCCAGAGGTTAACAAATGTGGTGTCCCACAGGGCTCCTGCATCTCTCCCACCCTTTACAACATTTTCATGAAGCCCCTTTTCAAATATTTGGCTGAGCTAGGTATATCATATACAAACTATGCGGATGACACGCAGGTGCTCATCCCCCTCACCGGCGACTACGACATTGACTTGGAACAACTAAACTCCATTTACTTGAAAAATTCAAACATGGATGGCAGAAAATTGCTCTGCCTCAACAGGGGGGTAAAAAACAGAACTGCTTCTTATTAGGTCCCCGGCAACTCCTTCACCATTGACAGTACGCCTATACCGGTGCTGCAGGCGGTTCACTGAAGACTCTAATCTCACCATGAACAGACAAGTCAATGCAGTTGCATCCTTGGCATCCTATCATGCCAAATTAATCAATGCAGAGAGACCCTTCCTGTCCAAAGAGAACTGCCTCACTATAGCAAGGGCTATAATTGGATCAAGGCTAGATTACTGCAATGACCTCCTGACTGGCATCTCCGGAAATTCCAGCTAAGCCTCTAGGTATGTAGTTACGCCTCACCTCGGTGGATATCAGCCGCATGCACGGCCCCCGCCCACACGCATTTGCCTCCTTACACCAGACATACTCTAAGCTCAACATGTCTATTGCACCTGGAAGATTCATGATGTTCGCCTATCTATTGCATTCAGATTTACTAGGGCAACATTTCTATTACATTTAGTAGATGTACTAGGACAGCCAATCTATTGCACTTACAAAATTCATGATAGCCAGTCTATTGCACTTGGTAGATTTGTGAGGGTAGCATGTATATTAAGCTTAGAAGATGTGTTAAAACAGCCTGTCTTTTGCACTTGTAGGTTTTATGAAGGTAGCCTACCTATTGCGCTTAGAAATTATCTAAAGTAGCCAATGTTCTTTTGCACGTGAAGATATGAGAATAGCCTTGGTATTGCACTCAGAAAAATTCATGATGGTTAGCCTGTTTTTTGTGCCAACAAGAATATGGATGCCTGCCAGCATGACAAGCCTCACACTGTTTCCTTGGGGCAAAATCATTTACTCCTCAGGTCAGGCAATGAACTTTGTCACAGAACCAATAAACCACTTACAGCTCGATAGGATACCCATTTTATTTCCTTTGAGTATGCAAAAAATGGTAGAACAGATACATTCTGACAAATCAGCATCAAGTTCATTTGAGCTCTACAACGGAGGCAGACTGCCCTGCTCATGTCAGGACAACCTTTTACAGCAAACACTACAGAACTCACCAACTAGTGCAAAATTACTTTCCAACAGCTCTCGATGGGAGTTGAACCAGGCTTGGGCCAGCCGGTTGTTTTTATTCTTCCCAATCAAGTAATTCATTATGTATGCTAGGAGCCCAGTCACCATCAGGATCTCCATGTAGTAACTTTCCCAGCTGTTCTGCAGATGTGCTGGAACCTAAGAGAAAGAAATTAGGAATTTCAGCCCTCATATAACAAGATTGATAAGTCTTGCAGATCGGAGGATTTGCATTTAACAAAATGGAATCACAGTCAGTAAGCAGCCAACTCAATAGCTATTGGTACAATGTCTTAAAAGGAAAGCCAGCTGTATCTGGAGTAGCTAAAGCTTGTTTCACTAGGTCAGTGATAAATATGCAGTAGAAAGGAGGCCCGACTCACGGGACGTTGACAACCAAGGCGTAGAGGACACCAGTCTTGGAGCTCGCCTTTTCAGCACTCTTCAAACAACATATCGATTAAAATATAAGCAGGCAGTTAACACCCCCTCTGAAGACAACCTTCTCCCAAACCCTTTTAATTGATTCTATATAAGTAACAAATCATGGTCTCCCAAATACTGGCTTATAAAAAGGTACATTTTCTATCCAAGGGCCATTTTATCTTTAGTGAGGAAGGGTATAGGTGGTGTGGGGTGAAGGGGTTCGGGTGCATTGAGAAGCAGACTTTTTCATGATGCTTTTCATCTCATAGTATAAGTAAACAAACACGGTCCGTTGTACCTACATCAACAATTGTGATGGGATCTTTGTTTTTGCCTGGAGCAGAGTCTAGTTTGTCATCATAGCCTTCAAACTCCTCATCGTCGTAGGGTTCACTTTCGGTATCACTTTCCTAGGAGGCAGAATATGACAAGCATCACAGACCATGGAGGGTCAAAGTGAGTGAACCTAACTCACTGAAATTAATTTCTAGTAGTAAATAGTACAATGTAGCAACAGTGGCATTGGCATCCAAAACATATATGCAAGACAGAGCTACAAGTGAGATGACGAAGCTAAAACTGAACACAATTAGAGAAAACATGGAGGTAAGGACCAGTCAAACGGAAACATTCTCACCAATGTTTTCTCTTAGATGAGCTTTCAAGAAGATCATAAAGCATCTCCAAAATTCAATAAATAAGAACAGGTTGCTTACCCCTGATAACGTTCTTTTGACTGGATGTTTCCTCCCACGTATTCCTCATCTTTGATATTCGATATCCAGCTTCAGCAGCTTCTGAACTTTTCTTTCGTCAGAGGGCACTGTGCATTGATGCACCCGGCTCGATGTCCCTCAGGGGGCCTTCGTCTCGAGGATGATGTCATCGAAGGCATATATAGCATGCGCAGCACAAGTTGGCTTCTGTTCTGTTTTTTTCCTACAGCAGAAACTACCTGCATGACCACGGGCTAGACCGTCCTGAACTTTGAAGGAGTGAAAGCTGTAATAGCATGGGAAATTCTACTGTGGGTAGGCTGGGAGAACGATGAGGAATACGTGGGAGGAACATCGTTGAAAGAAAGTTACCAGGTGTAAATAACTTTCTTCGAATGGATTGTGTCCTCCCACTTATTCCTCATCTTTGATAAGACTCCCAAAGCAGTGTTTGTTTTGGTGGTGGGAGTAAAAATTTAGTTTTCAGTTGATTTCATGAACCGAATGGACGACAGCTTTTCCAAAGCTTCCATCCTGTCCAAGGGAAGACTCAATACAGTAATGCCTTGTGAACATGTGAATCGTAGACCACGTAGCTGCCTCACAAATGTTTTTCTTCATCGGTACACAACGTTGTCTTGGGATAGCTCAGGGGCAACGCGCTGGCCTTGAAAGCAAGACAACACGGAGCAGCGTTGGTTCGATCCCCAGGTCCGCGCTTAGAAACCTCTGGGTATTAAGCACGTTATAAATAAATAACTATCATATCGTATCAAATATCTTTGCAGGGCTGTAGAGGGAGCAATGCCCCTGATGGAATGGGACCTTAATCCTTCTGGAGGATCCTTGCCCACCAGCATGTAGCATTCTGAAATTGCCAGAATGATCCACCTGGATAAGGTCTGTTTTGTCACAGCATGACCCAGTTTGTGACCTGTATAGCCTATAAAAAGCTGATTGTCAATTCGGAATTTGGATAGCCTAGATATGTAAAAGCTCAGTGCGGATCCAATCTATGCAATCTCTCCTCCTCTTTGCCAGGATGAAGTGGACGATAGGAAGTGGTTAATACTATTTTCTGCCCTATATGAAAATCCAAAGGGTTACAGGAAAGGAGGCAGCAGGTGTACCGATGAAGATTACTGGCATTAAGGCATAGATCACTGACAGCACACCACTTCTGGATGGTGGACAGTCACAGAAGAGAGAAGGAGACGAGCTGGCAGAAGGAAGTCTGAAAATGAATTGTACGTCATCCGCATAACACTGAAAGTTGGGGCAGAGAATGGCAATTGAGGTGGGCAAGAAGTGCCAGGTATTGGTTGAACAGCTAGGGAGAGAGGTAGACACCTAGGGAACACCGCAGGTAGAGATAGAGGAGAGGAAGGACCCAAGTTGGACCTGGAAGGGCCGATCAGAGAGGAAGGAGGTCCCTCTTGGGAGACTGTGCTCTGCCACTCAGAGTATCCGCCGCTGTGTTCTCTTCTCCGGCAAGGTAAAGAGATTCCTTTTTGGATTGGCCAGTACCAGAGCTGCATTGCCTCTCTGCACAGTGGTAGTGACCCTACACGTCCTCTCTTGTTGAGGTAGTACATGGCCACTGTGTTCTTAGTCATTATCAGGACATTCTTTCCCCATAGAGGGCACAAACGCCTTCAGCGCAAGTCTGATTGCCCTCAGCTCTAAAAGATTGATATGTAGTTTGCACTCCAATGGAGACCAACGATCACAGATTGTCAGTTTGTTGGTGTGGGCTCCCCACCCCGTGAGTGAGGCGTCAGTCAATACGGTTATCTGCAGCCATGGTTGCCAAAAGGGTTCTCCCTTCAGAATGTTGCCCTAGCAGGCCCACCACAGGAGATCCTGCACGACTCTGCTTGGAACCTGAATAAGATCTGACATCTTGCCTGAGAATTGAGACCACCGAGTGCTGAGGGCGAATTGGAGGGATAATCTCAGACAAGCCTCTGGCACCAGAAAAACGCAAAAAATATATAATAGAAGGCCGGAAGACGCTGGGCACTTTGAAATTTGGAGACCATCAGTAGAATGTCTTGAGCCCTCACCTCGGCGAGCTCTTTCCCCAAGGATGCATCCAGTACAGCTACGATGAACTGGAGCTTTTGAGAAGGTGTCATATGTGGCTTCTTGTAATTGAGGGATAAGCCCAGTCTGTGAAGGGATGGCAGGTGACATTGATGATCCAGCACTTGTTTGGAGGAATGCGCCCAGATCAGCCAATCGTCCATGTAGTGGTAGACCTGAATCCCTCTCCCGAGACTCCCTGCCACCACTGCCATCAGTTTGGTGAACACACGCAGGGCAGAGGTCAGCACTAACAGCAGAATTTGAAACTGATAATGCGAAGCGCCAACAGCGAACCTCAGGTATTTTTTGTGCTTGAGATGGATTGGCACATGAAAATAAGCATTCCGAAGGTTCAATGACACCATCCAATCCTGGAGTTGGAGGGCCGGAAGGATCTGAGAAAGGGTGACCATCTTTAACTTGTCCATCCTGAGGAACATGTTCAAATATCTCGAGTCCAAGATGGGCCTCAGTCCTCCGTCCTTGGGTATTAGGAAATATGGAGAGTACCATCCCTTGTTACTCTCCGCTACACGCACCGGTTCTATAGCGCCTTTCTCTAGCAGGGTCAAAAATTCCTGCACAAGGAGCAGATCTGGAATCCTCAAAGAGTGGCTCGCCGGTGGATGGTTCGGAGGTCTCTGAATGAAAAGAAAGCAGTAACCGTGGGCTATTGTTTCCAATGCCAAAGCATCTGAAGTAATGTCTCTCCATTCTTTCAGATGCCGAGACCGTCTGCCTCCCACTGATGAATTGTGACAAGACCGTAGAGAGGTTTTGAGGCGGCTGTTGGTAAGGATGCCCCTTCTTTAGCGGGCTGCGCAACTCTCGTCCACCACGAGGGAATCTTCTTTGGCCTCTTTGACCAGCCATTCCTCTCGCTCTTCAAACTGAATAGTAGCGAAAAGATCTACCCCTCCAAGGCTGTTCACTAGGGCGAAAAGGCTTTCACTAGGGTGAAAAGGCTGAGGCTGCCTAATAGCGG
This sequence comes from Ambystoma mexicanum, assembly GCF_040938575.1. Taxonomy (NCBI): domain Eukaryota; kingdom Metazoa; phylum Chordata; class Amphibia; order Caudata; family Ambystomatidae; genus Ambystoma; species Ambystoma mexicanum. Next base: position 478,146,471 of record NC_090938.1, read on the forward strand.
CACCCAAGGATTTGGCTGCCGCTTTTGAGGCCTGCAACTTCAAGGTTTTCGTCAGCCTTGTCGCCAAAAAGGTGAGACCCGTCAAAAGGCATGATTAGGAGTCTGGATTGCACATCCAGCGCAAATCCCGACTTCATCAACCACGCAAAGCTGTGTATTACAGTGCTTGTAGCCATGGCTTTGCTGATGCCGTTAACAGGATATAGACCAGATTGAAGAGACTCACACCTGTTTAGTGTAGTTTAGTTTATTCATTTGTATTGCGCACCAGACCCGAGGGTATGAGGGCGCATGAGCAGCAAGGTGATTCAAAGCTTGGTTACAGGATGCTTATACTTTACATTACATAATTATACTTTACATTACATAATTACAGTGTGACGATGAAGGAACATGTGTACAGTTTGGCAGGAGAGAATGCAGTAGATGTATTTAAAGAATTACAAATATATACAAGTTTAGTATTACAAATTTACAGATTCTCTTAAAGCATGCAACGCGGAGAGCAGCCGTGTGGTGTTAGAGGTGTTAGTGGTTCGTGTTCTTTAACCAATGGATGTAGTTGCGTCTAAAAAGTGAGTAAGGTTGGGGAGTTCTGAGCGATGGTGGTAGGGAGTTCCAGTGTTGGGGTGCTTTCACCTGGAAGCTGTTGCCACCCATTTTAGTGCGTTTAAACCTGGGGACGGTGAGCAGATTAGCATTGGAGGTTCTGGTGGGTCTGATGGGGCTGTGTTTGCATATTCTGTCTGCCAGATAGCGTGGGGCAGCATTATTCAGGCATTTGTGGATGAGCGATGCTACTTTAAGCAGGATTTTGTCTGTTGTGCTGAGCCAGTTATGGGATTTCCTGATATTGTAAATGTGTTCCCTCCTGGGAATATTGAGTGCTGCCCTAAGGGCGTTGTTTTGTAGCGTCTGAATTTTGTTGGTGATTTGTTTGGTGGCTCCTATGTAGAGGGCGTTACAATAGTCCAGTTTGGATAATACCAATGCTCTGGCTAGTGTAGTGCAGCTGTGGGTGGAGAGGAAGGGTTTGGCTGCTCTTATGAGCTTACATGTGTAGGCCGTAGAGGATGCCATCGAGCTAACCTGTTTGTGGAAGGTTAGGGAGGAGTCGAGGTATATTCCTAGGGTTTTTACTTCTTTCGAAACCTTGATTAGGTTCCCATCTATGATGAAGTTGGCATAATTGTGGTAGAGTTTGGTTAGGTTGGACGTAGAACCAAGGATGATGAGTTCAGTTTTGTCATCATTCAGGCATAGACTGTGCGAAGCCATCCATATCTGGATGATGAGATACACCCTGTTCACCAAGGCCAAATCCTGGTTGTAATCTCCCGTCAACGGGATGAGGATCTGTGTATCATCGGCGTCGTTAGTGTAGGTGATACCCAGGCCATCTAGATCATCAAACAGGGGCTTTGTGAACACGTTGTACAGAGTGGGGGAGACGCACGAACCCTGTGGCACTCCACATGTAATGGGGATGGGTTCGGCGGCGGCAGAGGAGGAGAAGAAGACTTGCATGGATCTGTTGTTGAGGAATGACTCAATCCAACTGATGGCTTCTTGTGAAAAGTGGGCAGCTGAGTCTAAATGATTACATAGGATTTTATGGTCAACTAGGTCAAACGCCGCAGAGAGGTCTAGCAGGAGCAGTAATGCAGTTTTCCCGTTATCTCTAAGGTCGTCTATTTGGGCTTTCAGATCTATCAGGGCTGTTTCAGTTCCATGTTGGGGTCTGAAGCCGGATTGTCTTATTCCTAGAAGGTGGTTTGTTTCAAGATATTTTTGAATTTGTTGGTATGCTGTCTTGTCTAGTATCTTGAGCAGGAATGGGACGGTGGTAATCGGTCTGTAGTTGGTTGGGATGGACGGGTCAAGGGAGGGTTTTTTGAGGAGAGGGAGGACCCAGGACTCTTTAAGGTTACTGGGGACTGTTCCTGAGGAAAAAGAGGCATTGATGAGTCTGGTGATGAATGGCGAGAGGTCTCATGCCGCGTCTTTAATGATTTGTGGGGGGCAGAGGTCACCTTTGCAGTTGGAGGGTTTAAGGCCAAGAATTATTTTTTCTACTTCGAGGGAAGAGACTTTGGAAAAGCTGAAGCGAGCAGTGTTAGGTGTGTGGTGCGAGGGTGGAGGGCTCGAGTGGGCGTTGATGGGGTTGGTAAGATTGGTGAGGGAGTCTTATTTTTAATTTTTGTTTGAAGGCCAGTGACTTTGTTGTTTAGTGCATTTTGGACACTGGTGCACCATTGTTTGTTTTTAACGCAAGTATCTGGGATTGTTACCGGGGTTTCCAATTCTTTCAGGATAGTAAATAATTCTCTGGAGCTGGAGTTGGATTGGGAGATTCTCTGGTTATAGGATTCTTGTTTGGCCGCTATGATTTCTTTTTTATAGTTGGCCGTTATTTTGTTAAGCAATAGTTTGTTGTGGTCAGTCGGAGATTGTCTCCAGACTTGTTCCAGTTTACTCTTTTCCAATCTAAGGGTTTTAAGATGGCTGGAGAACCATTGGTTGAGGTGCTTTTTTGGTTTGGATTTTCTAAGTTTCAATGGTGCAATGGCATCTAAGGCTATGCGCATGGTGTTGTTATAGCCTTCTACGAGGTCATAGGGATTAGAGTCTTGGAGTTGGCTTAGTGTAGGAAGAATGAGTGGGATCAGTTTTTCTACTGTGATATTTTTTTTGCTTCTCGTGTGGATGGCTGGGGCTAGTGCCATGTTGGTTGTAGGGTTTGAGGCCTCAAGTGAGAAGGAGAGGAGGTGGTGGTCGGTCCAGGATTGGGGAGTGTTGTTAGTGATCGATACGGCACAGTTATAGTCTGCTATCCAATCAAGGGTTCTCCCTTTGTTATGGGTGGGGCTGGTTACTTTTTGTGTGAAGCCTAGTTCAGACAGGGTGTTACTGATGAGAGTGGCTTGATTGTCTTTGGGGTCTTTGTAGCCTAAATTGAAGTCTCCTAAGAGAAGGCATTGTGAGGAGTTTTTTAGGTTGTCGGTAAGGATGGCATTGAGGTCTTCCTCGAAAGATCCCGGGGGTCCGGGCGGTCTGTTTAGTAAGTGAATGGATATTGTTTGGGAGTTAGCGATGGGTAGTTTGGCTGTAAGAGATTCACATGATGGGTGGTGTGTGGCGGAGTTGAGTCTGATGTTAAGGTGGGTCTTGGCAATGATGGCCAAACCACCGCCTTTAGCTTCAGTTCTGTCCGCTCGGATGATGGTGTAGTCAGTGGGGATGGCTAGCGAAAGGGCTGGGCCTGCGGCTGCATGAAGCCAGGACTCTGTTATGGCTAGGAAGTCTAGATCTTCAGCTAAAATGAGATCAGCGATGTCCGTGGCATGGGCAATCATGGAGCGTGCGTTGATGAGGGCACCTTTTATAGGTAGGGTTTTGGCTTTGGCAGGGGTGGGGGTGATAGCTGTGCTGAGCGCTCTATTGTTGGTTGTAGTGGAGTTGACGGGTTTAGGTTAGGGTTTTTTTAGCGTAAGGTTAGCGCAGGAGCTAATGGATGTTCGGTGTGTGAGTATGGATGGTGTGGAGTCCCTGGCTCTAGGCTCGTGTATTTTGGGAAGTCTGGATCGTAATCTGGTCAGCCTGTCCGAAAGGCATGGGGGAGCGAGTAGGGTAAGCATGATTGTGGTGCTGGGCTCTGTGAGGGTGGGTGATGCGGTGCCTAGGCTGGTCAAGTTAAGGGGTGACCTGGGCAGGCATGCGGAATTGGTGATGTGGAGAATGGTTCTCAGTAGTATAGAGTAAAGGCCTGGGAGGAACATTGTGTGAGGGGGGTAAGGTGCAGTGTGTGTCCTGTCTAGGGTCGAAATCTAGCAGTGGACAGTGCGGCCTGCTTGGAGTAGCCGAATACTACCTAATCCATGTAGTGCAAGGTTGCAGATTGCTTACCTGTACCTGAGTCAGATGCCAAAGTGGTCATAGTAAGCGTTTGTCAATTAGCACAGCATTAGGTTTAGAATTGCGCCAGTGTACCAATTAACATCTTGGATCAGAGTAGCATGTATACAGAATAGCGCCTGGAACGGGAATAGCACCTAGGTTCAGAGTAACACTTAGTTCAAGATAACACCTAGAATCAGAATAACCCCTAACTTCAGAATAGCACTTAGAGCAGATTAAGCACAACATTGAGTTTAGTGGCTATAAAAGTATGTTGAGCAGGGACACGTTGGGCTGCAGGTCAACAGATCTAGAGGCAATTGGTGAGCAGATCAGCAGAACAGAGCAGATGGTCACAATGCGGTTAAAAATGGCAACTAGAATTGCATAGGGTAGCCGAGCAGCAGTGAGGCACAGTGCAGTTATATGTTACAGGGATGACTAGCGACACAATAGTCTAAATACGACTGAGCACCTATGTACTGGAAATGGCAGCAACTTTGGGCACAGATACAGCATGTAATAAGGCCTGAGTGCACGAGAGTGGCAATAAGTAGCTTGTGGTAACAAAGCCTTTTCCAGAGTCTAGGCAGTTCAATTTAAAAGCAAAGTGGCGTTTACCGTTGAGGTTGGTCTGGAATCCGGCAGGGGGTCCGGGCGAACGGCGAGGAAGGCTGAGGACAGGTGAAGACAGGTATTGGCCTTATTATCCTGGCCCTTGCTGGGAGTGGGCCGGCTTCGCCTACCGGCTGGCGATAGGCTGCTTAAGGTGGCTCAATGGCCAATCGGATGCGAGGACAGTCGGATGTGCTCAGTTAGGCACTGGGGTTCCTTGAGACATGGCGGGCGGCCATCTTGGAAGTGTCAAAACCTCGTGGTGGCTAATGGTGGCAGGGGCAAACACAGCAGCTGTTGGCATCAAGTTTAAAACATGCAGGCTGTGTAGATGTTCTTGCAGGTCGGCGGATCACTGGTGCAATTAGCAGCGAGAAAAAACAAATCTCGCACGGAATAATGATTCTTACCCGAATTCGAGGGCAATTCAGGATGGATCCAGGAAAGGGAGACCACTGCTCCTGCAGGGTCCGGGGGAGCTCCTGCTCCTCTGGTGAAGGAGGGGGTCTGCTCCACGGCTTCCTTGCCATCTCTAACAATAGCCAAGAACCGGTCTCCTTCCTCCCCCTCGAGAATGTGCTCTGCCGCCATGGAAATACAGTCCCATAGAGTGAATGAGAATTTTGCAAGGGCACATGTGGAGTTGGCAGATTTAAGAACCATGTTCCGTGCAGAAAATACTTTTCTTGCCCATACATCTACTCCCTTGTCATCCCTATCTGGAGGGATAGTTGGATAAGCTGCTTGCTTGGAAGTTGCAGTAGCTGCCTGTACCAACAGACTCTCTGGAGAGGGGTGTTTAGACAGGTAGTCTGGGTCACTACTGGAAGGGTGGTATTTTTTGGTCAGATTTTTGTTCACTGCCGGATTAGTCTCTGGCGTCTCCCAATGCGCTGCCACCCTTTATTGGAGAGCAACATGCAATGGTAAAATAGGATCCATTTGCAGACCCTTATCAAGGATCATCCTGTTCAAAGTGGAGTGTAGACCACCCCATATAGTCTACAACTTTAGACATTAGTGGTCTATATGAAGCCTCTGGTGCTCAACAGCCTCCAGTCTACCAGAATCCAGCTCAGGTGAAGGGTCTACCCCACTAGCCGTTTGATCATAAAGATCTTTCAATCTTGAATCTTCGGAAATAAAGCTTTCAGGCACATTGGGTGTGCCAAAAAGAAGACCAAAAGGGGCATTATTTTCTGATGGCTCATTTTCCTCATAAATTGAGTTAAACTGAAATACTCTTTCCTTGTTAAAGGAATATAGGTTGTGTCAGGGATAGCCATCGAAGGCTTAAGAAATTGTGAGCTCGCCGCTGGAGTCGTCGAAATCTTTTCGGCTTTGATGGCGCCATTGGTTTAGATGGCGCAGTTGGCGCCGTCGAGGGCGTAGCTGGTGTCGATGACCTCGACTTAGGTTTGCGTTTGCAGCTCGAAGGGAACCTTCGATGACTTGTCATAGCGGCCGAGGCCTCGAAGAGGATATGGCCTTCATTCCGGGGGCGCAGGATTTGGCTCAAGCCCTTTCCGGCTTCTTTGGAAGGCGCGGTAGGAGCATGGCTTGCCGTGGGTGTTTGTTTTTTAAATAGTTTCAGCATTTCAGATGTAAATGCTTCCCATTCGGCAGGTGTGGAGCTTTCCGTCGGACAAGATACTCTCTCAGGCGAGGTGTCTGAGGACAAATTCGAAATAGGCGAACTGTGGGGCCTCTTTTTTTTTACTTCTGATGAGGAGTGTTGGGAGCCGCTCCTCGACCTTGATCTTTTACCTTCTTCTGCCGAGGAGAGTGGCAGAGACACCACAGACATACACAAAGTGGGTTGGTTAACGACATCTTGGAATCCCAATCTCGACACTTCTTGAACCCGATCTTCGGTGTACCGAGTGTCGAGGAAGACATTTTGCGATTAACAAAGGAAGCACACCGTAGTTTCTCGAAGCGATAGCTTATGCAGAAAAACAGAACTGAAGCCAACGTGCACTGCGCGTTCTATATATGCCTTTGATGACATCATCCTCGAGACTGAGGCTTTCGAGGGACATCAAGTTGACTGCATCAACGCAGAGCGCCCTCTGCTGACTTTTTTCCGAAGCAGCTGAAAACGGTTATCAAAGATGAGGCATACGTGTGAGGTGTGAGAAACCTGAAGTTGTCTCCCTATTTAGTGCCCAGGGATCGGTCGTCCAGGTGGCCAAGATACGGCCATGCTATTGGATCCTGTTCCTGGGGGTGTACCCGTGAGGGAGGATCATCCGGATGGGAAGTCATCGGGGAGTGCGAGTGGGACACAGGCGGGTGAGACACGGTATCCCCCTGCCTTTAACAACTCCCCCCATCCACTCACGTAGGACATTCCAAAGCACTGCGCCCCCCCCCCTGACCCTTTTCCAACACAAATACTTTCGTACAACACAGTGGAAACAAGCAGTTTACCAGGCATGTCGTAATACCGGGGTCAGGCAAAGTCAGGCAATTGATCAGAATCTCACACTCGACGGCCCTTTCCCTTCCCCACGGGGATTAAAGGTGGAGCCAGAGAGCACAGTACGAAGAAGGGGAGTACAACAGCAGACAGTACGATGAGACGGCTACTATGCAGCAGTTCAAATGAAGGAGGAAGGCAGCAGAAATCTAGAGGGTGGTGCAGAGAGAAATGACCTTGCCCTTTTCAACCCAGACCTGCAGAACCTTCATTGAGGAGAGCCCAAGACCGCGAACAATAGCTCCTGCGTCATGCTGCAGATGTCAATGGTACGCAGGGGCTGCATATGCTGATAAGGCAGAGCAGAGGAGGCTCCCACGCCCATGGTACCAACCTAGACTCCAAAGAAGCAGAACGCCAGGCGGTTAAGCACACCCGGTGAGTCGAGGAGGTAAAATCGATAGAAGCCAGGAGGTGTTGAGTGAGAATCGCAAAATGGCAAGTTCTGAAACAAAAACTGATGAACTATGCGCAAACTGTAAAAAGTGTGAAGGGGAGATCAGCAGCAGAAGAAAGCCGACACCACGTGGTGTCAAAGATACTCTGGTCGAGCCTCATATTGAGAGGCTACACAAACCAGAAGGCCAAAGGAACGCAAAGTGGTCATATGTGAGGGTTGAGCAAAAGCCCTGTACATTGAAAGACTTTGGTTCGTGAATTGGCATTAAAGTAAGGGAAGTGAATCCTGTGTGGTAAATAAAAAAAAGGGAAGTGATGTCCGCAAACATCGGAATTATTGCAAATACTATTGATGGGGTCAGCCCAGAAGATGGTGACCCGAGGGGGACGCCATCACCCATAATGAACTTTGGGAAATAAACTTTCATTTGTTGAAGGAACTTGGTTTTATTGTTTGAAACACATCAGGCCCCGAAGGCAAGATACTTTCAGAGGAACAAGACTTGGCCATTGAGGGTCCTGAGAATTACCAGTGGAACCATTTGTCTCGCGCTAGAGACACCGGAGACTGTACTGTGCTCCACCACCTTCACCTTACCCCGTGCTCAAAACGTGGGGACGGGAGATCCAAGCTATAGCCTCCCGACTTATATGATAACACTTTGTCCTTTGTTGAAATTTGTCCCACACCCTTTGTGTTTCATTTAAGGAACTGGTAATAGGTTTTCTTAGTATAGGCCTTTTTGTTTGACACACCACCACTGGAACTGCTTTATTTTTCAGTTGATGGTCAACACCAGTCCTCATCTTAAATGTAGGTTAGATTAGGTGTTTTTCCAACCCACATACCATCTTTCATTGTTCAATAAACACCCTTGAACTGTGACCATTTGTATCTATTTTACTTGTGACACCATGAGTTCCTCACAGAGGACACAATCCATTCGAAATGGATGTATACAAGTAGTGCTGGGCAAACTAATTCAAGGAAAGATCACATTTTGGATGTTGGAGGTTCTATTGTTTGAGCTTTCATGACTGCCAAGGGCTTGAGTGGGAGGACAGTGAAGACATGATGATACCATTTTAGCCAGGGACCTAGAACACGCACCACTGCCCGATGTGTGCTTTGTAAATCCCTGTAATGAAGTAGCATGTAAAAAATTAAAACGTTTTTTCAGCATACTCATGCTAAAGAAAAAATGCTTTCATATGTTCAGCGCAAGGAGGTATGCCGGTCCAGAAGAAAAATAAAAGCATTTTAAAAAAATAATTCAATGAAACCAAAAATAGTTTTGCATGTGGTCAAATGTTTAATAGGAAATATCCAACCCCCCAACCGGACTGAGCAGCATTCATATTACTACAAGAAATTAAAGTAATAGAGGAGAGAGCGGTTATAACAGAGCCATAAGGGATCGGGGAAGGGGCATGTACTGCTGAGGGCGTGTTTGTCAAAGGTTGTCCTCCCAATGACTGGCACTGAAAAATATATGAGACAGGTGGCAAGAGCAGGCAGATGCAGAAGTACACGAAAACAGAAAATGACTTCACTGTTTGTTCAGTGACCTGTACTCAGCAACTCGGTGCAGCATGCATTATTGGTGTTGGGAGACAAATTCAAAAGGAACATTCTGGAATAAAGAAAAAGCATTGCTAAAGTACGCTTAGACAGAGGTCGCACATTATGCACCCTGGCATGCCTGATCACCTTACCTGTCCTTCAGAGTCTTCAAAATCCTCCTGATTGTCATCCAGGTCATGGCCTTCGTTTTCAACTGTGGCCTCTTCTTCATCCTCTTCCGTCGTGATCACCCTCTGGGGTGGTTCCGGGGTCACGTCTTCATTGCCATCTTCAAACTCTGCAAAGTCGTTATCATCGTATTCCACAATGTCGTCACCATCTTCAAACTCCTCAAACTTGGCCTCAGAAAAGCCCCCAAGCATCAGGAGTAGAGCAAGTAGGATGTAGGATTCCTTCATATTGGCTAAACTCAGTGCAAACAAAGAAAGATTTTAGTGGGCATCAGTTGCATCAATATGTGTTCAGAAATTACATTGCAAATAAGACTCTGCATCCTTCATTGCTAGGTTTTTGTTTTACAGAAGTCACTGAGACAGCACTTAGGAAAGCCCACCTTGAGGGTACAAGTTTACACCTCTTGGGATCAGCCTGAACTATACCTGGGTATGGTAGAGTTGTGAGCAGCCAGTCTTAGTCTAAGGAGGGATACCTTGGTTCAAGAAAAACACTAAAGGTTCTATAAAAAAATATACTCTTAAAGGCACAGTGTTACAGTTCCAAGTTCAGGTAAGTACTTTAACTCAAACATACACAGTATAAGATCACTTGCCATACTCCTTCAATGGTAAACCACAGATGCACTTTGTTAATCACTTTAGATTAGCTGTTACAGTAACAGATCGCATAGTAAACCAACCGGAAACATATGCAAACTTTCCAAACTGTGAATAACGTTTTATAACTTCAAACCAAACCTGTCTTAATAGTCCAGCCTTATCTAGTATGAATCTCTCAAAGTTCAGATGAGCCACTGGTCCACCAGTGGCTGGGGATGGGGCAGCAAAAGGCAGGAATAAGCAGAGTACTAGTGACCAGGAGAGTTCCCCTACAGTTGCAGGCAAGTACATTTGATGGTTACAAGTAGGCTCCGGGAGGTTAAAATGACCCACTGAACAGGTGCCCCAAGGACCAGTGTCCATGGGCAGGCAATTTTACCGCTAAAAGTAAAAAAGGTTGTCCCCCACCCCCAAATGTAACTATGGAGACTGAAGGGTTAGCATGATACAAGCCATCTGTAGCACACAGAGTCACAGGATCAAACAAGCAGGCCCCAGGTAGGTTATACCAGGGGTGAACAGTACCTCGAAGTGAAGAAGTTGTTGCTGTAGGACGGTTACAGCGTTCAGGCCAACAGCAGACTCAGTTTCCTGTTTTTCAGCCCTAGTGATAGTAGAAGGGGACTTTGGTGGAGCTTGAGACAGCACTTGTACAGAGGGACGCTCAGCAACGGCTCTTCAGGGTGATGGGTTGTTGGTGCTGTCTGCAGCCTTGGTGGCCAGGCGGTTGTTGCAGCAGTCAACTCTACTACGTTTTTCGATCCTCGCCTCTTGTAAGGGGACTCTCTGGATTCAATTCGAGTTGTTGCAGGCCTAGGAGGATTCCCACATTCAAGCAAACCCATGCTTCTGGAGAAAATGCACAGAGATGCAGCACAGGACCCCAGGTATTGGAGGTTTGCAGGCCCGGGAAGTAGTAGCTCTTATGGGGATGGCCCCAATTGTAGCTTGTCTCAAGATTCATTAGGCCCACCAGTCTACGGAAGGAAGTAGTCTTCTATAGATCTTCCCGGTTGATTGGAGTGACTAGGTCCGGACAACAGTTGCAACTCAACAGGCTATGGTAGTCATTGCAAGTGGTGGTGACGTCCATCACCCTCCTCTTCAGAGTAGACTTGTTCCAGTGGTCAACTCACGGTTTCTGCTCCAGGACCTCAGAATGCATCCAGGAACACCGGCTGAGCCAACCAATCATGTCCCATGCACCATTCAAACTGGGGGGTGGCTGTCCAATGAGGAGAGCCAACCCCAGTCTGAACCCGATTCAAGCCAGGCATATTGCAGGACAAGGGCAGGGGAGTTTTGGTTGACCCATCCACCCCCCAACCCCAACTTGCTGGCTTTGTTAGCAACCACCCCCCCCCAAAGGACAAATGCATCTTTTCCCCCACCCAGAATGATAGAAGAGACCAGAAAGGGCAGGCCATCTTGTTCAGGGCTTAAAGGTTTGGGGTGCCTTATGCACCTTCAAAAATAAATAAAAAGGGTACACTGTCACGAGCCTTAACATATGGGCTTGTCAAAGTAACAAAATGTTACTAGAGAGGCAAGAAAAGGGTCGCCCTGCATCCCCTCAGGACTCTACATTAGTGTTGCGGGGGCTGATCTCGCAAAATAAAACCCAGGTAGGATAAACAGGATACCCCTGCGCTGGTAACTGCAAATGTTAGCCAGGGAAAGAAAAGAAACAGCGAAGGAGAAGCTTTAGGAGCTTCTGAAAATGCTGTACAAAGAGTGCCATGTGTTTCACAATAAGGTAGATGCCTAAAAATCTAAAGGAAAGCTTAACACTGAAAAGAAATCCCCAAAAAGGGGCAAAAAGGTTCCTTAGAGCAGAGAAAATTGAGGGGTGGGAGTGGAAAAACGTTCCCGCTCAATCAGGAAAATTAGTTGAAAAATCCAGGTGTCCAGCAAAAAGTGCTGACGGACCCACATGGAGTGGGGGTGGGTAGGGGGAGCATGCAGGATTTCACATAAAAAGATAAAATCGACCCTACCATACAATGAAGGTAAAACAAATATAGGCACAATATTTTGTCTAAAACTGTGTCCCATTAATGCAGCTTACCATTACTATTCTAGACTAGCTGGTCCCAAAAGTCAGTGGATATTGTTCATAACAACAATGCATCTACTTGATGATAGGGGGACTGATAGGGGGAACCATAAATCGGCAAACACTATACTCTTACAATGTACCCCTTTGCATGGTCCTTTGTTCTAAATGTCCTTTCCAAATAGGCGAAAGACACCACCATGCTGTGACCTAAGTTCCAAGCGTGCCTGTACCTCCTAAGCCATGTTCTTAACTAACCACAATTCCCTGGGCCTTCTGCCCACAGAAGGATTTTAGGAAAATGCATTGCATGCAAGGATAGTTTGTGGACATAATCCATGTCCCTAAAGCAGCCAGCAGGCATTAAAGACTTGTAATAGGTACAAAGTGCTTTTATCAAACCGGTTTATGCCGGTTCATGCCAAAAAAGCCAGACAACCCACCGACAAAGAATTACTTTTACCCACGCTGATGTGCATTAGCATTTCAGCTGCTTGTATGGACAATTGTATGTGCATACGTTTACTATACAACAAGATGAACATTGTCACAACTCTATGTCTGCCTCTGGGTGGCACAGTGTGCTGATCCACATGGCAATGTCAACCATCGCCAGAGAAGACAACCCCCACCTGCTCCCCCACCACACCCACCCCCTCCACATGGGATTTACACTAACTTTTTGCCCATTATGTATGATCCATTATATGGAGTTCTGTCTTTATTCGTCTGAAACACTCAAAGTTAACCATATACAACACCAGTTGGGTTGAGGAGCCAAAAGTAGCTTGTGGTAATGGTTTTAAGGTAACTAGGCTCTCCTAGTGTAGAAGCAGGATCTAAACAGCTTCCAGCTTGTTAGTTGCGTGCACACTCATTTCACTAGGACTAGGAAACATATTTCAAAACGCCAAAGCAATTACTGTGTCCGTTTCTATACACACATTTCTGGACGTTATCAGCACTGGATGTTCTCCAAACGTCCCTGCCAGGGACTTCCATTAACTTCTTCTGTGCAGCCCAAGCATACAGCGCCACCCTGGCTTTCCGACTTGCTAGCGCTGCTTATAAGAAGCCTCAGCCTTCCCGGGTCTTTCATTGAATCCTTAACATTGTGAAGCTCAGACCAATTTGGAATCGCTGCCTTACTGCCCATTCTGAATTGTGCTTTGCCTGTGGCTCTTCCCTGCTCATCTGCTGCCTTGCTCCAATTCCTACAGCCCTGCATTGCAATCTCAGTCCAACCCCTTCTGCCCGCCGTCAGCATGTTCACTTCTTCCTTTTGTGTGGGGTCGCTGCAGCCATTTACTGGTTTCTTGTGCCAATTTCCTGCAGCTCCCAGCCCTTGCTTATTTTGCCGTGTCCATGCAGTCTCCTGTCGATCACTTGCAGTTTTCCTTAAGTCTACTACCCTGCTCTGCTCCCTCGGGTTTATTCAGTCTCAAGCTTTACCCAGTTTAGTCAGTCCCCAGTTTCAGGTCTGTACCTTTTCCCTTATAGTCCAGTGTTCCATAGCCTTGCATAATTTGTGTGTATCCAGACCAGATTCCCAGCCTGCTTTGGTCACCAGAGCACTGTTCAGTTACCTTATATTAGTTCTGTGCTACATCTTTCTGCATTCATAGTTTCCTGTTCTGAATTTGTTTTCCTTTCGGGGTCTTAAGAGTCTGGTTTTCTATGGTGTCTGCACCCGTGCCTCTGTGTATTCCTTTGTACAGAGATTGGGTTGTGAACCTTAGGAGTGGATCTCTGCCATTTCCATCGTCCTACCTGTAGTTTATAGTGCATTTCATCTAACAGTGTGTTTGCTGTTCCCACAGTAGGTACCCACTGTATGTTGCAGTTGGAACCACAGTCTTGTATCCTATAAGTGTACTCCTGGCTTGTTCCTTAAGGTCCAGACACAGACGTCACTCTTGCTGTCCTTCTCACATGGGTCTGCATTGTGAAAGTCTGTTACAGTACCTTTCACAGAGGCATTGAGCTTTTCTTATTACTGGGGTAGTCTAGATCAACCAGTGTACACCCGTAATGGGATTCCGCATTGTTTGTCCAGTACATGATTACCATCCGTTCCAGTTAGTGGTCTGGCTTTTCTACTTGTTCCGTTAATATTGACCTGTTCTTCCTTTTGTTTGCTCTCCTGCTGTATGCACTTGCCTGTTCCTTTATATAATCGGCATAGCAGCCCCCAAATCTACATAGGGTGCCATGTGCACATTCTCAACCATAAACTTTTTTTTTTTTTTTTACAATGCAAGACCTACACCACACGTGGGATGCGTTTTAGGATCGGTCAACCCCCGGGACTTACATTCCCGTCACACAGCGGCAGTAAATTTGAAAGCACAATTAAATACTTCTACACTTTCCGCTATTGAATATCAACTTAAAGAGACTGCCACCAAGAAGCTCCAATTTTGCTTTCCGAAACTCCCTCTCATGTAAACCAAAGAGAAACAATCTTGCTAAATAGCTCCCTCAAAACAAGATCAGCAGTGGACCATGCAACCACTTAAACCTTTATGCAATAGAGCAACAGCTTGACATACACTACTGAGACCCGACAAGAGGTTTCTGGACCAACTAGGCTGTTATTTACCCCGCCTACACTTTAAGCATTACTGCCGTGAAAACAAAGCGGGAGGCAGACTGACAATCGGCCATAAAGAGCACAAAAGGATATGAAATGCCTGGCACACCTATTAGCCTTGTGAAATACTATGCAAAAAATGAAAGTAGCGCATCATCCAACCTATCCTTTGGTTCTAATAGACAAACAGCGTAGAACGCATGTATTTTTTCATACATTTGAGAGAAGCACATCAATCTGCCTCTTAAGATAGTCATCCTGTGAGATTTTAATTAATGGGCACACGATCTTGAGGATACTCTGGCTCTAAAGGCAGCCAAGTGAATGATAAAGCTAAGTGTTCAACTCACTTCAACACCACCAACTCACAAAGCCACACGTTTGACTGGTTAGTGACTGACAAAAAAACTCCAATACAAAATATCTTTTAACTCCGCTAGGATGGTCGGGTCACCAAGTTCATGCCTTCTGTGTAACTGACCAAATTGCCCTCCCACACATTAAGGAAATTCTGTCTAATCCAAATTCAGAAAACCTCACATTTAACATATTTGCACACTGTATATTCAAACTATATAACAATAAATTATTTGAAATAACTGACCGAATAGTACCTCTGATAATAAACAGCACACCATGTTCGGTTTACTATGGCTCTCGAAAAACTATGTCAAGATTCATCCAATAACCAACCTAATAGGATATTTAAAAAAGAATTGGTAATGCCAATAGTTTTGGCATTTACTGCCGTTTGCATTTTGCATTTATAGGCACCAGGGTGCAAGGAGGAGTGTTTAAAGTTTCAAAAGGAGGATACGATAAGGGGTGCAGGTGTGGAATAGAATGACAAGGGGAATAGAGCATGGGAGGAAGCCATTGATACAGGGTGCGATCGATAATGAGTTGGGGTGAGAGGGTAAGGCGAGTGGTGTGATTAAGGGGGTATGTAGGGCAGGTGGGACTAGCGAGAAAGAGGTCGTGTGCGTGGTAGGGGTAGAGAGAGGGGAATAGATTAGAGAAAGATGGGGTAGGATGGGTGAAGGTAGAGAGTGAATGTAATCACTTATGGAGGACTTGCATGTAGTGAAGTCAGAGTTAGATTTAATATTTTGCCCAGTATCATACATTTTGGGTAAATAGTGAGGCAAGCATTTTAACATTCAGCAAATTCTGCGCTTGACATGCTTAGCGCCAAAATCAGTGACAAAACAGTGTACTCAAGATCTGTGCAAATCTTGCCAGTTAACCATAGGAATCCTCTGTATGCGAGAGGCAATCTGTTTAAAAACAGCCTGACCTCCCTTTGGCATAGCCGACAACCAGGCCATACTGACAGGCAACATAATATGGCCAGCCAGCAAGCGGCATTCTTTGGTCGTTTCGATTGCAAAAATATACCTGTGAAATGGGGCAACCTAATAAAGCATGAGAGAAGAAAATGCACCCCTTTAAATAATCCCAAGGGTCTAAAAACAGCAACAGTATTGCCCCTATTCAGCTTAGGTGATGGAACAGATATTAAATAGTGATTTTCTCACTTAACCACTAAGGCGTTTGTCATACAATCATAAATGAATGTGCTCAGTTGATGGGGAGAACCAAGTGTGGGGTTGTTTGGCAGGGAGGAGGGGCATTGGGGGGGGGGGGAGTTTGTGGGAGTGTTTGTTACTCCGAGTGCCCTTGATATTCCAGAGTGGTCCATGATCACAGGTCTGAGGCGGTTGTGGGGGGGTGGGGGGGAATTGAGAGATTGGTTTGGGGACAAGGCCGGATGACTATGAAGGGCATCCAAAATGAGCACGGGAGAGGTTGTGACTGGACTGAAGGACTTAAAAATTGTTATTGGGAATTTACAGGGGAGGAGGGGGGGGGGGAGCCTGTCAAGATAAAGTCAGGAAAGTTCTGCTGTATATGAAGAGACATGGAACTGGTGAGGCCTTTCTCTAACAGACCCATTTAACGGGCAGAGTGAGAATAAATGGGCAACGCAATGGGGGTGCCCTAGATACTATTCATCATTCTCCTTCGACACAAGTGGGTTGGCCATTTTGATCCACAATTCCCTCATGGTTCGTCTTTTGGAGATCTCAAAAGACCAAGAAGGCAGGGCACTATTATTGACCAGATGTAAATAAGGGGGGGGCAGGGGGTGGTCAGAAGGTGGTGGATATTTGATATTTATTTGTTACCTACTATTTTATTGATGTGTGTCAGGGGCAAAACCACTCGGGACTAAACGTTCCACTCTTGGGTGCACCACACAGCCTCCAGGATTGACTTTATTCTGGTTTCTAGGCAGGTGGGCATGGGGGCCAGTGAGATTTTACTGAGAACTATCTCAGATCACTCACCAGTAAAATTAGAATGCCGTATTCCTGGGGAGAAATGTGAAGGGAGTGAACTGGCACTTAAAGTCGGAGTCGCACAAAGACTCAGTATTTCATGATCAACTCAGCACATACAGGCCTTTTTTTCCAATCAATAGTGGCACTGAACTGCCCCGGGGTATTGTGGGAAACTTTCAAATGTTACATACAAGGGTTTTGTTTGGGGAAGGAGGCAGGGATTTTGAAACAGATTAGAGGTGATCGAGAAGCCAATGAGGTAATGTTGAAGATGTGTAACGGGTGTTATGGGAGACGGAGAACGTGGAGGTGATGGCAGATATCCAGCAGGTATCATACTTGAATAGCGTTGTGTGAATGTAAACACTTGCCACATCCGAACTAAATTGTGGACATTGGCATGGGCCTAGACCGGATTGAGTTGTGAATGATGGCAGGTGCCGCCCCAGGATGTAATTGCAAGTGTTGGCATGTGCCACGCTTCGAAGGGGCTGGGAGCGGTAGCCTGCACGAGCAACTGAAGAAGATGATGAATGCCGACCTCTGGCGCATATGGATGGAGTAGCCTTGGCTAACCGAAGCCGCACACCGACTGGATTGGGAATGCTCTCTGGGCCAGATTTGAAGGGACGCACAAACGCCTGCCAGCCCCGCATACAGACAGGTTGACGTAGGTGGCTGGGGCTGAACTTGGGCAAGATTATGAAATGTGAGTAGACGCCATGTGTGAAAGGGACTGAGTGTCGAACGGTCCCAGATCCGGACGGAGATGCTGAGACGCTCGCGCATCTCATCTGGAGAGAAAGTTTAGCGCTGCGCTTCCAGACAGCAATGCCAAGTAACCAATCCCCCGACAATTTCACCTCTCTGCATAGACCCCTCAAACTCTAAACAAACAACCACAAGCCTACAACACAACAATCTGCACAAACCTCACTGCAACAACGAAACAAACCACAAATACTCGCACAACAGCACACAGCAAATACCGACCGTAAAACACCCCAAGCCCAGCCTACGGAGTTGTCGGGCTGAGGTCGCCAACAGCACATCACTGCTTTCTTGCACTTTTCCAGCTTATTCCCACTAACTCACACCCCCAACCACCCTCTTTTTTTTTTTTTTTTTTTTTTTTTAGAGCTGCCACCAGGGCACCACTCCGGTGGCGATAATGCGCGGTACAAATATCCCTTAACATTAACAAAGAACTGGATGCTTTACAAGAGAATGCATTGAGAGGGGTCCGCTACCTGCTGTGAGAAACCTCTGGGTATCCTAAGACCTACTCCCCTTGAATCCTCTTCTCAGGTGGCCAGGGATAGGCCATCGCTTTTGGATACTCTGGGATGAAGAAGCAAGGGAGAATCACATGGGTGGAGTCTCCTTGGGGAGAAGATCTCCACAGGCAAGACATAGTATCCCCCTTTCCCTTAATAAGGGCCAGCCTAACACTACCCCAGCCTTTATGGGCTTTTGTAACACATTTTCCATCATTTAACACACTATAGTACTGGGATGAGAAGCAGCAACTAAGAGCGATGCACAGTGGTAGGTCATTTCACCACTCTAGTGCTGAGACGAGAATGTCCCTTTAACCATGGTCAGGCAATTGGACTAAATGACTCACACCTGAGGTCACTCAACAAACCTCACGTTTAGAAGAGTGCAGGCAGTTCAAGAATGCAGGACGGAGAAACCTGCTTGCGGGAAGCAGGAGCTGTGGCGAGCTGCATGAAGGGAACTAGCGTGCATCCTGGAAGCTATGACAATGGTGAGGCAGAACAGAGAGGGGGCAGGCGGCAAGAAAGCAGGCCAGAGCAGAAGGGGCAGCAAGAGGACCGGAAGCAAAGCAAACGCTTTGGAGGATCAGGCCTTCCCAGAGAGAAGGCTGGCAAGCGTTCGTAAAACCATGTAACGTGTGGGAGAGGCAGATGGATCGCCAAAGTGAACAAGCAGCAGAAGCCACATTAAGAGGGTCACGTACCAATAAAGTGGGGGAAATGGGTGGTCTAGAGGGGCAGAGCAGGAAGGGAACATGCAGACAGTTGATGGTGGTCGGTCATTTTTTCGAAAAAATAATGTCGAAAAAAAATGTCGAATTCCTTTTTTTTTAAAATTATATATTTATTTTGGGGTTCGGGATAAAAAAAAAATAGGTAAAACAAAAAAATGGGGAGTTGGGGGGAACCCCCCATTTCGAAAAAAAAAATGCATTAAAAAAAATGTGACTTTTTTTCGACATGTTTTTCTCTCGAAAAAACTTTCGACATTATTGCAGTTGAAAAAAGGACTATAAACCACAGTTGATATGTCTCGAGAGACCCAAAATCAAATAAAGCACATGATATGATTATGATATGGCATGTATAACGCACCTATACACAAGTGTTTCAAGTCGCGACGAGGCAAGGGAGGGGGACAGAGAGAAGACAGACAACAATCCTACTAGGCCTGGTGTCATTCAGATCGCGCAAGTGCTTTGGAAGGGCGAAGGGGGAAAGTGCAGGGGGAGGGCGAGGGGACAGTGCTGTACATGGAATAATATAATAATAACAATAAGTAAAAAGTAAGGCCAGCAGGTGGTAAGTGCAGACATCAGGTGTCAAGTGCTGGTAGAGGGGCTGTAGGGATACAGAAAACAGTCCCCAAGTGCAGGGGTTGCCAGGAAGGCAGTGCAGGTGAGCGGCTAGCGGGGGAGGGGACCTGTGTCCGAGATCAGATGGTGGCCAGGTAACCAGTGCAGTTTCAGTTCAGCCAGGAGGTGAGCAGGGGAGAGGAGGAGAAAAAGCAGAAGCATAGAGAAAGGTTTTGAGGTGCTTCCGGAACTGGAGATGATTCTCCTCAAGTTTTAGGGAGGCTGTTCCAGAGGGAGGCACCAGCTGAAGAAAGATCTACCCCCAACTCGTTGCTTGTAGAAGCGACTGAACCTGAGGGAGTTGGAGGCGGAAGAGCGAAGAGCCCGAGAAGGAAGAGAGAGTCGAAGCTATTGAGGCCCCAAGCCCCAGAAGGCCTTCTGTACAATGCAGAGGGTTTTGAACTTAATCCTCGCAGCCACTGGAAGCCAGTTCAGGGATTTCAGTCCTGAAGAAATACGATCCCTGGGCGTGAGACCAAGGACAAATCTCGCTGTCCTGTTCTGGATGAGTTGCAGAGGACGGAGAGTAGAAGCACACAGATTTAGAAAGAGGCTGTTGCAATAGTCCAGCCTAGAGAGAACCAGAGCTCTGGAGACAGTGAGCTTCTGGGGGAAGGAGGGGAAAGGAAGAATATCTCCGAGGAGGTGCAATTGGTAGTGTGACTTCATAGAGACGTCAGAGGTGTGAGGAGAGAAGGAGAGTGTGGAGTCGAAGAGGACCCCAAGGTTTTTAGCCTCACAGGTGGGAGCAGGAAGAGGGCCAAGAGAGGCCGACCAGAGTGACAGGAAAGGAGGGTGTGGGTGTGCCGATGAGGAGCTGCTCGGTCTTACTGGCGTTAAGGTAGAGATCATTGGTGGCACACCACTCCTGGATGGTGGACAGTCAGAGATGGGAGAGGAGGTGGCAGAGGGTAGCCTGAAAATTAGCAGAGTGTCATCGCACAGCACTGCAAGCTGGGGAAGAGAGCGGCAATGCGGTGGGCAAGAAGTGCCAGGTATTGGTTGAACAGCCAGGGAGAGAGGTTAGACCCCTGGGGAACACCACAAGTAGAGATGGAGATAGGAGGAGAGAAAGGACCAAAGTTGAACCTGGGAGGGTCGATCAGGGAGGAAAGAAGTCAGCCACACTAGGGCCTGACCGGTGAGCCCCAGTTTATCATGGAGATGGTTGAGCAGGATGGCATGGTTGACCGTGTCAAAGGCAGAAGAGATATCAAGTAAGATGAGGACACAGGGGGTGTTGGATCTAGGTTGGAGCGCAGGTCTTCACGGATGTTCAGGAGAGCAGTTTCCGTGCTTTGGCAGCTCTGAAGCCAGACTGATGATCAAGGAGACAACCAACAGATTCAGTGTGAAGATTGCGCTGGGAGATGGTCAGCTTTCCCAAGAGTTTGCCCAGGAAAGGAGTGATGGAGATTGGGTGATAGTTAGTCGGGCAGGAGGGGTCAGCAGAGGGTTTCTTAATAAGAGGGTGCACAAGGGAGTGCGTCAGAGGGGAAGTGAAGACTTCAGTGGCGAAGGAGTGGTTGCAGAAGTCGGACAGAGCAGGAGCCAGGGAGTCAATGTGGTCCTTGATGGTTTTGGAGGAACAGGGATGAACCTGTTTTGACGAAACTTTCATAGATCAGACTTGTCTAGAAACCTCATCTGGGGAGAACAGGTGAAAGGCAGAAAAGGAGGAAAAGCAGGGAGTAGAGCGAGGAAGGGGAGAGGAGAGAGAGAGGATAGGATGCCCTGAGTTTTTTTAATGAAATGAGAAGCCAGTGCCGAGCAGAGGGCCTGGGAAGGGACAGGAGAGGTCGAGACTGCAGCAAGATTGGCCATTTCCTTGCAGATTTTAAAAAGAGTTCAGCTGAGTTGTTAGATGCCACAGACTTGGGCTTGGATGTGAGCTCTCTTCTTGGTGCAGACAGAGAACCGGTATTGCCTTTGGAGCAGGCGGCAGGCCAGTTTGTCAGAGGATGCATATGAAGCACACCATTTCCTCTCAGCCATCCTGCACTTGCGTTTAAGGGCGACGAGGTAGGAGTCGTATTTGGCTTTGGGCTTCAGGCGGATCCTCATGACGGGGACAAGAAGATCGAGAGTATCAGATATAGCAGAGTGGAGCATGGAGAGGGCTGCATCAGGGCGTGAGTCAGCCAAAAGGAGGGGGGGGGGGGGGAGTGACAGTGACAGCCTCAACTGACACACGCTTCATGGGTCGGATGACCGTGAAGGTGGGGGGGGGCAGTGATGGAGTTGGCTTGGCCTGTGGTGTAGAGGGTGAGCTGGGAGGAAAGGAGAAAGTGATCACTCCAGGAGAGAGGGGTGGTGAGAAGGATAGAAAGGGGAAGGTCTGAGGAGATCAGAACATCCAGAGTATGGCCTGCAGAGTGAATCGGGCCAGAGGGGAGAATAGAGAGTGAGACAGGGTCGGAAATGTTGCAAAAGAGTCCAGAGGAAGGACAGGATGCATCCAGGTGGACGTTGAAGTCTCCAAGGAGGAGAAGTTGATGGGTCGAGACCAGGAGGGAAGAGGAGAGGTCCGCCCACTCAAAGAGGAAGGAGGAGATCTGACCAGGTGGCTGGTATATAGTAGCCACACTAAGGGAATGGAAGAGAAAGAAAGAAAGAGAGAGAGAAAGAGAGAGAGAGAAAGAGAGAGAGAGAGAAAGAGAGAGAAAGAGAGAAAGAGAGAGAGAGAAAGAGAGAGAAAGAGAGAAAGAGAGAGAAAGAGAGAAAGAGAGAGAAAGAGAGAGAGAGAAAGAGAAATAGAGAGAAAGAGAAAGAGAGAGAGAGAAAGAGAGAGAGAGAGAGGGGGAGACAGAGGGGGAGACAAAAAGAGAGAGACTGCAGACGAGGCATTCGAAAGAGGAGTAGGCCCGAGTAGAAATGACAAAGGCAGGAATCCACTCGGGGAAGATCCGGGCTACACCCCCTCCGGATCGGTTGGACCTGGGCGCGGAGGGGATCTTGTAGTCGCCGGGGAGGAGAGAGTCAAATCTTGTGACAGAGCTAGCCGTGAACCAGGTCTCAGTGAGACCGAGGATATTGAGGTCAAGTTACTCCAGATGTCAGAGGAGTGCGACAGCTGAGCGAGAGTTAAGAGTGGCAATATGGAGAAGGTTGCCGTACTTGAAAGACTTCCAGGGAGGGGTACAAATGAGAGGTATGCCCTGCAGAGGTGTAGAAGAAGCCCGAGGGGGGGAGAAAGGGAAGGAGGAAGGGGCAAGGCGGAGGGAGCAGAGGGAGGTGTTGAAGCCGCGGAAGGGGGCTGTGGGGGGGGGGGGGGAAGAGCGGACAGTAGGAGAAGAAAGGAAATTGATGAGGCGCGGGAAGCGTCTATCGAAGAGGACAAGGTTGGCCTGAGGGCCTTGGGCCAAGCCGGTACCATTCACATAAATATTAATGATGACCTTAGAGGAGTGGAAGGAGGACAGGAGGGCCTCCCACCGGGTACCACCATTAATGGGAGAGGAAGAGAAAGGTGAAAGCACAGAGACCATATGTAGGATCCATAGGTCTGGTGAGGGAATGACAAAGAGGATGTCAGTGAAAGTTTGCCTGGAGAAGGCACTGGTATAAGTGCAATAGAGAACCTGGAGTTAACGTGTGCGAGTTCCAAATGCACCCTTGAATACCGAACGTACTAGATGTATTCTTGAATACTTTACAGAATTAAAGCAACATGAACGTATGATTGAATAAGCATTTCTGAATGTCGCACAGAGATAAGGTAAACAAAGAGAATGTTTGGAATGGAACAAAAGCAATGTGGTGCAGGTGGCAAATACCACAAAGCAAGTTGAATAAATACAAGTGTTGGCAAAGCAAGTAAAATCTCAAGAAGGGCTGAGAAGAGAAACTAGTATCAACAGTATAACCAAATTAGGTTCCATGTGTTAACATGCACCATACAAAAATATCGCCATATTTTTGCGGCAATATTAAGGCATGGAACCTGCGGGGGGACACCCCCGCAACCCCTGCTCCCAAAAACCCCAAAACGTATCCCCCCAAAAAATATCACCTATGGCCGTTCCAGGCGACCATATATACGCCGATATTTTTGGTGGGGATAATATGTAGCGATACCCCAAATTAAGGGTGAGCAAGTACTTTTCTCTGTCAAGGGAAAGCAGAGGACAATTTTTGTAACATCTCATGAAAAGGGGTAGCGGTTGCGGGATCTGTGATGGGTGGACTGTGTGATCCGTAAAATACGCCTAGACAGAGGGCCCAGCATGGAAAGCAAATGAAAGAGTGTATACCTTGTATTGGTGAACCAGAGAAACTACCCTTGGCAAGAAGGTTGGGGAGGGTCCCAATCCTTTGAGAATTCTTTTTTGTTTGAACTTTCTATCTTGAAACATGGGGAAGGGAACCCCGAGAGGTTTGTGGAACAGTTTTGAACCTGGAAAGGGGAACTGAAAGTAAGCCAGGAGCTGGAAGAAGCCCAGAACTTTGTTTGGAACACAATTTCTTTTATTGCGGACATCCCTACACATTGTTTAGCTTTAGCTGTGAGGGCAAGTATAACAGTTTTGGACACAGACAGACTTTAAAGTTGAACTCTTTGACTAAGACTGTCTTTCGTTTCTTTAGGAAGGGGAATCAGACCTTAGCTTAGGGCAAGATCGGTCTTCATCCATCCCGACATTTAAGTTAAATAAAGTGAGTTTGTTTGAATTTTGAACACGTGGTCTGTGTATTGCTTCACGATGCCTTCACACTGCATCAATCTGCACAGATCAGACAATAGGTGGGAGAGCCAGAAGACTGGGGCCTTCTTGGAGTGGCTCCTGATGGAGGCACGGCATTCCCATGCAAGTGGACAATGTGAGAAACTTGCAGGCGGAATAAGTGTTCAGGAAGGCATTTCGGGAACACTACAGTACTCTGTACTCATCCAAAGGAACGCAATCAGAGGAGGATATCCAGCAATACATGGATGGGGTGGAACTACACTGGCTGTCCCACGAACAAGCAGAACACTTGACAGGGAGGTGACACTGGAAGAAAATCAGGAGGGTGATCAAAGACCTACCTAGGGCGAAGTCTGCAGGACTTGACAGTCTTACTGGAGAATTCTATAAGGCTTATAGTAACATACTCGTCCTATACCTACTACAAGTATATGAGGAGGTAGTCCAGCTGGGCACCCTTCCGCCGACACTTAGGGAAGCCACAATTACAATCTTGCAGAAGGAGGGGAAGCCAGTGAGGACTTGTCCTCGTATAGGCCTACATCCTGGATTAATGTGGATAGTAAAATCCTGGCTAAATTGCTTGCAACTATGCTCCTCCCCTTTATGCGTGAGCTAGTCCAGGCAGATCAATCATGGTTTATTCTGGTGAGAAACACCACCTTTGTGCTCCGGCGATTCTTTGGCCTTCTCAAGGGGGCGAGGCAAGACATACCAGCAATCTTATTAGACACAGAAAGCATTCGACTGGCCATATTTTGTTTCGCACGCTCTGGCAAATGGGCTTGCTGCACAGGTTTTGGAAATATGTTTCTCTTTTATAAGCGTCCCCTGTGGCAAGGGTAGTTGCAAATGGAGAACGCTCAGCACCTTTGCCGATGGAGAGGGGTGACGCTCCAGTGCCTCACCGTTACTCTTTGCACTACCTATGGAACAGTTGGCCACAGTGCTGAGAGACCACCACTTGCAGAGAGGTATACAACTGTACTCTCATAAGGTTATTCTCTCTTTATATGTGCATGATGTTGCCTTACTTTTAAAGGACCCACTAATGCAGCAGATAATACACTTTGGGGAAATGTCAGGGTTAAAAATCAATTATGATAAATCTGCGATACTCCCTCTCACAGATGGGGTATAGCTCTTTGATGATGACTTTGTGTTTAGGTTGGAGCCCGTTCACAGCAGATATTTGAGGGACACAGATATTCAATTTAGGGAGAATTACAGCAGAGCGGAGGACAGGCTGCAGGAGCAGCTAAATAGGTAGAAGGGGCTCACCACTCCTTAATGGGCCATGTCGCAGCCATCAAGATGGTGCTACTACCCATATTTTGGAATCTACTGATAATTCTCCCAAAATGCTTTTTTAGGAAGTTGCAGGGAATGTTGGCGGGCTTCCTGTGGGCGGGGAAGGTCCTGAAAGTGCAATGGGAGGTTCTCACACAGTCTTAGCGTTGGGGGGCCTGGCGCTCCCAGATTTTGAACATTACTGCTGGGCAGCACAAGCCAATTTCCTATCATTTTGGTACGAGGAGAGGCCCAGTGGACCTCATGTTAAAATTGAAAGGGCAATAGGGGCCCCTCATTTATTATGGGCAGCGATTCTGGAAAGTATCAACCAGAGGGGAGGGAGTACAGGGTGGTGGCTAGTACATGTGTGGCATGGCAGAGGCTGGCGAATTACCTAGGGCGGGCCAGCTGTATTGTCCAGGACTCCCGGCAAAGTACATTCCTGGCCTGTCTGTCATTAGTGAGCGGATATACAAAGTACTGATGGATAAGCTGGCGGTGACAGAGCTTGGTGACTTATGTGAACAATAACTTTCTGACCCTGGATGACTTCAAGCAGAGGGAGGGGAAGGGGGGGGGGGGGGGGGGGAAGCACGACCGCGGTGGATGTATTCCTCAAATTTAGGATTAAGAATGAGTTCAGGGCTGCCCGCGCCCCCACCTTCCTGAGGCAGCCGCCTACCTTTCTCCAGCTGCATGCGGTGACGGAGGCATGAGGTGAAGGACAGCTGGTTTCCCAGATTTATGAGAAGATGAGGGCTGTGACCCAACAAGCCGAGGATAAGGTGAGACGGAGGTGGTAGAGAACATTTGGGGAGGGGATTGGGGATGAGGCATGGCTCTACATCAGGGCCCAAATCCGCAATGTGTCGCTGAACGCCCAGTATAACCAAATACATTTTAACTATATGCGCCAGACCCATTATACAGCACTCAAGTTCGACAAATATTGCACAGAGGTACCAAGGGAATGCTCTCGTAAGTCTCCTGAGGCAGATTTTATGCATCTGGCAAGGATATGTCCTCCATTCATGCAGTTCTGAGGGTGAGGGGGTGTTCGAAACTTTATCAGCCATAGTCAGAGAGGCAGTCTTGGTGATGGCGCTACTGGGTCTCACCTGGGTCTGGCCCAGCCGTACAGGTGATTGGGGGCTGTTGATTGTGGCTCGCAGACGGATAGCTATTACTTTGTGGAAGGGGCCGGAGGCGAAGAAAGAGCAATGGCTGGAGGATGTGGTGTATTGTTATGGGTGATGTGGTTGACATTCACACATTACTGCTACACCCACGCCCTCCAAATACCTGGGGACCGTATGTCCAGTTCTTGTTAACTGAGCCTGAAACACCAGCAATACTGGACTAAAGGCATCAGGCAACCATGTGGCATGTGGTAGAGCGGTGTGAGGATGGGGGGGTGGGGGTGGGTGTGGTGGGGGAGGGGGGGGTTGTGAGAGGGTCGTAGCGACAGGATGGACACCCTCAATAACTGAGGGTGCAGCAGGCCTGTATTTGATGCTACGGTCTCACCGGACTAATGTGGGTGCAATGGACAAGGATAACCAGGGACATGGAGGAGGATGCTGTTATGTACTTTTTTGTGGTAATGGCACTGTTTTGTTATGTTGTGGTTTGTTGATATGCATTTGTAAAGCGCACTAAACCCAAGGCATCTGGGCGCATATCTTAGGGTCACAAGTTAGGGTATGAGTTTTAAAATCAATGAACAGTTTTTTTTTTAACAAAATAAACAAATGAATGTGCTCTGACAAATCATAAATAAAGTCCAAAATAATAAATATAAACACATATGGCTATTGATTACCTTAACAAGAATGTAAAAAATACATTTGTGTTGCACTACAAATCATCGTATTATAGTGATGAACACTTGTTAATAACGGGGTCTTAAGGTCATCCCTTGATTTGGGAGGCGGTGGCATTATTTGTTCACAAGTGAGACACAGCAGAATGGCATAAGGGTCCGATTTCGGGTCGTTTGGCAGCACATGGTGGTAGTATTCAGAGGATGCCAGATATTCCTCTTCACTCTGTAACTATGATGTTTCCTGCATACAAACAAGTAATTCTAAACTTTAAGTGTACACCTTAGATCTCTGAAATGCAGTGGGGAAACCCCTAAATCACAAAACGCAGCCACATCCAGGCCAGCTTTGCAGAGCGTGAACCCTGCACAGGCCCATAGGTGTAACTACCCAGTCACACAGGCCGACATTGGGCTCTGAGTACTGTCATGGTGCTGGGGTGATGTCTGAGTCAGAGGGTTGTCCCACGGACGTCCTCCGAACCTCCGCTTGGGTCAGAGCGGATCATAGACTGAAATACATGTCAGGGGCTGCGAGGCATCAGTGTTCACGGAGGCCACGCCGCGGGAACCCCCCCTCCCCCCAGCTTCAGCCGCTAGCACAGGTACCTTGGAATAGGCTCCGTTTCAGCCACGCACTTCCACAGTTATTTCCTCCATGTTGGGATCGCAAGGACCGACGGGAACAATTACGAAAACATTTTGGTGTGAAACAGAGAATAAGAGAGAGGGAGCGAAAGAAGGGAGGGACAAAGGGAGAGGATTAGGTGGGCTACACCGGAAGGCCGGGCCTGAGGAATGGCAGGAGGGGCAGTCAAGCTCAGAGGACGGGTGACGCGCATTCAGAGGACAGCAGGGAAGCCAAGGAAACAAAAACTAGGGGGCAGGCCGAAAACAGGAGCAGAAATAGACGAGGGGGGCATGGGCTGGTATATTACAAAGCAGCGACTGAAGTAAAACATTAACGTGGTAGCATTCGGTCATTTTGCTTTGGCATGGCAGCGGGACCACTAAGGGATGAAATGGCAGAAGCACTATGGAAGAATTCATACATATATGAATAACCTAACACTGCTGTAATCCCAGCCCTTCCTGAGCCTCTCTCGCTTGTACCATAAACTCATACACTCACATGTTCCTATTCCCTTATGATCTGTATAGACCTTGATCACTGTACACATAACATGAAGCATGATGAGCGTGAAAGCATAAGCAACACTTAGCAAGCAGAATGAGACATACTGGGAGGTTTTCCCACAGTGATTATACAGACACTTGGCCCCGGAGGCAGGCAAAAGCAAAACATAACCAGTCCTAAATACAGCTTCCCAACATTATCATAAGCCGTAGGAATACCAGGCACACACGCTTAACACGTGTTATTAGACACATGTGTCTGAGCAGGAACTCAATTCCCCTGTTCCCCTTCCACCTGACCAACCCACTGTAGACCATACTCCTTCCTTCTCAGGAGCGCAATGGTATTCATTTTCACCACTTTTTGTGCAAATCACAAATTAGCCTGTTCCTCCTCGGAACGTATAAAAGTTCCCCAATCAGTCCCTAGCCTCTCATAACGATGCGCGCAAACAGAGAAAAGTAACAAACCGAGTCTTTAGTTCAGAAACAGAATAGCGAGGCAGAGTAGACAGCCAGTAACCCAACTGCAACGTAGTGAGCACAAATAACACAAGCAGATAGGACTTAGCTTTTTGTGCGGAAGCCCACACGGGACTACCCGGACCAGGAGATCATCATTAGCATAGAAGTGGAGATGCTGGAGGTTTCATCGCCGCACGCCCGGAGTCCAGCCGTGCCTTCTCAATCCCTCTGCGTGCCGCTCCAAGAGATCCTCAGCATTCTCGCTGTCACCGCCCATGCAAACAGAATTATCTGCACCAGGCACGGGCGGTTGACTAATAAGCCGTTGCCAATCAGTCAGCTGCTGATGCGAGCCAACAACTACAAAAAGGCCCAAGTGCTGCTGGGAATTCCAGACCCAAGGCTGCTGCAGCTAAACTGCCTTTCCTTGGTCCACTGGTTATCTACCACGTTGCATAATCCTAAGTCTGCCCCAGCCCCTAATCCTGACTCATCAGCACCCGTCCTATCCATTTCCCCGTCAGTGATCCATAGCTGCATATGTTTGTTCATCGGCTAAAGGTATGTTGACATGTCATCCTTACCCTTCCCTCCGGATCTCTCCATATTAGCTCCTTAGTGTGGCCCTAACTTATCCATCTTTCATTTTGGTATATTGATAAGCAATGAAGTGTTCTTCCCACCTACCTCCGTTCATGGAAGCTAGCTTATGGAGATAGAGAGGGAACTGACTAGAACTGATCCTCCGAGTATTGTTTCAGCTGCGTATGTGCCCCCCATAGGCATTCCTTCTAGTTATGGGGAAAAGAGCCAGGTTTTGAGTAGTTTTCTGAATAGAGGGTGAGCGCTCGTGTTACAAATGTCCTTTGGTAGCTCATTCCAGGTTTTTGGTGCAAGGTGAGAGAAAAAGAATACTCAGAATACTTTTGTTGTATGGTTTTTGGTTCCAAACGGATGTCTCTGCTATATTTTAGTGACCTTGTTGGGTGATAGACGTTTATTTTCTCTCTTAGGTACTCTGCACTTTGGCCGTAGATTGTTCTGTGCGTTATGCACACTGATTTGAACTTTATTTGCTGTTTTATTGGTAGCCAGTGTAATGTTTTCAGAGCTGGTGTGATGTGTTCTTTCCCCAGTAGTTTGAGGAGGAGTCTGGCTGCTGCATTTTGTATGCATTTGAGTTTATTTTAGAAGTCGCTCTGTCATGCCTAGATATAAGATGTTGGCATATTCTACTCTGGACATGAGAGCAATGATGGGGAGCGTTTTTGTGGGCGAATGAGAGGAATGATAGGATCCTTTTTACTGCTCGTAGGGGGGAGAACCATTTCTTGATTAGAAATTGTGGCTCTAGAATTAGTTTGTTATACATCAAGACTTCCAGGCTTTTCAATATCGTCGGTGGGGCTGGAGTTGTACTAAGTTCCGTTGGCCAAGGGATTTAGTGATTGTTTGCTCTGTTTTTAGAGATACTTTTCAAAACACTGAAAAATTACTACTAACAGGTAAAAATATCAGACAACACTATTAATAGATTACATATATAGTCATTGGTTGAGGACAGAATACAAATCCAACCCCTGTAAAAGAAAGAACAGATTAGATTATGCACGAATGGGCCACAGAGAGTTAACCCTAACTTCAATTGTCCTTCCCTAGGTTGTCTGGAGCCTATGCCCAAAAGTTCAGGAAAGTTCCGATAAAGTTTGTGAAGCTGGGGAAAAATTAAAAAGGTGGGGTCTCTGGGGTCCAGTCAACAGTTCCAAGGGTTAGAGTACAGTGCATTCTAAGAAGTGTCCCCAACTTTCGGAAGTCTTGCGCCAGCAAGCTATATTAAAACCAAATTATAGTAAAAGTTAGGAAAACGTTTAAAAGGAGTATAGGGGCAGGTAAGTACAACTGTAACT
Organism: Ambystoma mexicanum; assembly: GCF_040938575.1. Classification (NCBI taxonomy): domain Eukaryota; kingdom Metazoa; phylum Chordata; class Amphibia; order Caudata; family Ambystomatidae; genus Ambystoma; species Ambystoma mexicanum. The sequence continues at coordinate 478,177,166 of NC_090938.1, forward strand.
TGCCCTCGACCCCCCCCCCCGTACACCGATTCTTCCCGAGACTTAGCAGGTCAATGGAAGATGGTCAGAGGTTGCTTTTCCTGCCGTTAATCGCAGTACTCGATTCGCAGGGGTTGCAGGTTAGAGCTGATCTCCAGTGGTCTTTCGATGGTGCAAGGACTCTCGGACAAAGAATGCAGGAAAACCTGATGCAGGACCCCTTGCAGGACTGGACTCAGGTAAGCTGTTTCGGGCTGTGGTCATCTACTCCAGGGGTCACAGCTCCCTAGCAGGACTAAGATCAACAAAACAGGGCTCCACCAGGACAAAAGCAGAAGTTGGTCACCAGGCCTGCTTCAGTTGGGTGTCCAGTCTATTCACTGGTCTCACAGCTGGACAGGAGTCTTTGCTCCTACAGGTTACTCCAGGATCTCTAAAGAAGGGGTCCTCTTCTTATCCTAAAAGCCAGGTAAGAGCCGAAACTCCCACTAGCCAATAGCAGGACTAGCCCACAAACACGCCCCAGCAGTGGTCCAATCAGAACCAGTCAGACACACTGAACCAGTTTGTCCCAGCCCACATCCTGTCAGCAACCACACACAGCCCTTCAGTAGCCCGCAAAAAGCTTCTGCTTTCCCCAGGCACTGAAATCCTTATAAGGATTTTCCTGGCCTCACAGGCCAGGAAGAAGGCTAAAGAACAAGATGGCCAAAGGATAAGGGAAAAACCATGCGGTGCGGCCATGCTTGGACACTAGCACAGTTAGTAGCCAAACGCGGAAAAGCTAAAACGAAAAGCACCAAAAACAAAAAACAAAGTGTGTTAAAAAAAGTCACTGCTGTCACCAGCATGTCCTTTTAGCACACCTAGGGGTAACCAGAAAATCCTCTGAGTTTTAGTCTAGGGCAAAACAAAAAGTGTACCTACCCCATTGATGCTTTGTACCGAACTGGAGGTGCGGGGGACACCCCTGCTACCCCTGTTCGGTATTATGGGCTTGGACCGGCATTGTAGATACAATCTTTTCGTGCAATCCCTAACAGATGAGCAAAAGACTGTAGTGAAGCTTAAGGTTTCAATGCACTGTAAAAAGTACAGGTCAGGATCAAAAATTAAAGCAAATTGTGTGGGTCCATTAAAATGCAAGGAAAGGTGAAGTAAAGAGAAATCTTTCCTAACAGACATGCAGTCTGAACTCTCATTTAACCCACTCAGCACATAAATGCCTTCCGATTGGCAAACCTGTGAAAACCCACCACAGCTACGCAGCATGTTGAACTGCTTTGCTTTTAATGGGATAACAGCAAAACTTTTTAGCCGGCCTTTGTACTTTTTAGTGGACCTAAAGATCATTACTCCTAAAGGTCGTTATTCTTCACATGGATTGAGGTGTGTTTTGCTATAGTTTAAATGTGACAGCAGCAGCATGTCTACGGTAAAAGCCTTGGTGAAGATTTTAGGATAAATTGATTGCTATTAACTTATACCTATTCGGACAACCTGAAAATGTTCCTTTCTTCAAGGTTTGGGAGGGGTGTTTTAGGCAGGTTTAGCCTTTTAGATTATGAAAGGCACAGACTTTTAGGCAGAGCCATAAGGTCCCCAGGGAAGAGGTAGAACATTTAAAATAGGTTTGTGGAGGCAGGGAAAGAAAAAAGAAAATTAAACAGGTTGGTTATTTTTTTTAAACTGCAGTTTGTTAGATGCAAACAAAGATTACCATTCAGTTATTGAGTGTGGTTTATTTATGTCACTGCAGCGAGGGACGAGCAAATCCCAGTGACCACCTTGCATGGCCAACAAGTGCATGAACTTTCTGTCTAATAGGAGGAGAAAATCTCAGTTGAGAGGCAAGGGAGTACATTCAGTGGCCGAGACCGTGCAGCAGAACAGTCATCTTGTGGCTAGGGAGAAAAGAGTTCAGGTGAGATTGGATTCGTATTGGCAGTGCTAGCTAGCCTCATGAGAATTCACAAGTGTGTTGAATCCTTAATCTGACATTCAGTTTGACTCACTGGTGAGGCGATGCAGATGTTTCCATGTAAGATCTAAGGAGGAATGTAAAAGCACTGGCATTTCCCAGACGTACATGCATGTTATTATTGGAACAATTTCTATTACTTCTCAAAAGAGCTACTCTACTTTTAATGGAAACTACCAACAGTTGTCATAAAACAGTATCTGGACTCTGCTGTATGCCTTCCTGAGCAAGAATGGTGTCTCTCTGCTGTGTGCCTTCCTGAGCAAGAATGGTTCACCGGAACAACTGACAGGCTTGCATTGCCATTGCAGACCTTAGACCACAGTCCCCACAATCTCGATTTCACTCTAGCTGCTCACAACCACTCCTCCTTGCATGATCCAGAGCAGTGACTGGCACTTCCCTACAGATACCAGCCTTTTAGAGGCACAGTCTTTTTGTACATTATGAAGTCTGACGCACCCATTCACATGTTCTGGAAATGTTACTGGTTATCAGCATTGACCCAGCACAACGTGCACATCTTAGCATGCCAACATTATTAAAAGAGAAGGACATTAAAAACCCCTATGTCACCAATATGATGGATGTATACTGCCAAGGTTCCCTTAAAACTATGCTTTTACATTAGTGCTTTCTCAGAAAGCTAATTTACCTTAGCCAAACACTGTTGGCTTCCTTATATCAAGATCCGAGTTATGGGTGACTTAGGGTATTACCAATAACTCTGATTAACCCTGTAAATGTATCATAGCAGGTCTGAGTAAATCTACGTATTATCACAAATAGAGTGGTGTGATCTCATTTTTATCCCATATAGAGCTTGGCGTGATTTGGGAGAATTACAACATCCGATCGATTCTGAAAATTACAACTAGAATTGTAGATGGTTTCCTATCAATAGCGGGAATGTATTCCACACAGGGGACCTCCGATTGACAATGGCAGTGAAGCTCGAGTGGCCCATTATGTCACCTGGAGCACTTATGTGAAATTAACCCGGATGTTGATAATTGCCCATTTACAGTTTTTTGTTGTATATGACCTCCTAGGCCACACTCACCACAACATAACAGAGCCATGCAGGAGACCAGGTACGCATGTGCCATGAATCACAGGCAACATACGCACCAGCACTTCCACCCAACCGCAACACCATTAAGCAGGGACGCAAGGACACATGTTCCACTTACCGTAATCTAGAAACAGATTGGAAGTGGGTAGCAGTACCAAACACAGCAATCACAAACAAGACAATCTTCACAACATTGAGCATGCTCCCACCACTCTAATACGTACAAAGAACCAATGGTGCGTACTGCACTACAACTTTCTAATCTACGCAATGGACACTACACAAGCACATCGAAGAAACATTTGCACCGGGACCTCTTCCATATGTACACTATTCCGTTAATACACCCAGTGGACACACTGCACGACTGGTCACTGCACAATCTCCCCCGATACACCGACAACTGTTGGTTGTTCCAATCACCACACACATGCAACCAACAATGTGTGCACTGCAGCCAAACCGCACACAATAAGCAACAATGTGGCACCTACTATCAACCAGTGGACATCATTTTCTGTGATAGGGCAGCAGCCATGCATCCAAGGGGCTAATGATGTACCCCACACAGCACACCATAGTACAGGCTATGTTTAAATCCTCACGTCTCGTGGAATGCACTCATCGGAAAATGTCCCTGCCACCACTCATGACGGAAAGACATCGCCGCTGTAGCTCACATGCCACAACGAAGGCTGCCTACAATGACCACACAAAAAAGTCGCCTGTTGGAGGTATCCGCGCATTGGAGGAGCATGCACGGATAGCGCTGGCAGACCACCTTCTATATATATTTATATATTTTATTACATCTGTTATACGCCTAGACCCGGGGGTAACACGGCGTAGTTACAGACAATGGGAGAATGCAATCTTAGAAAGTACACAAAGGCACACAGGAAAATCAGTCAGTAATATTCAATAGTATGCAAGGCAGTCAATAATATACAATAATATGCGAAGCAGTCAGATATGTACAGTTAATTGGAGCAGATTAGTGCTCTAGTTTAGTTAGAACTTATTGAAGAGCCAAGTCTTCAGGATGCTTTTGAATTTAGGGAACGAGGTTTCGTTCATAATGTGGGTAGGTAGCGCGTTCCAGTGTCTAGGTGCCAGTGTTTTGAAGCAACTGTTATCTCACGTAAAGCTCTTCTCACTCCCGCACCCCTTCTTTCCACCACCAGATGCCGTACACTACGTTTTTCAGATCCTTTTGCCACCCCATTGTCCCCCGATTCAACATTCCGCCGTCATGCAGCACTTTTCACACATCCCGTCACTGCACACTGCAGTGCAATCAAAGTTTTGACTGCGCTGCGAACAGGGAAATGCAACGCCGGAGCGGTGCCAGATGGGACCAATTCTAGTGAGCACACTGCTACGTGCAAGAGGCCCAGCCATGCACACAATAGCTTAGAGCCTTGCCACACACACTGCATCACTATCCTCTGATACACCATGGCGGCATTCCCCAAAACCTTTGACGCACAGCACGCTTCCCTCCAGCCAACCACCGGCCGCGTCCACTGTTCGCCGACAGCACGGCGTACCACAGGCCAATTAGCCTTCGGTCCGCGGAGCGAACAGGGAAATTGAATCGCGGAGCGGACCCAGACATCACAAATTTTTTGGGACGTACATTTCAGTCCTTTGCAACAAAAGTAATGGTCCAATTTGCACCAAACACACAAAAGCACGCTTTCTGATCCAAGCACCCACTCCTGCCGTAAATTTTGATGAAATTCCGTCCAGCCGCTGTAGCCGTGCGACCCCCCCCCACCCCTCGTACAAACCCCCAACAAAGTTGGCAAAATAATTCAGAGTGGCCCATATACTATTTTGCAAAGTTTGGTGAGAATTTGTCCAGGGGGAGCGAAGTTATAAGCCACTGAAAAAATGCTCTTTCTAAAAACGTGGCAGAGGTCAAGGCAAGCCAAGAGGAAGAGGAAAAGGACAGAAATTGCGAAAAGGACTCGCCGAGGCCGGCGTGGGAAACGGCTCAGGCGTAAATCAGGAGAGCAGATCAATGCGCTCTGGAGCCAAAAAATAACTATTGACACCATGAAGCGCTGCCAAATTATTAATTTGTCCCGTCATGTACTCACCAAGCCTCAATCCTCGGTCCTTTCTCTTGGTCTCAACTTTTTCCCCACCAAGGCTTTCGACTACGTGCAGGCACGTCTTGACTTATTTGCAAGATAAAAATCAAGAAATTCTTCAGCATAAATCCCACGATCACCAAGCCCTCTGTGCCTCGTACTGGCCACACCGACCTCCTTATTTCGGACATCCCATTGCTCATGGATCTAGCTTGTCTGGAAGACACCCAATTTGATTCCACTAATGTTGATTTTTCGGACTTTGACATCAACCCCAACTGGGACATACACACTAAGCTCAAGAACAAATCCAAATTCAATCCAGAGTTACCCGTGGGTGGGTGTATTGAGGCGTTCTATGATTTATGTGTCAGTGATCTAAGAAAATTACGGACAAGAACTGACAGTGGCAAATACAATCTCACTGCCTCACAACTACAGGCCATAGGCGAATTACAAAATCTGCTCAATGTGGTCATCAAGCAGGCCGACAAGGGGTGTAATATAGTGATTCAACATAGAATCCACTATGTTTCGGAGGCCAATCGCCAACTAAAGGACTGACTGCGTTATGCTAAACTATCCAAAAAACCTCTTCTTGATATACAGTTGGAGCTTAATAATCTTTGTACCAAATGGACTGATAATGGCCTCATTGAAGAGGATCTAGTTAAATTCCTCGTTCCTTCCTGTCATACCGTACCTACTATCTATTTTCTACCCAAAACACATCAATCTCTCACTCACCCACCTGGGAGGCCCATTGTCACGTTATGTGGTTGCCTCCTTGAGCATTTGGCACAACTTATTGATGAGGCTGTTTCCTTTTGTTTGCCGTCTTATCTGCAGGACCCCAAGGATTTTTTGCAACATATCACTGACACTCCTTGGGAGGAGGGTTTCCTTCTGGCTACCCTCGATGTTGTATCCCTTTATACATTATTGACCATCCAAGTGGGAACGGGAGCCTGCACATTTCTTGGAGACACGTTCATTGAATTATCATGGCCATAGCTCCATGATTTTGGAGATGTTCTTTTGTCTTACGAATAATGTCTTTCTGTTCGATGGTGCCTTTTATCGGCAAGTCAGGGGAACTGCTATGGGCAGTACTTTTGGCCCAATGTATGCCAATCTGACGATGGGGTGGTGGGAGGCTACCTTTCTACATGATTTACTTGTGTCCAGTTTTCCTACCCAAATTGTTGCTTGGTGGCGCTACAACGACGATGTATTTGTAATTTGGAAGGGTACCGAAATGGATTGGCTACAGTTTGTGAAAAGTATCAATACTAATGTGGCTAATTTACGATTTACAGAATGCCACAGTACCACTGAGATTATTTATCTTGATGTGGTGGTAACTCTAGATAGATCTGGCTTTCACATAGTACTGCACAAAAAACCATCCAATACCGGTTTACCTCTGCATGCCACCAGTTGTCATCCTGTGTCATGTAAAAGAAGTATTCCTTATGACGAATGTATCCGTTACTGCAGGAATTGTACCGATTTGGCATAGTTTGATTACTACTGTGCCTTAGCGGTCACCGATTTCTTGCGACAAGGCTATACCAAAAGAACCATCGAAATAGCCTACACCAAAGCCCGTGGACTTTGTAGAGATAAACTATTGTATGGCGCTAAATCAGACAAGGCTATAACGGATGATGAACCTAGACTTATTGTCTCCTTTGATAATGTTTCTAACAATGTTCGGAGGATTATTGAACGACATTGGCGTGTTTTGATCCTGGACAAAGATCTATGCCCCTTACTCTCTAAACGTCCCACCATTACGTATAAAAGAGTACCATCGTTCAAAGACAAGCTAGTTTCCAGCTTTCTGCCACCCATTGACAAAAGTCCTTCCCTTTCCAATTGGCTTTACCAAATGTACTAAATGTAAAGCATGTGCTCATGCCACTCCTTGCAAATCTTTTTTACATTCAGTCACCAAATGTAATCAAATCGGTAATTATTCCATTAATTGTGACACTGCTTTCGTTGTATATGCCCTCTCGTGTCCCTGCATGAAGTGGTACGTTGGGAGCACTACATGTAAACTCAAACTAAGGATTCTCCAGCATTTTAGGGCGATTAAAAACTCTGATCCCGCGTACCCTATGGCCAAACACTTCTGGTAGGAACATGAGAACGACTTAAATTTGCTTACGTTTTTTGCTGTGGCACACGTTCCTATTCATCCTAGGGGTGGAGACCGTGTTTTAAAGTTAAGACAATTGGAAACCCGATTTATCCTGGACTTTGATACCAAGTTTCCCAATGGACATAATCTCAATGAGGAGCTCTACACGTTTTTGGGCACTTAAGCTGGGTTGATTTGTTTAACTTCTGCTATGTTCTTTCTTGCATCTTGATCTCTTTTTGGCTCAGGTGTTTTCCGTTGGCAATTCTTTTTCTCTCCATATGTTGATCCTTGGCCTGTTTGTCTTATTTTACACCTTATTTAATTGGTGTTGTTGTATTTTTGTTTTAGACTTATTCCTGTCTAATATTTTTAGCTGCTGTAGCACGACTGTATGGGGCCAGAGCTTTTTACTGTTTTTTCCTATTATTTTCTTGTAGTCCTTCTGCCCTTTCATTTGTTGCAGTTCCGCCTGCCTTTCTACGCTGTTTTACAGTTGCCCCTTTTTGTCATGTACACTTGTACTAATAGCTGCTGCCATCTTCCCTCTACATTTCTTATCCCTTGTTTTTCCCATGTTAGAATGATGACCATGGGTATTCTTTATATCCGCTTTCTTTTTGGCTCGCCATGGACCGTGTGATTTCATATGTGTCAATGCCGCCATTTTGGCTTTGCAAGTTTGCATACTTGGAGGTTGCTATACAATTTTTTTATGATGGTGATACTTTGCAATTTTAGATTGTCATTCTGGCCCGGCATATTTGCACACTATTATGCTGCTATGCACTTGCACTTTATTCCATCCTTTACTGGGGCCAGAATGTTGTTTGTCTGTTTATATTGCAACCTTGTTCTTGTACATCTGCGCCTTATTATGCTGCCACAATTGCTTGCACTTGCACTTTATGCCATTTGTCGCAGTCTGCATTTTTATATATGCTGTTATTGTCACCATGGCCTTGCATTTTTGCACATCATTTTGCTGCTACAATTGTTCGCACTTGCACTTTATTTTTATCTCATTGATAATAGAAAGCCATACCTATGTCTAGCCATGATCTACATTTTTGTGATATGTTTCTCTTAACATGGGGTTGTGACATGGTGTATTTATATTCCTATTCAATCGCATATATGGGTTTTCCTCAGCTTTTCTAATTGTGGGCGGCAATACTATTTATTCTACTGTGTACATATTATGATTTACATGTTTTATCAATATTGTAAATTATATTGGTGGAACTATGGAACCATGGGTTGCCTGGCATGGAATGCGTGTTCCAGATTACACGTCATGTACACTTTGACATGACGTGCGTCCAGTGCATTAATCACTGTTGTGCCTCTTGGCTCACATTGCCCATTATCCGTGCCTTTCCACTCCATCATGACCGCCGCTCATTACATTTTTCCAGGCACCCATTGAGCTCCATTGAAATAGCAAAAGGACTACACTTGACAAACTACTAATATGCTCCGGTCCTCTGTCTCTTCACGTGATCAAGCACGCAGTTGAGTGTGAAACGCGTTGTGTGTGGGTCGCGCTCACGGGCGTCCTGCCTCTGTTTTTGCTACTGTCTTCCAACTGTACTTTTTACTTGCATTTTTTTTAATTATGAAATACTAAAGAAAATCTTTTTTCAGACCTATACTTTATTGTGAGCTGTGCTCTTTCATTGACTAAGGCCATGTAATCGGCTGCGGAGAGTGTGGTTCACTCTTTCCTCTTTTTTCTGCTATATATATATATATATATATATATATATATATATATATATATATATATATATATATATACACACACACACACATACATACATACACACATATACAGAGAGCGAGCGAGAGAGCTCTATACAGAAATGTGAAAGTAGGAAAGTCCATTTGAGCCAAGTCACATTCCACAAGGCCACCTAGTAACCATCACTGGAAGTTCACATCCAGTTCTGAGCCACAACAGCAAGGCATTGTGGGTATGCAATTAGCTCAAATGCAAACCTTTTCCTCCAAGAAATTGACTTTGTCTTAAGAGGGCAGTGCTACTTTATACATAGCTTAATCAACCCAAGAGAGACATTTGCAAGGCTGCAAAGACAACTACATACCTGGTTTCACCCTTATTAGAGATCTTCAGTGCAGTATAGTCCTGACAGCTTGCATTTGATCTAATTTGCATACCCACAATGCTTTGCTGTTATGGCTCAGTCCTGGAGGTGAACTTCCAGTGATGGCTACTAAGTGGCGTTGTGGAATGTGCGACTTGGCGCAAATGGACATTCCTACTTTATAATTTTTATGATGTAAAAATATGTTTGCGGCATACTTTTGCATAGTTGCACGTTATGATCCTCCGGACATTACTAGCTACATGACATTTGAACACCCCACTGCTTTACCCGCATTTCAGCACCATCACACACGAGAAGGTTGCCTAAAATTGGCAAAACATCAATGTGGTCATAGAAGGACCTATCCCGACACGAGGAACAAAACTCGAGGTCCACGCCCTAGGATGCAGTTTCCAAAAATATTTGCACCGCAATGCACCACAACCAACTGCACCACGCAAGGGTGAGTTGACAGGTGGGGAGAAAGCACAGAAGGCCCCATTATGCAGCAGCACACCAACTCTCGCCTGCCCCCCAAAGTCTGCTCCGGGGTATGTCAGCCAGCCACATACGTCCATTCTCAGTCCAGTTTACTTCAGGGTGCAAAGCATATCAAGCGATAAGCCAATCGGAACAGTGGTCTACAGCAGGGTTCGAAATTGAGAGGAGCCATTTAGCTCCCGTTTGTGGCATAGGAGAGCCTGGTTAGCTTGACACCAACAGCAACCAGTAGCTACTTTTGGCTCCACAGGTCAACTGATGCCAAACAAACACAACTATCTGTATGCATTTGTGACAATCTATAAATAAGCATTAGGAAACATCTATACGGCATTTAAAGCACAAAGGGTCATAAATAATGGTCAAAGTGATATGTTTGCATCTTATGTGTAAGTTAGATTTGCGGAAATGCTATGGACTAGCTTTGGTTCCAGAGTGGTAGCTCCTGGGCACTCGTTAATGATGGATACCCTTGAGTTACTTTTAGCTCCTGCTTATCCAATCTGAATTTCAATCCCTGCTACAGGATCAGTGTCATCATGTCTGTCTACAGAACCCGTTAGGAGAACGGGTGCTTCCGCTGGTTCCAAATAAATCTAAAAATCTGCAGCGGACACCTAATATGTCTTCCATTGTTGCTATACCTTATGTGCTTGGTCTGCATGCATGTCAATGCGTTGGTCAACCTAGCACAAAACGGTGGAGTCCTGATCTACCGCTTTATTACAGTGCCCTGTTCTAGGGAAGAATTTTCAGAATGCAATGAATTCTGCGGAGCAAAGTTCTACTTGGTGAAGTGTTTCAATTGAGCGCTATGTTACGAATCTAGAGCATTCTTCCAGTCTCTCCAAGGGGGCACCGACCCCTTTGGAACTAGGGAGGGAGACCGCTATACAATACCCTGCCTAGGGATCAAGGCAAGCAGAATCCTACTCGGGGGAACCCCCACCCAACCCCTCTGGGGAAAATAAATGCCCAAGGAAGGGCTCCATTCCAAGACACTACAAATCTTTAATGTTTATAGGTTATATGGGAATTGAAGAGGTTACCGATAAAGGGCCTCTAAGGTGGATGGCTTGGTTACTGACCTGTACTCATTATCACTAGCTGAAGAGGCCGTTGACCAATGGACTTCTCATCTTTACTCCAGGGAGGAAATTAAAGCAAGGAGGAGGTCAGCCCACAGGCAGAGACTCCGCTGGATACCGCAGAACACCGGACCATGCAAAGATGCAGAGGTGGGCAGCTATCCCTCTGCCGGAGAGCCAAGAACCACACCAAGGACGTAGCAGGCAAAGATAGAAGGCTCCATAAGTAACAGTGCCACTTTGACGAAGGCGGAGACCCCAAGCCGATGGGGGGCCACTGAGGCAGGAAGCAAGCAGAGAAGCACTGCAAAGTACCAGCGTCCTGATGCTCATAAGCTGAAGTATCGAACGGGAGAAAAGCCAAAAGGCTAACCGCACATCCTGAAGTGGAAACGAGGGCATGCATCTGCAGGAACTATAGACTTACACGACAATACTGCGCCTGCCAGTGGAGCAAAATTTACATGACTCCCACGGGGGACTGGTTGGTGGGTAGATAAAACTAAATTAAAATTGGTCTGACCAAGCTCACAGCTCACCTGGGGCTGAAAAGCCAAAAGACCCTGCAAGGGGTTGCTAAGGAGATGCCAGGCTGAACGAGCCCATAGCCCACCTGCAGCAGAGAAACTGAGGACCCTGTGAAGGGGTAGAAGAGAGATACTACACTAGCTAAGTCCAGAGCCCATCTATGGCTGAGAAACAGAGAACCGTGTGAGGGGGTAGCAAAGAGATGGGGTCAGAAAACCAGCAACCAATAAATCTTCCAAGAGGGAGAATAGCTTAGACTAAGCTGGGACTTAAGTCTCGCTTTCTTTCTTTCAGCGGTGGGGCAGAGATGGGCTAGCCTAACTTTTGACAGTGGCCAGAGTACTGTCAAGCACTGTTAGGCCGAATTGCATGTAGTAGCCTCTGGGACCACCACATACAATTAGGACTACAGGTGTAAGCAAAACCAACCTTAGGTATAAGTCTGTACTACAGAGTTTGTGGAAGCGATCTGAGCAGCCAGGCTTATATCAAGAGGGAATGGGAGCAGTAAAAAGGTAACACAGAGGTCTTACAATCACAATGGTTCAAGTAGACACTTACTCTCAAGGTTTCTTGGTAAAACACTTATTAATTTATTACACAGTCATTTAGAAACATTCACTAGAAGGAGGCAACTTAATACACTTCAATACCAAACCAATAAGTTGGAGTAAATTGGGCTCCCCTGAAATAGGAGCAAAATGGCATTTCAGTCACTAGGAAGACAAAGGCACAAGTTAATAGAATAGATCACAAATACTTCTTAGGCAGTGCAAATAGTTTCAGTTCACTAGAGGACTCGATTCAGTTCAATAGGCCTAGGACAAAGACAATGGGCTAGTGACTTGGATAGGAAAGAGCAGTTCTTGTAGTAAACGGTAAAGTCTTTGCCAAAGTGCTCAGAAGTAGTTTGTACGAAAAAGAATCATGTTGGGTCACAAGCTGATTAGGCCTGCAAGTTGGGAAAGTTTCACAAACTTTCACCGCGAGAGGCAAGTTCTCTCAATTGGGTTGGCACAGTACCTTAATATGAAGAAAAGATGCAGCTGAAGACGTTGATTCCTGGCAGTTCCGGCAGATCTCGCTGTTCCTGAGTCTCAGTCGTGGGGACAAGAGGGAGGACGTTGGGGGACTCCTGCACTGCACGGGGCGGGTCAAACAAGCTGGCAAAAAGATCTTCGGTTCGAGTAGCTGTCGTCAAGCACACAAGCTGGTGTCCTTCCCCCTGGTTAATCCTAACCAGCTCCGAGAATGGTATCCATGTGGCTTACGAGTTGATTGGTCCCACCAACTCAAAAGGAAGAAGTCGTCCTTGAAGGGGCGGCTCTGTCGAGATGAACTTGACAATTCGGAGATGCAGCAGGGCTTCACTGGGCAAACCAACGGTGCAGGAGTTGTAGCAGCCGTCCTCTTCCAGCTTGTCTTTGGTTCTTTCGTTCCAGTGGTCGACTCTGCTTTCCAGTCCAAGAGACTTGCCTTTTTTTTTTTTTTTTAATTTAATCGAAAAGATTTTAACGATTTTTACAAAAAGAAGAAAAGTTTTTCTTGCTTCTTCAGATGCGCCTCCGCGCTCTCTTGTAGGGTTAAAATTTTCCAGTGTCTTCAAGTTCTTCGTTGACGTAGCGTTACTATTGGATGGGTTAGTATTATCCATCTCTTCTCAGGCGGGATCAATTTGTGGTGCTTTTGAGATCATTTTGAAAGCCAGTTCTATCAACTTTACCATTACGATTGTCCATCTTGTCATATCTCCCGAAATCAATCTGCACCATACCTCTTCTGTAGCTATCGTGGTCCCCCCTTTCACACAGGGCAACAGGTATGTGTCTCTATTCTGGCGGGTCCTTGTGCATTTCAGGACCAGATGTTTCAGTGTTTCCACTTCCTCTCTTATTCCGCATAGGCGACATCTATTGTCCGTCTTTGGTGACCTAATTGTCAAAATTTGCTGGGTCCTTAGCAGGTTCAATCTGGCCTTTACAAACGTTTCTCGCATTTTTTTGTTAGGAAACTTCCTGCAATAATTCAGCGGCATTTTCACTTTATTGTATGTCGGTGGCAGATGAGTGAGTAGCTTGTTCGCACTTGCCTCTTCTATCGATCGAATCCAATCCATGAGTTCTATTTTTTTTTACTCGATTAGGGTTGGTTATTAAGTCCTCTTCTGTACATGCGATTTCTCTCAGAGACTCTTGGATTGTTGCCATCCATCTGTTGAGAGCTTTACGGTTTCCGTCTTTCACTTCTTCCGCGATCACTGTGAATATTGGGAGAGAGTCTGCCATTATGATTTTTCTATAAAACCTTAGCTTGCTCTGTTCCACCATGGCCGCAAGAGAGACCAGACCCAATTCCCTTCTTATTGCTGGCATCGACGTCGACTTGGGTAAACCCAAGACAGATTTCCACACGTAACCTTCCAGTTTTTGCCATAGTGGTTGGGGCAAGTTGAAGTAAGCCTCCATACCATAAATGATCGCCGGCACCACCTTTGCGTTATAGAATTTTATTGCTGGCATAATGGAGAATTTGCCAAATTTTTTGTCGATCAATTTTGTTTGGACCGTGAGCCTTTTCACTTTGTCCCATAGGTTGTCTTGCATTGTTTTTTCCACTGCTGATCCATCTATGGACACCCCTAAGTAATTTAACTTTTCCACTACTTGTAATTTACACTCATCGAGTCTCCATGTTGGTGGTTTTTTTTGCTTCGTCATCTTTTTTCCCCATGACCAGCACTTTAGTTTTTGTTGTGTTGATTTCGAGGTTATTAGATTTCATGTATCTTGCCAGATTTTCCAGTTTTCTCTGTAGGCCGATGGGCGTCTGATCGATGATAATGGCATCGTCCGCATATAGCAACCTCGAGATACTTCTTTTGCCAATTTTGGGAGGGAAGCTTCTTATTGTTTCTTCCTCTTGTTAGTAATCTCCCAAGAAGGATATAAACAAGGCCGGAGCTAACGGACAGCCTTGTTTAACGCCGCGCTGGACCATTATCTCGTCGCTCAGGGCGCCTTGTTTACTTAGTTTCACTCTGATCTTTGTATCTTTATGCAGTGCTATTATGGGTCCCGTGATAGATTTTGGGCATTTCCATTTCTCTAATTTGGACCATAGCTTTTCACGGTCGATTTTATCGAAGGCTTTCGATAGATCTACAAAGGCCAAATAGACACAGGGTGCCCCTTCTCTCACTTTTGCTTTCAGAATTTGAAGTATTAGAATATTGATGATTGTACTTCCATTTTTTTGAAAACCCGTCTGGAAGATGTCAAAACACGGCGCCTGCCTTGTCCAAGTTCTAAAATGGGTTAGTAGCTGCGATGCATATATTTTTCCCACGATGTCTAATAGGGCTATGGGTCTGTAGCTTTCCGGGTCTTCCCTTCCGCCCTTTTTATAAATCGGCACTATTATTGCCTTTAACCACGTTTCTGGGACCATTTTTGTTTGAGCACAATGCGTGAAAATTTTACTTATAATCGCTGCCCAGGCTTTCGGTGCTTGCTTCAGCTCAACATTAGTCAGTCCATCTGGTCCAGGGGCCCTTGATGTTTTCAAGTTGATTATGATTTTTTCGATTTCTTCGGGATCTGCTACGTCTACCCATGGTACTATGTGATTAGTTTTTTGGGGTAGTTCTCGCAACTCTGGTTGTTGGAATTGCGACGTTAGGTATGTTTTCCATCTTTTTTCGTCGACCGCATTTGATGTATCTGTTTCTTTTGTAAGGTTAGATGTTTTGATTATTGACCAAAAGTCACTTGATTTCTTCGAACTGAGACATCTTAACATGTTTTCTGCATCTTGCTGGTAGAGTTGTAACCTATGTTGCTTTACCCACTGTTTATAGTTCTTCGACTCCATCTTCCATTTTTCCCAATCTTCTGTGGAATCTGTTTTTTTTTCTCAGTCTTCTGACAATTTTTCTTTTTTCCACCACCAATATGTCGTATACATGGGGGTTGGTCGATTTCTTTTTCGATTGACTTCCCACAGGTTTTCTAAATGGGATCAGTAAAGGTAAATAGTTCGGTCTTTCCATCTCTTGCATTTTAGTTGAGTCTGACATTGCGTATTTTTCTGTTCTTCTTTTAATCTCTTCTTCATTCAAAGAAACTCTTGATTGTTGCTTGTTTATGTCCAAATATCTTGGGTTTGGTAAGTGGTTGCCTAACCATTTGCATGTGGTCGCTCTGTTGTTTTAATGACTTTAAACTCCTGGATCCGTGTTGTTAACTCAGTTGCCACGTATATGTAGTCCAAGGTAGCATTCAGGTTCGAATTTTCCCAAGTTGGAATGTTCTTTTGTTTTGGGAACAATTTGGCGAGGTTATGAAGGTTTCTAGATTTGATCATGGTTCTCCAAGCTTTTCCTCTCTCTCGCGTGGGTTCTCTGGATTTTCCTCTTTTTGTCGTTATGGGCCACTCTCTGCAGTCCGCATTTAGATCTCCACACACTATGTAATAAGCACTCTCATATTCTGTGTGTAGATGATCTATAAGGTCTTCCATTTTCGTGCAGTAGGATTTAGTTGTCATTTTTAAAGGGTTCCAGTACGTGTTTATTATGATTATTTGATTAGTGTGCCTTTTCTTAAGTCCTTCCCGTTGTTCCGTCCATGCGGTCATCAGGACAAGCGTTTCGTAGGATTCGTGCAATTTTATTGGAGTCGACAACCCTGCTCCCATTTTTATCGCTGTGAGAAGACCAGACGACGGACGTCCAAAAGTTCCTATGATTGCTGGTGAAATTTCCACTGCGAAACCATCTAAGCTGGGCTTCACTTGAAGCCACGTCTCTTGGAGGCATATAATGTCCAATTGACCCAGGTCGATGGTTCCAGGTCTAGTTAGATGCACATGCCCCCTTGTATTCCATGAACCAAGTATGAAGCTAGTCAATTCTTCTTCTGGCTCTTCGTACCGGATTCTCGTTGTTGTGGATGTCGGAGTTTGTTTTCGTTGCTAGTTTTCAGAATTCAAGTTTAGTGCTGCTTTAATCCAGGCCACCGGTCCAGTTCCTGGTGCTTTGGTTTTTGTATTCACCAGGACGGGCTTTCCCCACTTCTCCTTTCCGCCCGAAGGACATCTATATCTCGGACTTGCTTGTTGTTTATCGCATCTGGTGTCTCTTCTTAGTCGGTGTTTACTTGTCTCTGTTCCCTGTTGGTCGTTTCTTCTTTGTCCGTAAAGTTTATTGTTCTCATTTGTGGTTCTTTTTTGGTATTCTTTTCGATATTTATCGTGTACGTATGCTCTTTCCCTGCTGTAATCGTCAACTTCCTGTTTTTTTCCGATTCTGTTTCTTCGGTAGCACTCTTCTGTGCGTGATGTGTAACGGGTTTTCCTTTCACCTTGTCGATTGAGATAAGAGTCTAGGTTCACTGTTTGTTTATCGATAGTTTTTTCAGTTCGTTCCAGCCCATTTTCCTCCATCACTCTGCCCACTATCTTCTCCATATTTTGTATACATTCTTCTTTCAGATGGATGTATGCCTTTGCAATTTTTCCTCTATGGTAGGGTTCCACTAACATGATGTCTTCTGTCCTTATTTTTTTTTTTAAGGACTGCATTGTGCTCATTATTTTCAGGAATGTCCTCCTGTTCAGGATCATGTGTCCTCTGTTCAAATCTGATTGGGTAACTTTAAATATCCGTACTTGTTTTTCTGTTTTATTTGTTCTTACTTTATCATTATTGTCGTTTGATTTTGTGTTTTCTTTTCGGTGTGTCGTTGATTGTCTCCTTTGTTTATAATCTCTTGAATACTTATCAGTATCTTCCTTTTTGTTTTTCCTTTTCAAGGTTTTGTTGTCTTTCAATCTTTTTTTGTTTTTTCTTAGCTTCTGAGATTGCTTTTTCTTGTACTCTTTCTTGTTGTTCTGATTCTTGGTTATCCTGACTGACCTCAATGACTGAACTATCTGAAGCCGTCTCCCAATGTTGGGATATATTCATCATATTTGCATCATACATAAAATCTTCTGTCGATCGTGGGGAGCTCATCTTTTTCTCCTTTGTTGCCCGTTCTTGCGTATCTCTTAGGCTAACCTTTCGAGTCTTTTCTTTTTGTTTGTTTGGGTCTTGGTGGTTCACCTTTTCTGCCATCTCTTGTTTCTGCGCTTTTTCATTGTTGGTTAGTTTTAATAGGACTGGAGATTTTTTCTTAGCCTTAATGCAAAGACCTGTTTTAATTGGGTATGGCAGTTGACCATTTAAACATGGAGCCTTCTCCTCCTCATCTCTGTGACTTTCCTCCGTCCTTCCGACTGAACCCCCCTTTTGTGAATTTCTCGTTTTTTCTTCCTCTTGATTTTCGTCATAGTTAGGCTCCTGATTTGCTTTTTTAACTCCAGTTCTTTTTCCCAGTCTTTTTGTTGATCCGTGGTCTTACTTTCTATTGATGTCATGCAGTTTTCTATGTGTGTAATTTTTGCAGACATCAACGCTAATATCCAAGTATTGTCATGAATACCTTCTTTAATTGCCTCATATAATTTACAGTATGGAGCTAAGGCAATTGTTATGGCTGACATGATGGTCATAAGATCTGTTTTTTTATTTGGTGTTTCTTTCTGCATTGTAATAGGTTTTTCACTCAGCCTTTCATTGTTTGTTAGTTTTGGCGTATTGGGTGTTTTTCTCGGGGTTACCATTGCTTCCATGAATAGGCTGTCGCTCAATCTGATTTTACGTACTTCCGTCTCGGATGACGTTTGTTTTGTTATGTCTGCCCCACTATCTCTAAATTGGCTCTTATCGTGTATTGCTCTTATCTCTTAATTGGCTCTTATCGTGTATTGCTCTTATTTTGGCAGGAGTCTGTTCTTGATGGCTTGGATTTAATTGCACTTTCGACCCGTTAGGCCGCAGATCGATTAGCCACATGTCTTTCTCTTGATGCGTTTGTTTAGGAAGGGTTGAAACTTCTTCTCTAATAGATGCCTGCATGTTTGTTAGTGACTTTTCTTGTGTTCCATTGTTCCTTTCTTGTAAGATATCGACCGTCTTATCAGTCTGTTGGCTTTTTTGACTACGTTCTTTTCCTACTGTTTTTTCTTGTTGTTCTTTCAACGTACTTTGTCTTCGAAGTTCATCTCTTTCTACTATTTGCCGTCTAAGTTATAATGCCGCTTTTCTTTTCTCCATCAGGGCTTTCGTTAAGTCCGAATTCGGTGTACCTTCCTGGGCTACTTCTGGTTCTAATTGATGTTGACTAATTCCTAATACTGGGTCCGTTGCAGCCTCTAAGATTTCCGCATCGGATACCTCAATTTCTGAGTCCTGTTTCCGTTGGTTGAAGAAAAAAAGCTTTTAAAGTTCCTGAAATCGAGGGTGGTGGGGGTCCTTTATGTTGCTTTAAACGACTGCTTTCTCCCGTCAGGTTTACTGTAGCTACTTTTTCGAAATTACGTTTAGTTGTTTTTATTACATTGCTATTTTCTTTATTTTTTCTTAGCCACACTGTTTTGGTTAAGTGTTTTCCTTTTTTCTGTTTAGCCTTATGCTCTTTTCTCCCCGGCTCCATGTCCGAGTCTGAAGACGTAAATTCGCTTTCTTGCGAACTTCTGTCTATTCCTCCTTTTTTATTTACTTCGGGGTTAGTGGTATTTGTCTGGTCGTCTATGATGTTTTTTCCGTTTACTATTTTTTCTTTGGGCTCTTCGTTTAGAGTTACGTTGTTTTTCATTATTGCTGGTATCTCAGAACTTTCTGTTGGGTTCGGTGCACTTTTAATCGAAGCTCGGGCTAAATTCGCCCTAATTGACTCATGTGATCTTTCCTGGATTTCCTGGTTGTCGGGGTGCTCTTTGTTTGACAATTGGACACACCCCTCTTCCCTCTCTGCGGTGATCCGTGTCATTTCTCCTGCTTCTGCCACTTGTTGCTGGTCCTCCTCACTGCACCTCGTGGGCATCTGTACGTGCAACTTTCCTCTAGCGTCAGTATCGCTTGAGATCCGTTGAGGGTCCGTCACTGTCTGCCCTGCGGCCGCCAGTGCCGGAGACCCACTCGCCCTGCCGGCGGAACTCGGAATGTTGGATGCCTCTTGCTCTGGTAAGTGGATTATTTCTGTAGACAACATTTCCTGTGCTTTATACTGTTCATTTACTTCATGTACCACAAAGGGGGGGGGGTTTCTTTCATTAAACGATTTCATCTCTGATACGGCTGACTTTCCTGCCACTTTTGTAAGCGCCTTCCTGCAAGCTTTTAGGGCTTGTGTTACTCTGTTCATTGCCTGGGTTCCTTCTTCGCTCACGACAAATTTTTCTTTTGACTTTTTTGGCGGAGATTTTTCTACTTTGTCGCTCCTCAGCCAGCGCTGTGATTGTTCATTATCCGTGTCTAGATCCCTGGTTTCACTGGCTTTTTCTGGAATTTCTTCTATTTCTCCTTCGTCGAAGAGTTCCAGATGAGCCATCTGTATAGTGTTACGTGGACCGTTGTTTGCACTCGTCAAGGTCCGGACCATGCACCCTTAACTCCCGCGGAGTCCCTTTGTAATTATCTGGTAGAGTTCGAACACTGCCCTTATGGGCCAAGAGTTCCGGAGTAGTGGAGTCCGAGAGGTAGATCAATGCGGGGATCTGTAAATACAGATCCTCTTCGGCCAATTTTGATGCTGGGCTGACGTAACTAGGTGTTCGGAAGGGGATCAAAGAGATACTTCCTCCGCAGTCTCCCCAAAATACTGTAACGCACCCTAGCGCCACAACAGCCACACAACAGCCCTCGCCCTCTACTCCTACCGGGCTCAACGCCGCGAGGGTGAACAAGTTTTCAACAAGTTTTCACTCACGTGATAGGTCACGTGATCGCGAGCGGTCTCCGCCCCCTCCAGGGAACGAAGAAGCTACACGCTTTGCAGTGGCTAGCCCTGTAGCCTCGTAGCCTCCAGTTAGCAGGTTAGTACAGCAGCAAATCTTGTTTGTGTGGAGCAAACTTGCCTTTTAAACAGTTCTAGCTTTCATTCCAGCTTAGCTACCACTCACCCAGCAGGGTGGCTGTCCTTGCCGGACAGTCATCCAGCCAATCACACCAGAGTGCATTTGGGTCTCCTAGGAAACTAAGCACTTACTTCCTGCCCACCCCAGACACTCGGACGCCAGAGGCGGTCTTCAGTCCTGAAGCCCGCTAAAGGCATAGAAACAAAGGAACCAAACCTAGATTGGCGCGCAGAGACATACTAGAAGGACCTTTCCAAAATGAAATGGTGAAAAAAGAAGACCGGGACCCGTTTAAAAAAAAAGGGGCTTAAGGCACCATCTTGAAAAACATGGCTCCCGCGATTTTTAGCTGCCAGTGTTCGCGATCGGGAAAAATCATGGTAGTTCGTTGTAAAACCACTGCCACCAGACATTTCGATAGAAAAGGGTGCCATTTGACTGCTACATGAGTTCCTAGACACAGGGGATACCAGGTAACCACTCCAGCACTCTATAGGAAGATATAGTGTGTGCTGGGTCTAGGAATTTAAAAAGACTAGTAAAGTCAATTAAACTTTACATTCTCTGGGAAAACAGTAGTTTATGCCACAGAAGGTATTTAAACCTTCAGGAAGTCTAAAAAGACACCCCTTTGTCACTGCACTGAGGGTGCTGTGTAACACACACATGAAAAGATGATGCCTATGGGGTTATCTAAAACTCCATAATCAAAGAACACAAGAGTAAAACACACATCAAAATAAACAAAAGAGTGGGAAAAAAGGCTCACACTCTTTCCAGGTCAAAAAAATGAAGTCCTCAAAATCCAGCAAAGTTGCTGGGGGTCTCTTAAGGTGAAGGGAATTGACACATCTATGAGAATTCTCCCTAACAAGCACCCATTTGTTTTCCAGCTTAGGGAATTAATTGTAGGAATAGGTTCTAGAGTAGGTTTTCTTTAAGTTGATTAAGTACTGGTCCAACACTGATCTCTAGTCGGTTTCCTATTTATTGTTTGCTTGTCATGCGCTTAAACAATACGAGAAAAACGTTTCAAAGCGCCCACAGGGCAGGGAAGGAGCAAAGGAGAGAAATACAGTAAAATCACACTATTTAAGAGCAGTGAGGGGCGGGTGGAGTCGGAGAGAGACTTACCTACTATGCCAGAACATCCTACATGGAGTGGGCCGCAGGAGGTGTCAGTGTGACACCTCCAAGCGGAGGTTATGCAGATGCAAGTGACTTACCACAGTACATAATGTCTGACGGCTGAATCATCACTCGCAAAGTAATTCTACGAGTGCATTAAAATTTAAAAATGATGCCCATCATTTCTCTGGTTTAATATTTCATGTGGGCAAAGGTACTACTGTTAAACATCTTTATGTGTAGTGCCTCTAGGTTTTTAACTGTGAAAACTGTTTTCAGAAATTTTAAAACATTTAGTTGCCGCAGAGGTCTAGGAGGGTTAGGCAGGGTTAGTATTTGTATGAAAAAATCCCCATCAGGCCGGTCTTTAAAATTGTCAAGATTAGTCAGGCGAGTACAAAGGCAGCGAATATGGCAAGGGAAATGTGCACCCAGGAACAACGACTCAGGTATGCTAGAACCCAGGAGTGCAAATAGAGTGTGACATCAAAACCAATATAAGAAAAGGGATGTGGGGTAAGCACCTGACCGCGAGGAAAGTCGGCAAGCGCCTTACCCCCAATTGCTGTTACATGTACTGACAGCGCTAAACCCACGTGGAGGGCAAGCAATGACAGGATCTGTGTACTAACACTCTTGATGGTATTACATAAGGGAACTTAAGAACTGTACTCACGAGGACGAGAAAAACCTCTTGAATGTCAGCTAGCCCACGAATCCTGTTGAATGAAACTGGGACCCCGAAAGGCTAGAACAGCAATGGAAGGAAAACTAAATACCTAAGTTGGAATAGTGTTTACAAAATAGTGAGGAAAACATAAGCATTCACACAGGAGCTAGCTACTACTGCACACCACACCTAATAATCAAAGGGAAAATAAATGCAGGAGTGCAGTGGAAAACATGGAATGGATCCTCTAGAAAGTAAGGAGCAGGGAAAAACGAAATAACCTATGCAAGCTTCTCCCTACCCCTCCAAGGGAAAGACAGGAAACTAAACTAAGAGGAAGGCTAAGGCAAACGGGTAACAGCAGCAAAGGACAGAGTCAAAGAAATATAGAACACAGACAAACTGGGCTGCATCTAAAAGGGGAAAGCACTGAGAAATGCTGCCTGCAAACAGAGGAAGACAAAAAAGGAATCAAGGGAGCAGAAATCAATTAGCGCATGAATCCGAAATTCAGGGCGGAGGAAACACGAAAACAGGAACAAGGAAGTAGGTACAAAGGCAAGGAACCAGGAACCAGGGACTAGTCAAAAACAGGAACACTGCAAACGATGACCAGCGCTGGACTGAAGTAAGACTGAGGCTTTTAAAGCTGCTTAACGAGCACACGCCTCGGGTGTGCTGATTGCTGCACCTGCCGCCACAGCGGTTACCTATCCTCCACCCAACCTTGTGTTGCAAGGGTGGAGGTGGAGCAGTGGGCCAGGCATTCTGGGAAGGATAGTCATTTGGTTAAAGAAGCATGCTGGCTGCCAAAAACCTGGAATGGATCCGGAAGGGAAGTAGCTTGGAAAATAGGGATTTAGCGCTCCCAAATCATCACAGCACTGTAGCATAAAGTTCGGAGGAAAAGTCCAGTAGGGAATAAACCCCAAATCATGCCCCCAAATGGTGGGAACGGGAGCGAAGGGAGCGAGTCGTGACAAAAATAGACCATTGTTAGGAAAAGCGATTAACCCCCTTAACTCCATTAAGATGGAGTCGCTTCGAATGACTTTACATAACCAAGAGTCAATTTATATAGAGCATTTGCTCTATAAACTAAACTGCTATATTCCCTTTTACCCATACAATTGGTAAAATACGCTTTAAAACGCACCAATGGGCTGAATAATGTCCAACCATATTTTGAGAGGAAGCCTCAGAGCACAGGTTTTCACTATAAACCGTTTGCCGAGTTGCTACTCCCTCGGGAACGATAGCACTAGCATTGTTATGGAGGCTGTTATAGTGAGAGGACATGATTGTGCCCAGCACCCCCCACTCTGAAAATTGTTACAGCGTCACTGTTGAAGTGAGTATTTTCCTCTTTTTGAAGTTGCAAGTTACATGATCGTTTAGGGAACAAAAAACATATAAATAAAAATGATACGATTCCTACTTTTCTGCACTTGTAATTTCTGCAAATTAGATCAATTTCTACTTTCACATTCCTCTTCGAATCAGGCAGCAGTAAGACTAGGTGGATCGTATAGCGCCAGTTTTACATTACCAGCATTATTACGCCCATGTGTGGTACTCGAGCAGCAAACTTGAAAAGATTAAATCATCCGTCTAGCCAGCAGAGCTGAATGCTTGTCCATACGAGGTCACTCACTACCTTAGTTGCTATCCATCCATCCAGGAAAATTAGAGCTCTGTCCTGTGGCATGTTTTAATTGAGAGTAACATATATGTGGAGGTGGAAGCTAGGGCCGAGTATTGTAGCTTTTTTTTTTATTCAGTTCGGCGGATTTGCTCAGGGCTGAGGACCAGCACACAGGTGCACAAGCTGCAGATGCAACCAAAGAATAAGCTTCAGCCACATGGCTGTGAAAAGTTCAAGCACAGGTGTAAGTAGCAACAGTGTTTGTGACAGCCTCACCCAAAACAGGTACAGTACCAACAAAAGTAACAGAATGCAGAGAAGCAAGGCACGCTCGACACACAGACTATGGGCATCAGTAGAGCATGCTTGTTTCACCTACACAGAAAGGTTCCATGTCAAAAGGTAGATTTGAAAACCTAAGTAAAAACCCTGCCAGCACAATTTGTTTTAATGAACACTCACTCTTATTCCCTGATCTTCCTTGTATTATATTTTGTTTTCCTTTTCTTTGTTTCTTGGCGCACCAGGCCAGTGTAATCCACAGGTATTAACATATGTAAAGGACTGCATACATTATTATTTTTTTTTTTATCAAAGTCAAGGATGCTAAGTGGATTGCAAAGGAGCTCAACAATTTGATCATTTAAGCCCTCACAATGTTCAGATAGACAGACTGTACATGTAGGGGGATGGGGTGTCGGGACTACTGCAGACAGACCAGTATGCTGTCTGTGTGCTGCTGCACTATCCAAAAAAAGAGCCCTAAAGCTATTCTTCTCTAATTCTACCAATCGCTGCTGCCAGGATACGCTTGAAGGTTTCTTTTTGTGAAGGGGTGGTGTTAAGACGGATTTAAGAACTCTGTCCTGGAGGGGCAGAGGTTCAGAAGGCCAGCCTAGTTTCTTGGAACAGGGTAACCTCTGGACAACCCAGACCAATCAAGGTAGCGATCGCGGCGGTCAAGACTAGGTCTCAAGAGGGGTGAGGGTGACTGAAAGCCCGCAATGAGCACACAAAGCAAGGACACTTACAAATTACTCCAGGCAGGTGTTATATTAAAAATATATACACATACAAGGCCTTTGCAACATTGACCGTAGCGGGAAATCACAATAAAACTCAAGTAAACCAACACATACCAAACCAATACAATATATATACAAATACAAACGAGTCTAACGAGTTAGACGCACGTAATGTGTAGACCACCTAGATGGGGAGGAAAACAGGCAGTGCAAATAATAATTAGACCCAGTACGCCTTCAGAGGCACCTAACTAAAAGGAAGTCCAAGCCCTACGAAGAGTGGAGCCTTGTGCTCAAAAGTACCTGAACACGCTGGTGCCAACGGGCAAGAAGAGGAGTCTCTTCGAGGGAATCAGGCAGTTTAGTTCGGTGAACAAATGAAGATGAACAGAGCTCCGCGACTCAAGCGCAGCCTCCACTGTGGGCAGAAGCAGAGCGCGAGTACAGAAAGGCGTGCTGTTAGACACAGCAGAGAAAAGCTACGGGCTACTGCAGGAGGGCGACCAGTTCCTAGCGATGCTACTCACCGGTCCCTGATGCAGGCAGACCCAGGCTTCTCCGTATCAGTTTCAGTGCTGGCAGGTTCAGATACGAGTAGGGGACGTCTCGGCGTCGTGTAGATTCGGCAGCAGCAGAGTTCAGTTGAGGGCGTCCCAAACGCAGTGAACCCGCACAGTTTGTTACCACAGCAGGGAAACGGAGCGGCCGTGTGTATTTCAGCCAAATGTACACTGCTCACGTCAGACCAGGGAATGCCAAGTGTACGAATTGTGTGAGAGTGACAAGGACTCGTAATACAACACAACCTGACGGCGGTTACAGAGCAAGACTCCTGGGTAGGCTGGTCAGTCCACTGGATGGCCCAGAGACACTTCCGAAGGCTTACATGCAGGAGATGGTGAAGATGCCGAGAATAGTTGTTTCCACTATTCCAAGGGTCGAAGTACCATTACAGGCCTTCTCGTTCGATCAGAGGTAGAAAGAGTTTCACAAAGCGACAGCAGTGCAGAGGAGCAGTCCTTCAGCGGGTCACCAGCGATTCCTCGGTTCAGCCTCGTGGTTGCAGGATACTGGGCTCCTGTATTCCTTTGTTCGTGAGAACTCAGGAGATCGTCATGGTAGTGGCGTTTCCAGCCTCCTCTTATCCACGGTTCCCTTTGCGCCAAAACGGAGGGGACCCAATAGGAGATCTGCTCACAAAACACTCACACCATACATGGACCCATCACGGACCACGGAGGTCCCAGGCATTCACACCAGCCTAGACTCTCTGGCACCCAGGACGTGTATTGGGACCAGACATCCCAGCCCACATCCTGGAGGCACATACAAGGCCTGTAGAAGCCCGCGAAAGCATCTGTGTTTCGCGGGAAAGCACATGCCTAAATAAGGAAGGCCCCGGGTCGGCTCGACCTGGGGAAGGTGAAGGGGGCAAGACGGTCAGCGGACAGGACAAAGCCTCATGGTCTGGCCATTTTGGGAGCCAGGCCACTATTTTGGGTTAAGCGCGAGAAACGCGCTTAAACGCCAAAAGGAGCTCAAAAACACAAAGAAACGATCACTGCCACCAGTTCTGTCCGTGATTCACTTGCACCGTTCGTTAACAATCCCAAGAGAGTATCTAGGGCCTGTAGAAAACTAGAGACCCAAGAGAGCGGTAACTTAGTTTACAGTGCCCTCTTGTGTCATGTTGCGCGAAAGCTGCAACATGATAAAGAAACTATGGAAAACAATGTTTCCCGGTACTGACTGTCTTAAGGGCATGTCAGTTTGCCCGTAAGAATGGAGCGAAAGCCCAGAGGAGTGCAGCAGAAGGCTGCACTTCTCTGGCAAAGTCTAGATCCCGGTGAAAACAACAGCAAAAAGTTTAGGTGTTACCACATGGAGGGAAAATTACCCACTATTAAGAAATCTTTCCTAACAGGTGGCAAGTGTAGTAGATGACGGCTTCAGCTGTAGCAGATGCTGCAGCTAGAAAACTGCCAATGCAACAGCACATGGAGTTGTCCCACGCTCTCCAGAGACCACCGCTACTCTGGCCACCACAACCTAAACAAAAAGAAGCAAAACGCCCTTTCCAAAATCGATATATTGGCTCCATAGTCATTGTGCCATGGCCAGTGCTCCACAAGAAAGGTACCAGTCCATTTCACTCCACAGAACGAGGCCTATACTCCCAAAGGAAAATTCAGCATTAGACAATTGATTATCTGGATCCTAAAGAACCCAATGGGGCTCGATAATTAAGAACTCCGGTTGATCAAATGTTAACAGTGTCAAATAAAGCAAAAAGGGATGGATAACAAAGCTTCCTGGCATTTCTGCAGTTATCCGGCTTCCATACTCTGTTGCCCAGCATTTTCTTGAGCTGAACCATTACTATTACCTGCAATGGTGGTTCCAGTTAATAGAGCATGCAGGAGAACTTTTACATTAATGAGAATAAGGGACCACTTTCTACAAATAAGACCTATGCTATATAGTGCTGCCTGATGGGCAGACAACTGATCTGATAAAAATGCTTCTTTTAATATAAAAGGGATTGCCAAGCTACACAAGAGATTTGGATTACAAAAAAGCCTTTTTCCCCCCTATGTTGTGCTTGCCAAAACAAAAAGGCAAATGAAATATGTATATATTTTTTTGTTTTATTATAGAGAACGAGTCCTAATTCCCAAAGGCATTCTTACATGTTTAAGTACAAGTGTGGGTTTTCAACATTTGCTAATGATTCATCTTTTGCTTTACTTGAATGTATAATATTCCAGGTGATTCAACTGCTGTCTAGAAAATTAAAAAAGGCACGAATGAATAGCCAGAGCTCAAAAGAAAGCCAGGTCATGTGTGTTCAGAAAGAAGTAAACCAATTGAATGTTGGTAATACAAATAAAAATGTGATGCAATAGCAGTAATTAACACTACACACCAGGGTTCGGAATTGCTGGGAGACATTGCCCTCCTGCTTCTAGCCTATGTGAGCTCCGTTACCTGACAGGAGCTAATTTTGACTGCTCGGGTCAACTAATACCATACAAACAAATTTAAATCGGTGCATTTACAAATCTGTATGAATGAGCTTTAGGATACTTATAGAAGACACAATGTGTTGCATATAATGGACAGAATGTTAAGTCTGCATAACATATTGGGAGTTCAATTTGCGACACACTTATCTAGCAGACAGATCTGGGACGGCGTAAGCCAAATATAAACAGTAAGGAGATAATGCTCTAATCAGCAGGTGACCCACAAACAGATTAACAATACAGTAGAGACCACTATAAACCCTGAGGTAGCGCCAAACAAAAACAAAGTTGTATACACTTTTTGGACATTACAACTGAGAAATAGCTACGCACGATTTGAAATTTGTTTACAGACCATTCTACCTCATTAGTCAGCCTACATGTTAGTTAGACAGGTGTCACTACAGCACTTTACATTGGGATTATTCTGATGTAATAGTAATAGCCATTATTGTTGGATTTAGATTGTGATTGTGTATATTGAATTGTGTGTAAATTGTGATAACCACGGATTAGTTTAATATTTATTAAAATGTGCTTTATTTATACATCGGTTTTCTACTGGTCGCCAGTTGTCTCCACTACATTGGAGATCTACACTATTCCTCCTTCTGCACTTTAGATTTTTTGCTCTGTGGATACTAGCTTATTCCTCATCTCATATGTTTTTAGTGACCATTGATTCGGGTTTCAGGGGATAGATCCAAACCATGGGTGCGGAAAGAGAGCAGTGGTGGGAAAGTCCCCTGTAGGATATCCTACGGCTCCATAGGCAAGAAAGACCCCAGAACACCTACCCACGTTTGATAGCATCTGTGGTATGCAACATTTAGGATCGATCGTTGAAGCAGGCACCCTTTCCTCACCCCCCTCTCCTTTACACCGCTCTTTGGGAACTCTCAGTTTTCGCCAGGGATAGTGTAGGGATCCTTTTGGCAATGGCACAAAGTGGGATTATAAGAAGCTGGGAGATATGGTGCAGGGGACGGTAATTCTTAAGTTAGATGAACGCAAATAACACTGGGTGCACAGGAGATAGAATGGTGTATGGTCAACAGAGAAACTGGATATTGAGTCGAAAAGAGCAGCAGGGAGGAATTGACCATGTTTGAAAAATTCAACACCATGCATTCTGGATTCAAGAAAATGATAAAATATTGCTGGAATCTGACCACTACACAATGGGCTTATATGAAGCAAGGTGAGGGCACATTGGGTATGAACATCCCAAAAGAAAATGCGAAAACACATGGTGAAATATTTCTAAACTGACGCGTTTTATACAGGTCAGAGAGACTTGGTAAAAATGTATGATGCGGTGGAACTACACCCCGGTTAAGTTGCATAATATATATGCTACGACCCCTCAATTGTGTTGGAGAGGGTGCTCGGGAAGAAGAGACTGGAAGCACATATGGTGGGAATGTTCGGTACTGGGCCCCTTCTGGGTGGACATTGAGTTCCGGATACAAGCAAGGGTTACGTTTGACACAGATCGGAGTGCCAGTGAGCAGATGTGTGGACTTTTTGACCATGGAATCAGTCTGCCTCCCAAGGCTCAGAAAAAGGATTTTATGATGCGGATAGCAGTGTGGCTGGCAATAGTGCAATGTTGCAAGCAGAGACAACCTCCAAAGGGCATAAACTGGCTCCAGAAGCTGTGGAGGATGCTTGCAATGGCGTGGGTAACATAGCATCAAGGGGAGAGGGGGGGGAGGGGGAAATAGTGTGAATTTCTGGGAGGACTGTTGTAACGGTCCTGGCATACCTGAAAGAGGACTATATTAAGCCTTGGTGCGCACACAACTTGCTTATATTGGACAGTATATACAGCGTTCTATCTAAAGACCGGGTTGAGAGATGGGAAATGGAAGGTCCTCCTGCCACAGGGATGTCCATGATCATAAGGGACGACCAATGGGGATAAAGTGGCCATGTGCAGCAGGGACCGGCTATGTGGTAAAGCTTTTCGAAATTGGGATTGGTTTGAAAGGGAAAGAAAAATGTGCTTGTGGTAATATGGTCATAGCGTTCTCTCTTCGCCTTCTGCAGGCTGCCATGGAAAGGGAAGAGGGTCTCTCTACGGAGCCCTGCCTTCGCTTCCCATGGTGGCCATCTTGGAAAAGGATTTCGGTGTAGGAATAAAAAAATATTAGCACCCCAGGTTCCTGCTTTGGCAACCTGGGGTGACAATGGCCTTCATCCCCCATTGCAGGGGCTGAAACTGGGGATAACGGTCCGCAGCCCTCGTTATCCGCCCTCACTTCAGCCGATGGACTGGCGGGCCGTTATCCCCCGTTCCAGGCACTGGAACAGGAGATGAACCCCACATTTTCATTAGCATAACACAAAAGGCTAATGGAAATGTTGGAAAATGTATCAAGTCTATCTGCCTCATCACAAGTTTGGTGGTAACCCTTAAATGCGGTGGGAACGCTATTACTGCCACATTAAAGGGTCTGGCAAATCAGGGTTTTGGCAGGATTTACCCCAGCTCGGAGCAAATTTGTCACAATTTAGCCAATTTTTGGCACTATTACCGCCAGCGGTAGTAGCACCGAAAAATTCCCCATTGGGCCGAATGGGTAATGGGGACTTACCCTGCCCCAATAGCCAGGGATACTTCCCAACTCGTGATGAGGCCCTTTGTATTTTACGGAGAAATATAAAGTAGTCTAAAATATATATTTTTTTTTACTGTGAAAGGTGGTTCTTAAAAAGGAACCTTTTATTTTGTTTTTTGATTCTTTTTTTTTTTTTGCAGGAGAGGTTGGAACGTAAAGTCGGGAGGGAAATGAGGGAAGAGGCACCAAGCACTAATATAGAGGGGCAGTTGGACAGGGGGAAAATGTTGCACATGTGTTACATTTAAGGTAGGTGGCAGGGTTTCTCTTGCTCCTTGATTAAAGCTTCAAAAGCACTTCGAACTTTCTCCCCCCTGCAGAGCACTGTATTGCAGTACATACAGATGGTTGTTGTCTTCCTCAACCAGCCTCTTTTATTGCTGGTTGAGGAAGAAGAGGTGGAGGAAGACAGCCTACTTGCTAAGACAGGAACAGCCTTTCTGAGAGCATTGCAGTGGTTGGATTGGATGTGGTGGTGCATGGAGGAGGTCCCGTTTGGATTGATCGGGCTGGCAAAGTATGGGGGCAGAACAAAACAACGTATTGAGATGGCTGGAGGCTTCGTCCCCTTGTTTAGACCATCGAAAGGGTTTGGTATCCTTCTTAAGAAGCGACGTGATGGGTAACGCCAACTGGGAGAATTTAGCAATTAACTTCCGATAGAAGTTCGCCAGACCGAGGAACCGCTGGAGGTCCTTCACCGACGACAGAGTGGGCCACTCGAGAATGGCAGACACTTTCTTGGGGTCCATCTGGATGCTTTGCTCAGATAAGAGGAATCCCAAATATGGGACAGTTTTTACTCCAAAGAGACACTTCTCCGGCTTAACCAGCAGATGATGGGCTCGCAGTCAGCGGAGAACATGCCGGAGGTGTTCTGTATGATCTTGGGGAGAGCGAGAGAAGACCAGTATGTCATCCAGATAGACAAATGGTATTCACAAACAGGACATCTGAAAATAAGCGGCCCATAAATAGCCGAAACACCACAGCAGCGTTGACAAGTCCAAATGGCATTACCCTGTATTCGAACAAGCCAAAATGAGTGCGGAACGCATTTTTCCATTCATCTTCACTTTTAATGCGCAGAAGGTGGTAGGCGCTTCGAAGGTCTAGTTTGGAAAATACAGACGCTCCCTGAACTGCCTCCAGGATGTCTGAAATGAGAGTCACTGGGTACATATCCCGCACTGTGACCTTATTAAGGCCCCTGTAGTCTATACAGGGTCTGAGCTCGGTGGAATCTTGCTTAGAGATGAAAAACAGTGGTGCTCCAGCAGGGGATCTGGTTGGTTGAATCAGTCCGTTAACCAGGTGAGTGTCTAAGTATGCCCTTAACACTTTCTTTTCAACCAAGGACAGGGCAAACATGCCTCCGAATGGGACCAGAACATTTGGAACTAGATCGATTGCACAATCCTCGGGACGATGAGGCAGAAGGACAAGGTTGGCCTTGTCAACAAACACTTCCCGGAATTCTCCGAGCTCCGGTGGTATACAGCACACCCCCCGGGATTCCTTAGGGTCAGCTGGCGTAATGGACACCATTTGCTTAAGAATGTTCCCAAGACAATTCTTTCTATAGTATGTCCAGTTGAAAGCCATGATGTTTCTTACCCAGTCGATGACCAGGTTAAGTTTTCGCAGCCAGGATATGCCGAGGATCACTGGGAAATGGGCAGCATGGATGATGTTGAATGTTAATTCCTCAGAGGGCTGCATGATCCCTACCGCAAGGGTCGCGGTAGAGTGTGTAATTGGTCCTGAAGTGAGTGGAGAGCCATCCACGCCCTCCACCTTCTGGTCTTCTTTGCGCAGCAAACAGCGTAGGCCTACTTTCTCTGACCAAATGGTGTCCATGAAGTTACCAGCGGCTCCACAGTCAATTAGTGCCATCCTGTCGATGACTTGCCCTTGCTCTGCTATCTGTATGGCGATGACCATGAGACAGGAGTCCTCAATGCCGCTTTTGAGTGCCAAGGTGAGCCTAACATAGGGACTGCTGGACACACCTTAGACGCCTATCCCCATCAGGTCTGAGGTCGGTCGTTTCCCGAACGTCTTGGGGGTACCTCTGGGCAGTTACGGAGCAAGTGGCGGTCTGAACCGCAGTACATACTGAGGGAGGATTAGTTTTTCTTCAGGCGTCAAGGGTGTTCGGGTTGAACCAACTTGCATGGGTTCATCCTGGGTAGCTCTTGAAGCAGGTTGAGGAGGGACCATCGTTGAAGGATAAGTAACCAATGTCTTGCATTTCCTTTTCTCAGTCCTGCGTTCCACGAGTCTGTATTCGATCTGTAGGACTGTCGAAATTAAGTCAGAAAAGGTAGCTGGTCGGGGTGAGTGGGCTAACTCATCTTTTATTTCCTCCCTAAGCCCCCTACGAAAAATTGAAAACTGGGCTTGGTCAAGCCAACAAGCTTCAGCAGCAAGTCGTTGGATGGTGGTGATGTAGGAGAGCAAATCACTAGATCCTTGCTGGATGTCCAACAATTCTTCACAGGCAACAAACGTGGTTTCCGGGCGTTGAAATGATTGCTTGAGCAAGGTGAGGAAGCCATTGTAGAATTGAAGCACCGGATTACTGTTTGTTACCAAAGGGGTGGACCATGCCAAAGCATTGCCTGTCATGTTGGAGGGCAGGAAGCCAACATTGGAATGATCCGTAGAATTGGTACAAGGACGGGAAGCAAAATGGACCATGCAAGTCTCTCCAAACTCTTTCAGACGGTCGGGGGATCCGTCGAACTTGCCTGAAGGTAAAGCCATCGGGTGGGGTAGGTCGACAGTGTGAGGATCACAGTTGGTCACTAGCTGTCTCAAGACCGCATTTTCAGCCTTAATGTTTTGCAGTTCCAAGGTCAAGCCCTGAACAGCCCCCACCAGCTCCTGGAACTGTTCTGCTGTTGCCAGTGGAGTTATTGGGCGTTGCAAACTGTCACCTATGGACTCTTCCTCCTTGTACTCTGCCAAGGCCCTCTCCTCCTCACCTGAGGTATCCGTGTCCAGATGTCTTCCCTTCTTCCAAAGGGACCATTTTTTAAAAAAATGTAAATAGGGCCTGCCACGAAAGGAAGCCACTGTGACCGTCTGTGAGGGGGGGGGTGGGTGAATGGTATGGGTGCCCCGCTTCCGGGACAACCCAAGCAGGGGAAAAAGCCTGATGGTGCAACAAAAAAAAACCCTACAAGAGCGCTGTTGTCCAGGAGTGCAGTGGTTCAGAGCAAGCAAGCGAAATGGCTCTGAGGAGCCAGCAGTAGAGGGTACCAAACAGCAAGAGAAAGAAGACCAAGAAGGAAAATAGATGAAGGCAAGAGGAGGAAGCCAGCAGACCCAGGGGACTGGGCAGCCAATGATCAGAAGAAGGTAGCGAATACTGGAGCAAACACGGACAGAAGCGAGACAGAGAAAGAGGGAGGTGAGGACAAGCGAGAGACAGCGATAGACTGTGCGTGTCACGGAGGAGGAGGAAATAACACAAGCGGCTTACCCAAATTCAAGCCTACCCGTGAAGGTTGCAAAGCGCCGGCCGCCGGGAGAACAGACTTGAAGTACCTCCCGGCGGCAGACATGTTGGGAAACACTAGACCGCGCGTGACGCAAGCAGACCAAACGTGGAGGGACACTCAATGGCGGACCACGCGCCAGCAGTCCCACAAGCGCCATCGCCACAGGCTTTGTAATTTGATTGTACCGAGATGTAGCTTTCCATTTGATATAGATGAAGGGGTCTTTTAGCACCTTGAAGTAATGAGATTTGCAGGTGGGCCTTACATTTTCTATAAATACATAAATATTCACTGCGCCTGTGCAAGTGGCTTAATTGGTATGTGAAGAATGGACTTGACCATAGGCGGTGGAGTGTCCGTGCAGGGTGGTTAGTGGAGGGCCCAGTGGACAGCTCGGAGCACTCATCCAGTGTAGCCACAGGGACAACACAAAAGGGGTGTAGTGCCCCTTAGGCAATGTCTCAAATATTGTGCCATTTGGGGTAAGGTACTTGAAAGAGTTGGCATCTCTAGCAGCGGACAGCGGCTGATCCTAGAAGAGAGTAGGGTAACACAGAAGAGTGGAAGACACAGCAGGGTTCGAAATTAAGATTGGAAAAGCGGAAGCTAAAAGAAGCTCCTGTATATCGTGCATTAACCAGGAGCTACCACTGGGGAAATGAGGAGCAATAGTCCATAATATCCTGCAAATCTAATTTTAACATGAGATGCAAAAATATCTTTATTTATCCATTATTTATTACCCTTTAAGTTTTAAATGGTCGTAGTGACGTTAGGAGTAGGTATTCCATAGAAGGCAGAGTCCTGGTAGGGTCCTTAAGAGCACCTCAGGGTGCCAAGAGGTCATGGTACAGTACCTAGGAGCCAGTCAAAATCATGTTGTTCGTCATATAGAAAAGAACACAGTGATGCACTAATTGCATTGGGACATCTATGGACAACAATCACATTGGCAACCCAAGGAGCAAGACCTTGGAGTAGGAAACATACAGAGGACAATTTGGGGAGAAAATCACAGCAGACAGAATCACAAAGGGGCATCTAGAAACAAGTATGAGCTTGAAAATAGAATGTTAACCAGGTTAGCGAGGGGCGTAAACAATCAAGTCACATGTAGGAAAGCATAACATAGCCTAGTGAGGAATGATAACAGGTATAACCAGGCATTACAAACAATTAGAAGTGATGGCAAAGCATCCAAAGGCCTAACATGGCAAAGCAGTCTTATGTCCTCCCCACACTCCTACCACAGGCCTCGGCAGACAGCTGCCATTTGACTTTATTTCTTTGCCCTATCAATAGGCCTCTCCGTCTCTCAAATAGACGGATTGTGTACTGTGTGCAAGGATTATCAGGAATGTGCATATTAGGAAATGGGTAGTCTGGGGACTCCACTTATTAACATAAGCAAAGTGCTATGGGTGGCGCAAACTAACTCCGGGAATGGGCTTCCTGAAATATGGAATCCTCAGGCCATCGGTTCACCTCGTTACATATTTTGGTTGGCAGGCTGAGTGCTATCTGAAACCTCTATAACCACCTGCGGTGCTGCGCACAGTGGGCTCTGATGTGTCTTTTGCCAGTCAGGTAATCTGCAGTATCCGTCAGTGAATAGTAGCAGAGGCCAGAATCCCAGGTTGCTTCTCCGAGAAGTCTATAGCAGTTTCTCCAAAAGACCCCAAGCCCATCTCCCAGAGCATACAGCAATAAGCCAAACAGGTATCTCGAAACCTTTTCTGTCCACTCACCTGGTTTTGAGGCAGGTCCATCATTTCTGCTTCAGAGCTATGCTGAAACCTTGCATGGGGAACTTAATGAGCTGGCAAGATTAAAAAGGTGGGAGTGTGGAGTCCGCAAAGGGATTCTGTAGTCCCTTACTAAGCGCTGATATCTAGAAGTTCTCATTGCAAAGTTCTGCACAAAAGCCAAATAATGGGCTGTGGCAAAAGCATTAAGGCAGAGGTTTCCATTGTAAAGGAGAGAAAGATGCGTTAGCCCAACAGTAAGGAATGTGACGGTTGCCTGCATCCAGTGTCAGGTGGTAGCGGAGTCTGCAACCGGTGGGTCTTTAATGTGTGCCACGGATCAGGGTGCACGGTCCTCTTAGCTTACGGTCTCACAGCACTCAAAAACAGCATGGATTAGGTATGAAGTATTTATCCAATGTCAAGAGGCTTTCTGGCCAGAGATAAGATGAGGCCTTCATTATCGTCTGCAAAAAGTATCAACTCTCCCCACATGGGGTATCATAGGGTTAGGAATAAGCCGAGTCCCCCGGAGCCATGTTACTACAAAAGTAAGGAAGAAGGGCATAGCTCTCTGCAAGAAGATGGTGCCCTGTCTATTTTGTATCTAAATATGTAAAATTTCACACAATTTCTAGCAAGAGTATCAGAAATGTATTTGGATAGTTTGGAAACCAGCTCTAAAAGCGATTAAACACAGGTTTCGACAATGAGGTTCTTCTAATTGCTGTCACCACAACTTCAAAACACATTCAAGAGCCAGGCTGTGCTGCCACATGATCTCAAGATACCAAACATGCCACCGCACATACCCACGCCGGGACTCAATGCCACCAAAAACACGTTATGTAGTGCACACTTTCTACTGATCAGCGCACATCTGCACTGCGTTAACGGGTTACTTGATCTCTCTTTAAAAAGCCTTCATCTATTAACTTCCAACTGGCAAGAGGTGTTGAAAAGGGCAGACATTGTACTATGCAAGTCAATATAATGTGTACAATTATTCTGTGATAAAGCATTCTACTTTTGCATCCCTAAATAAGTATCACTCACCATGCGATATTATTTGGACAATCTGACTTGCAACTGGCCAGGTGCAGCAGTTTTGAAGGAAAGGATTGTTCAAACATTTCTCTGCATATTCAACACCTCAATTGTGTACTCAAGGGACATTTAAAAGTAGTTATTTAGATGCTGCAACATACATTGCAAAGAAACAAACTTCTTCGAATTTAAACTGTTTGTGTAGGACAAAAGAAAAATCACTGGTCGGCAAGGAAAAAGAAGGTTCTTCACATATTTTCATTCATTGATAGAACTTAATCTAGAACATCGCAACATACATACAATGTTTAATAAAATACATGTTAATAGGTAGCTAGTGATGTCCTAAGTGCCAGGGGTGCATACTTTAGCCCTGAATTTACCCTGGGAAATCGTTGTAAGCTCTACCAACTTCCGAGGTGTAGTGTTATTGCAACCTCAACATTGGAAACCTTTTAAACCCTGTTACGTTCTGTGGACGAATATGTTCATCCTATTTGCATAGACATCCATAATAGCCCAGGAGATAAATCTTACAGTTATTACAAGGTCTTTATTATTTGGTTTGCAAAGAGCAAGAGTTGGATGGCGCAGAGACAAGTAGCTTCCTGAGGATTGTTATATCAGAGGAACTAAAGGGTTTGGAACTGGTGGGAGGGCTACAATGTATGTGGGCCTCTTACAGACATGGTACTAATGAAACCAATTTGTTTTAAATCCGACTGATTAACAGGAGTAAACTTGCTTTGACTAAATTTGCTTTTGACGAAAATCACACACAAGTGACTAATATTTTAGTGAGTTTGTAGGATTTCAAGCCAAAATATTAAGACAGTTATTTGACCTAAAAAAAGACAACAGCCCATGTCCCTCTTGGTTCAAACTAGCTGATTCTTAAACCAGAATTGTTGAAGGCAGATCATAAACTGTCCCTTCCATAAAACAACAATACAAGAATCAGGATATTTGTCAAGGGATTAACAGTGGTAGCATGCAAAGATTACTACCATGTTGACAGGAGTGCGTCCTGCCCTTCAAGGGAGGTTTGCTATCATCTACAAAGATTGTTTTGTGTATTCGCTCTTCCCTTGATTTTAATGTCGCAATGGAAGCTCTTCAGGCAACGCGTGACAATTTCGCCATTGTTTAACATACATCTGCTAGTTGTCTATCACCCGACTCCTAACAATGGCTCATTTGACAAATTGTTTGCTCCTTACATTACCGACCTTGCTCTAGCTTGCACCAACCTTTGTGTGGTCAGTGATTTCAATGTCTGGCCCGATTCTCCAGACGCAGCCTCTCTTCTTACATGTATGCAGGAGGACCTACGCACGCTAAAGGCCATACTCTGGACCTTATATCTGCTCCTCCTCGGCACTGCTGCTGACTTGATCCGACCATTTCTTTTATAACTTTTGAATTTTGTCTACCAATTCCATGTAATCGAACTCATGTTAAATCCCTGCAAATGTGCTGCAAGTCTGTTGACCCTCAAGTCTTAGCTGTCTCTAATAAAGCTAACTTCTTGGATCTACTTGCTCCTCCTCCTCCTCCTCTCCTATGCAAAGTCTCATCACAGTTTTCTCAATGGCAGCTGACCCTTTAGCCATGCTTAAATCAGTACGCAAACTCCCTTGTCAGTCTGCCTTTTAGTTTACACCTGCCCTTTCTGTACTTCATCTACAGGTACATCAGGCTGAGCGAAAGTGGTGGATAAGTTATAATTGGAATCTGTTAGTTAAATAGAAAGAGGCATGACTTTTCTGACATAAGGACATAAGTCAAAGTATGAAAATATTTAGACAGAGATAATATCTCTGGGGTTGATTGGCCGGTCATTCTCTCAGTATCTTTTCCGTCACCTCCTGTCTGTGACCAGGCTCACTCTTCTCTTTGCCCTTTCTTACCTATGGATTGCACAAAAACTGTACACACAATCCTGAAAATCAGCCTTCCCCTTAGATGCTATTGCTTTATAGGTTTTGAAATCCATCACGTGCCACACTGTGGAGTTCATTACTGATGCGGTCAACTTCTCTCCTTCTTCCAGTCAGATTCAATATATACTTTTACCCACATGCACTCAAAGTTACTGTGCCATCTCCCTGCTGTCATTTCTCATGAAACAGCTCGAGGCATGGGTTACCCCGCAGCTGAGGTCATTTATTGAATGTGGCAATATTCTAGACCCATTTCAGATGGGTTTCTTCCCTTTAACAGGCACTAAATCTGCGTTAATCTCAGTGATTGATAATCTCACCACGATTTGAAACCAAGGTGGATGGGCGGGACTTAGTCTTTTGGATTTATCTGCTGCATTTGACACTATTGACCATGCCACCCTTCTGGCCGGATGGGAAGGAGCGGGTATTGAAGGTACTGCATTAGACTGGTTTTGAGTCTATTTTAGACTTGCGCACCCAGTCGGTGTCTCTGACCTTTTAAATCTGCACCATCTGCCATTAGACGCGGGGCACCACAGGGATCAGCATTGTCCCCACTGCCTTTTAATACTTATGTTAACCATTAGCTAGTTTTATCCATTCTTATGGATTCCACTTCTACTGTTAAGCGTATGATTCCCGAATGCTTCTGACGCTCGATCTCGAGCGTAAGGGCTCAGCAAAACGCATCAGAGCCTGTCCTGAAGCAATGGTTAACTAGATGAACTGGCTCAAGCTTAATGCCAACAAGACTGGAGGTATTGATTGTAGGTCCTCCACAGTCTGCCTGGTTTTGGACTTCTGGCCGTCTTCTTTAGGTCCCTTGCCTACTCCGGTGCAAGTGGTTAAGAACCTAGGTGTTAAGATAATGGCATCACTTGTACCCGATCGGTGCGGTTTGTAGTTGCAACTTTTTCAAACTTAGTTGAAAAGGTGCTAAATTTCATTCCTGCAGGTACCACACTCCGGTAATTGCTGCAACTATCAATGGCATCCTTGATTATTGCAATGCCGTGCTGCTGGACCAACCTTCCCTTCAGCTGAACCGCCTTCCGGTTCTGCAAAATGCTGGTGTCAGATTGGCCTCTGGAATTCCTTTTCCTAAGCACATTTATCCTGTTAGTAGGAATCTGCACTGGCTTTCTGTTTGTGCACGTATTCAAGTCAAAGTACTCTGCCTGATCCATCAAGCTTTTAATCATAGCAGCAGCCTCTCTGTTCAGGAGAAAGTCAGACCATATATTCCTTCTCGTTCACTACGATAAGCATGCTTTGACGGTTGAGTATTATCAACTAAACTTTGGAACCTTCTCTCAGATAATCTCTCTGATCTCAATATCAGCCACGCTCTATTCCTTTCTTTTTGCTTAATCGACCACCTCTATCAGTTCTGTTGGTTTTGCATCCCTTTAGAGTCATGATACTTCTGGTACAAGTTTCAGCGCTTTACAAACGGGAAATAGATAGTGCCGAACAAGCACTGGAAAAGGCAACCGTTTTGGAGTTGCTAAAGGAAACTCCATCAGGCGCACCACCTTCTCTCGGATCCCAAACTGACACCAGACAGACAGAAAGCATTGCTGAAGCACCACCATGATACAAGAGTGCAGCATCCCTGCACTTGACCAACACCACTCGGCTCCCTGGCTTTCAGCATACACTGTTTCATGAAAAATACCATTAATCTCCAACAAGAGCTGTAGTGCCCTCGATTTTGTACTACAGGCTCACACAGGAACATCAAAAATGTAAGGGGTACTGATCAGCTTGTCTATGAAGCTGAAGAAAGCGTATACATCTGCCAATGGACTGTCCTCCCCTCCTGTACACATTATATACCAATATTGTACCTCACTATCTGGCTCGACCGCACCAACGAGCCAGAACCAAAAAACTACTAGCCATGGAATTCAAGGGCACGAAAGTCATCCGCCGTATACGTAGTTTATACAAATAATACAGTTAGAGGCATTTAACAGTACTCCCCATTCTAGGGCTCAGCCCCAGAGAGGTAGTCTGACGAAAGTCTTCGGAGTGGTCAATTAGTTTGCAAGCAGGGCCCACGCCCGGCTCTACCTTAAGACTAATGAACTATGTCAGATCAACTCAGGATCAGGGAAAGAATTGGGCCGGAACAAGACAGAGCTGTGTTCAACCACTGTTCCACGTAGTCCAGTGGCCCAATGTCAGTCAGGCAGTTCCTACTATCCCCATTGATTACCGTATAGGGAGCAGTTACAGGGTGATCAATGGGGATAATAGGAACTGACTGAGCTCTCAGCAGGTCGCC
Source organism: Ambystoma mexicanum (assembly GCF_040938575.1). NCBI lineage: Eukaryota > Metazoa > Chordata > Amphibia > Caudata > Ambystomatidae > Ambystoma > Ambystoma mexicanum. The sequence goes on from NC_090938.1 coordinate 478,218,290, forward strand.
CTCTTCCCATTGAAAATAACCTGCCCATAGTACCCTGTGAGCCTACGCGTTAAGAACTAAGCGAACTGATCTCCACAATGTCCATAAGAAACCTCATCTTGACGTGCGAGTAACCCGCTTTCTTTGACATCTCACCAAGTGACGTCCGCAACTGCGTGGGTCGTCAGCTTTTTGTTGGTTTAAATCTCAAGCCCACGGTTATTGCATTGCTCCCGAATCATGTGTCGTGACAACCCCGCTCCAGCACATTAAGTCTCGCTTTGATTCCCACATTGGGGCGGTTTACACAGCCAAAGCCCGAGAGTTATAAGCAGAATCAAGATTGCCGTGCCCTCCCAGTTAAGTCCTGTCTTAATTATTGTCGATTACTCTGCGAACCACCCTCAGTGAAGTTAATCGGAGTAGCCTGCCCACTACAACACAACCCCACCTCCTGAACAGCATGCGAGGCTATTATTAGACTTATCTTGTTCACGTTAACTCACTAGTTGTCTATGCCCCCTTTCTCCCCTCACTGGTGTCCTATCAATCCACCAATATCTTTTGTCACTGCCACCCATGCCTTGGGGTTACCTCAAGACCTTTAGAACATACCTTGACTTGTCACCCAATAACTTGGCCCAACACCGTACTCTGACCCCGACCTCTCTCCAGAGTAATCGACCTCTCTCCACCGTAATGCCTAATTCCCATCCGAGAAACGGACCTTAGCAACGCCCCATCCCCTACCTCTTCATCATGTGGGTTGCACGTTCGGCCGTGTCTGTGAAATCACGTGCCCCCGGAAGTGCGCCTCGTCAATGCGTGGCCTTTACAAAACGTTGGAAGAGCAAGCAGGCCGGTGTTATGTAATTTATGGTATCCCGTACTCTTCCGATTTCCCCTTGGTCTTCGGCTGTTCTCGTAGCGGAACGCCGCCCCTAGGTAGAAACAGACTGAAGCAGTTGCAAACCGAGCCGCGTGAGCTGTGGTCCTTCATTTAGCAGGCGTGGTCAGTTTCTTGGATGGGAACTGGACATTAACTACCATTCCACCTCTATTCGGCAAATCGATTGTTGTTTACGGCTGCGTTGGGCGACTAAAACAAGTCCAGGTGCGGTACTTTAATTGTAATTGGTATGTGCCCACTGCCCAAATGTTTTTGTTGTATGTGTCTGATTTCAATGGATCACAGGGGAGGGTTTCGGGGCGGGGTGGATTATTTCTCTGCTGGGACTGGAAGAATGTTAAATGTTCGCTTGAAGCGATCAACGACTACAAGTCTCAGACTGTATAATGGACTATTCGGCAACCGAAACACTGTCAAGCGGCGTCTTTGCCCTTGCAGTATTGTGCCTGGATGTGAAAATGCACCTATTTGGGAGTATGACCCTCGTTTTGCTTTCAAATTTCATTTGCGTTGTATATTTAGATTATTCAAAACATCGGCTCAAGTGTATTTTGACTGAAAATACGTTTCAACTGCATTGAAATGCAAAGCTGCCCTCATTATCTAAGCTTTGAAAAGTAGTCTTTTTATATGCACATCCACAACTATTTAAGGAGTGCTTACAGTGCATTGTTCACTGATCTAGGGTACATTTCTGTCAATACTGTAATTGCTTATGCAAGGACGTCTGTATTTAGTTATTCCATCAAGTATTCCTTCATGTTGATTTTATGAACTGAAACCTACATGGTGCAAAGTAAACGTTTCTCGTGGCTGACTCGGTAGGAGTGGGTCTTTCCCCTCTCTGAGTTCAGCTATTCTCTAAATGTTTACCTTTTTGGCTTTCTTCTATCTCCGCTGCCCAAACCAATATGTATCTACAAACTTAAAACAAACATTTTTATTGTTGGTGTTAGTGACTGAACATGGTTACGTTTGTGGATGATGAGCGGGCGAATTTGGCTCTGTGTGAATAAGGGTGGGTTGACAATGTGGCTCATGTTTGTCTATATGAGTGGGTGAACGTGGATGGATGACTAAGTGAATACGGGTGATGGACAGTGAGTAAATCTGATTTGAATGAGTAGGTACATATGGTTGTCTGGATGGATGAGTGGATGAAAATGGTTGAGTCAGCGGGCACATGTGAATGCATGGACGAGTTGTTAGGCAGAAACCTGTGCAGTTCCCTCTGGGACCACTGCAAAAGATTTAGGACTACAGGTGTTTGGCAGTAAACCCACTTGGTAGCAGTCTGTACCACACAGATTCACTTGGTAGCTGTGGCTGAGCAGTCAGACTTCCCTCAAGAATAGTTAGGCAGTGTACAGCGTATTCACAATAGGTCAAAAGAACACAGTAGAACAAGTAAACGCTGACCAGGGCTTGGTGTAAAAGAGATATAATTATTTATTTAAAACCATATCTAGAAAAACACACAGGCACTAATAGTAAGCAATCCAAAAACACGGTCACTAAAAGATATACACTCCCTTTAAAGAATATTAAACAAGTCTTAAGTAAAACCCCATTTATTTTCAGACAGCGGTGAGAGCTTAACGTAGATGGCACTCTAATAATTCGTTTTTAAAAGGGAGAGAAAAGCAGAGAATAAATTGAAACCGATCCCAACACTTTTTCACAAACACAACAAGAGAGGAAGGCAGAGTAACACCGTGAGTTTAGAGTCAGTAGGCTGGATCCGCTTTAAGAGGATCAAAACGAAATGTTTCCAAGGTCACAAGGTTGCAGTGCACAAAAGTCTTGTAACGGTTCAAAAAGGAGTTGGACCAAAGAAAGGGACCAGTTGGAGGGTCAAGGCGGCCAGCCCAGTCCAGAAGGTTAAGGGGTTATTATTACCTTGTAGCAATCTTTAGAAAGGGAGGCCTGGCGGACACGGTACCTTAAAGTGGTGAGAATACTCCAGCGGGGGCAGTTGATCCTGGCAGCGGATGCAAGTCGGTGCTTCGTCCGGGGGAAGGGAGGATCTCGTCGGGGAGGAAGACGGGAGTCCGTTGCACTGCCAGGGAAGAAACCAGCCGCAGAGTTTCTCAGGTAAAAGGAGCAGTCCTGTCATTCGCGGTCCAGTGGTAAGTGGCTATCCGGTTGCCGGGGTGCTTGGCACGGGCAATTCGACCACAAGCCGGTCTGGGGTGCGAAGAGAAGAAGGTAAACTGGTTGTGCCCACCAGTCAGGGGAAGAAGCCTCTCCAGCCGGGAGATATTCTCTGTCGTCAGGAAGTGGTGAGTCGGTTCCGCAGGGCTCCACCGGTGGTGTCGTCGTGGTAGGTCGGCTCAGCTTCTCCCTCGTCAGATTCTCAGGTCCTGTGGCGACTTCTGAAGTTCCAGTCCCCAAAGCCCTGCTTTTATGCAGCATACCCCCATTCACTCAGCCTAGCTGTCAATCAAACATGCTCCACTTGGGCCAATCACACAAGAGTGCGACTTGAGTTCCCAAGGTAACTCAGTCCAGGGTGCTAAACCCCCCCCCCCCCCCCCACACCCCCTGTGGTACCCAGACAGAGTGGCACCACTTTTGGAGGCTTCTGTGGAGAAGCCCGCCAAAAAGTGGAACAAAGGGCTCGACTTGGGTTGGAGTCACAGAAGAGAACACAAACGCCATTTTAGAATCGAGTCCTGGCAAAAAATACCAACCAGCGAATTAATATTAAATAAATAAACCGGCAGTATGTTTGAGGCTATGAGAATTAAATAATTAAAGTTGGTAGCCTCGAAAAATGGGAAAATCCCATAGGGAAATATTCGCGGTCAAATATAAAAAGTAGTATCCACCAGCTAAAACTCGATCAGGGGGGACGGAGACGTGCCCCCTCGACTAACAGACCCCGGGGCAATCGAATTGCCCCGACCAGTACGTCCACAATATGATGGTTTGTACCGGTTTCTGTTAATAATTTGGGACTAGTAAAGCCAATGGTGACTTTACATGCCCTGGGAGACAGTAGTCAGTCCCAGGGTATGGAGTCTATGGTGGGGTGTCACTATGACACCCCTGTGTCACTGCACAGAGGGTGCTGTGTAACACACATAGTAAAAACACATGAGCCCCTATGGAGTAAAGGACCCCATAGCCCATAAAACACATTAACAGTGAAAGGAACACCATTAATCATGTCCAAGAGTGGGAGAAAAAGAGTCTCATTCTTGGCAGGAGAAAAAAACAAACTCCAGAAATCCAGCAAAGCTGCTGGGGGACTCACTAGGTTAGGAAATTCAGCTTAAAGAGAGAATTCTCCCTAACACAAGTCTTTTAATATGTTTCAGCGAGTGGTAGTGAGTGAACATGATTGGATGGGTGGTTGAGTAAGTGGTAGAATACGGGTAGATGTGATTGTATAGATGAGTGCGTGAATATCCTATGCTGGGTGACTTGAAGTTGAGTGAGTTCGCATGGTTGGTTTGGTGCATGGATGAATCAGTGAATAAGGTTGGATTGAGAAATGTGTGAATATGGTTGTATGGTGGGTAGCTGGATTAGTGGGTGAATGTCTTTATGATTGGATGGATCAGTGGTTGAATGTATTTATCTGGGTGGATTAGGTGGAGAACGTGGGTGGGTGGCTGAATGAGTTGGTGAATACGGTCAGGCTCATACTGGCCTATAGGGCAATGCCCAAACCAAAAAGGCAAAAGGCCAACGATCTTACTAGGCCCAGTGATATTGAGATTGCTCAAGTGCAGGGGAGAGTGAAGGGAAGTAGTGCCAGGGAAAGGGGAGGAGGAGCAAGTGGAAGACATAGGATAAACATTGAAAAACAAGTGCGGCCAGCAGGTGACGGTGCAAGGGCTAAGTACAGAAAAATAGGTGATGACTAAGAGCCAGTATGGGGGGGTTGTAGGGTTACAGATACAGCTCCAAGTGTAGGGTTGCCAGGGGGCAGTGCAGGTGTGCAACTTGGAGGGCAGGAACCTGGGCCCGTGGTGCAGAGGGTAGGCAGGTAACCAGTGCAGTATTAGGCAGGAGATCAGGAGGGTAGCGGAAGAGAGAAGGCAGAAGCAAAGCGGGAAGTCTTGAGATGCTTCCGGAACCAGAGATGGTTCTGCCCAAGTTTCAGAGAGTCTGTTCCAGAGGGAGGCACCAGCCAAAAAGAGGGTTCTGCCCCAACTAGTTGCTTGGAAAAACGACTGACCCTCAAGGAGTTGGAGGAGCGAAGTGCTCGAGTAGGAAGACACCTCAGAAGGCCTTGTGGACAATGCAAAGGGTCTTGAACTTGATCCTTGCAGCTGCGGGGAGCCAATGGAGAGATTTCAGTGCAGGAGAGATACGATCCCAGAGGACAGAGAGTAGAGGCAGGCAGATTTAAAATGAGGCTATTACGGTAGTCCAGCCTAGAGAGAACAAAAGCTTTAGATACAGTGAGCTTCTGGGGAAAGGAGAGGAAAGGAAGAATACCTCTGAGGAGGTGCAGTTGGTAGTTCGACTTTTTAGAGACATCAGAAATATGAGGAACGAAGGAGAGAGAGGAGTCAAAGAGAACCCAGAGGTTCTTGGTTTTGGAGATGGGAGCAGGAAGAAGGCCAAGGGAGTCCGGCCAGAGAGTGGCGGGAAAGAAGAGGTGCAGGTGTGCCAATGAGGAGGTTCTTCGTCTTGCTTGCATTCAGACAGAGATCATTGGAGGTGCACCACTCCTGGTTTGCTGTCAGACAATCCGGGATGAGCGAGGGAGAAGATTAGGCAGAGAGGAGTCTGAAGGCGAGCTGGGTGTCATCGGTATAGCACTGGAAATTGGAGCAGAGAGCAGGTGGCAAGAGGTGCCAGGTATTGGTTGAACAACCAGGGAGAAAGGTTCAAACCCTGGGGAACACTGCAAGTGAAGAGAGAGAAATAGAGTAGAGGAAGGGCCCAAGTTGGACCTGGGTGGGTCGGCCAGAGGAAAGAAGTCAGCCAGGCCAGAGGCTGATCAGTGATACCCAGGTTATCGCGGAGCAGGATGGCATGGTTGATCGTGTCAAAGGCAGAAGTGAGATAGAGTAGAATGAGGACAGCGGGGAGATTGGAATCAAGGTTAGAAAGCAGTTTAGATGAGTTTATTGCTTATTATTTTGATGAGAATATTGATTCAGCTGGTCTCAGATCTGTCTGGGATTGTTTTAAGGCAGTACTAAGAGGAGAAGTGATAAGTAGAATGGCTCATGCGAAAAAGAAAAATCAGGAAGTGATTAAAAATTTGGAAATGAAGGTTAATGAAATGTAAAAGGTATGTGCTAATGATAATCCGAGTCGGAACAAGGTACAATTGAAAAAGTTAGAGGCAGAGCTAGAACCTCGAGTGCAGAACTTGGCAAGTAAAGGTATGTTTTATTCAAAACAGTGGTTTTGGGAGTCTGGGGACAGAAATGGCAAGTTGTTAGCTAATATGCTTAGAGGGATGATATCTGATACATGTGTTTCTTCTATTCAGACAGAGGAGGGTAATACTTTGCACAGAAATGGAGAGATTTGTGATTATTTTAGGACATTTTATGAGGCACTATATAGGGAAGCTCTTACTCCTGATATTAACAGTTTGGAGGTTTCAATTTCAAAATTAGCTTTAGAAAAACAAGCTTTAATTGACTCTGCTATCGAGGTTACTGAAGTATGTACTGCCATATCTCAAATGAAAGATGGGAAGTCTCCGGGGCCGGATGGGATAGTTTCAGAATTTTATAAAAAATATGATACTCAGTTGGCACCAATTTTATGTGAACTTTACAATGAATTTATTGCATCTGGACGAAGCATTAATCACAGTGATTCCAAAGCCGAATAAAGACCATAGGAATTGTGGAAATTACAGGTCGATTTCATTACTAAATGTTGATTTAAAAATCTTTACAAAAATTTGGGCAAATAGACTTAAGTTGAATGTGAGAGACCTGATTGATGGATCTCAGGTAGGTTTTATCCCGGGACGGTTTGGTTATGATAATATTAGGACTGTGTTGAATGTGATTGGTGAACATTATGGCAAGGACTCGAATAAGGTAATTGGTTTCTTTGATGCTGAAAAAGCCTTTGATAGGGTTAACTGGAAACTTATGGAATATACTTTGAAAAAGATGGGATCTGGCCCAGTTTTCATGAAGATGGTGGAAAGTCTACATCATGATGTCGAGGCTCAAGTGTTGGTAAATGGAGTTATCTCAGGCTCATTTCCATTGATGAGAGGCACACGACAAGGTTGCCCATTTTCGCCTTTTTTATTTGACTTGGCACTAGAGCCCCTTGCAGCATACATTCGGCAATGCAAACTCATTAAGGGAATTGTGGTTGGAAAGGTAGAAGTTAAAATTTTATCATATGTGGATGATATGTTGCTTTTGTTATCAAATCCAGAGACATGTGGGGACATAATTAAAGATATGTTTGAGGAAGTAGGTGTACTGTCGGGTCATGGGGTCAATTGGGACAAAACTGAGATTTTTACGTTGTCCAGGACTTGTGATAGTAACGTCTTGCACTCATGGAATTGTAAGTGGTCACCAGGAGGGGTCACATATTTAGGAATTCATATTATTGGGGATTTGAGTAAATTGTTACAACATAATATTGACCGGGTAACCACGAATGTCATTAATAATAAAGAGATGGGAGAGGTTGACGTTAACTTTGTGGGCAAAAATTAATGCGATCAAAATGGTTCTCTTACCTAAGCTTTTATATGTTATTCAATATGTTCCTTTATTATTTAAAAAACATTTGATAAAGGTTGATAAACACTTTCATTCCTTTTTATGGGGCCCCGGGAAGAGACCTTGTGTTCCAAAATATGTACTAATGTACAGTGTGGAAAAAGGGGGATTTGGATATCCTGAATTGATGAAGTAGTATAAAGGTTTTTTGCTTAAAAACAGTACATATTATTTTAGGGATAGAAATGAAAAGGAGCCGTTATGGCGGAGTATGGAAAGGGGTATATGTGCACCATATGATGTAGGGAATATTTATACTATGGGTAAATTGCCGTGTAAGCGGTTGAAACTGATCCCAGTAGTGGCAACTAGAAAGGTGGTTGGGTCATGGTTCAGCGAAAATGGACAAGGTTATGGCTTCAGCCCAGATGCTTCTCTATGGTTAAATGAAGCTTTCCAAGTGAATAATAAGTGTCTGAATTGGATCAGTTGGATTAATAAGGGAATTCTGAAGCTGGGGGATGTGATGGATGGAGACCAATTGTTGGGATTTGAGGCTCTGCAGTGTAGATATGGTTTACACCGAAGAGAATTAAATAGATTCTTGGCTTTAGCTTCAATGGTTAATTTGAAGATATGTATGGCTGGTGGTTCTGTTGGGAGGAAACCGGAAATTAGCAAATTACTGGAAGGTCAGGAATTTTGTGTGAGTACTTATATGCAATTTATGCCTTTTGATGAGAATTTTCAATCAGCATGGACTGGATTGAAGGAAAATTGGCCCAATGATATTGGTAGGGTCATTACTGATATGGATTGGAGTAACATCCAGAAGGTGAATTTGAACTTTTGAGCGGACATGAGTTTACGTCTGATTCGACAGAAAGTTATTGGACGGCTTTATTGGACTCCAGTTAAGATGTTTAAATTAGGGCTTCAATCGGATGATTTTATGCTGGTGTTGTGGTATTGGTATAGGCACTCTTTTACATTTGATGTAGAAGTGTCCGAGGGTGCAATTGTTTTGGAAGGAGGTCATTGACAGGACTGATTTGATTTGTGGAGTAACCTTGCAGAGATCCACAGCAAACATAATTTTATTATCTCATATTGATAGATGTGTGCGTGCTAGGAAACATTCTAATTGGATTTATAGGGCTATGATGGTAGAAACTAAGATAATTCTCAGAATTTGGAAAAAGAGAATACAGCCTAATGTTGTTGACTGAATTGCAAGTTTTATCACAATATGATAAGGTTTCATTGGAAAATAAAGATAAAAAGGAGAAATGCATGAAGGTATGGGGACCTTTTTTGGCTCTTTATGACTGATGTGACAGTGGAATTGTTCTGGTGGATATGTCATTTTAGAGGTGAGAGAATGAGGTGGAGATGAAGGGGTGGGTGTTTTTTTTTCTTTTTTTTTCTTCCCATTTGTGTTGTCTATTGTGCTGTTTTGTGTATACTAGTTAGTTTGGCTATTATGTTTCGCAGGATGAAGCTATTTTTGATGAATTTGATGATCTGTAATGTTTAAATTGTTCAGCAAATTACGTTATGACGTTTTACTGTGAGACATTGTATACTTTATGTACGGTTCGTATTGTGTTTTGCAAACTTAATAAATTGTGTTTATAAAAAAAAAAAAAGAAAGCAGGTCCTGCTCCTGGTTTCCCAGGTCTCTAGCTCCTGCCTACTGTGTAATGTCTGACACCCAGGAATTGTATTTAGCTCTGTTTCATCAAATCTTAATTTCGAAACCTGTCTATCCCGATCAGTATGGGTTATTCCCTACCTATGTTATTAACTAAAGGGCTCGTCGGTCGTCTTGTAATGTCCAAAAAAGAGTGAGTCCGCCGTCCAAAAAACGAATACTGTCTGACCATACCACTAAGTTGAACCAAAAAGAATAAGACCAGTAGACTGCCTTCCCTTCTACTGGCAGGTGCTTCTTGCACTGTGTTCTTAAGTCTTTAAACTCCAGTTTAACATGCAAGTTTCAAATAGTATTTTGTGACTCCTTGTATTAGTTTATGTATCTCTCTCAAAAGACTCTTGCTGCTCTTTCTTTGGTACAACAACTTTCCTTGAGTTTGGTCAGCTTTGCCAGCTATTTCGCATCAAGACTTCTTTGACCTTCTGCTCCTTATCTTCCGTCCTTCTTATATACCATTCATTCACTTCATATCCAGGGTTAATCTGCCCATCTTTCCAGGACAGTCTGTTTCTTGTAAGCTGTTTATGATAAAGGCTTCCCAGCTTTCCACCAATGTGCTTGAAATGTTTCAAACTGTCTTACAAGTCTCCTACTCTCCCTTTCAGGATTAGTTAGTATTCTGTCATTTTGGTAGTTCACATTTCACAACAAATCCTTTTCTCTTCCAACTCTATTGGTTAACCTTTCAGGGTAGGTTATGATTCTCTTTCTTTCTTACACCCCGTATCTGTAAGGCTGGTAAAAGTGAATCAGCCACTTTTACTCCCTATGAATAGGCAAATACTCCCCAAAGAGTAGAAATACTAAGGTCATGGTCTGATAAACTCTTGTGAAAGTTCTGCCTCCAGCAGCTCTGCGTCCGTGATGTCTGCTGTTCTCTATTATCTCTGCCCTAGAGTTGTTTGCCCGATGCCGTGTGTGTGGGGATGCACAATGTAGTCTCTCTGAGTTAACAGACCTGCATGTGTTTGAATCGTGCGGGGCTAGTGGAGCAATCGTCTTGACTTTTAGCTTTCATATTTGCATGCCCTCCATACTGCGCTTCGTCACTCGCCTCAATTGTATCGTTGTTGCCGATTGTCATTAGCTCTGCATCGCCACCGTCATCCATTCTTGCCTGTAGCATTTGCTGCCACGTTCGTGGGCCCACCGTTCCTGCGCCTACTCCTAGTCTGGTCGCCTGCTGCTTCAGTCAGTCAGTCCGTTCGGTTGAAGTCTAAATGGCTGTGAGACCACAGACTTGTACCAGGCTCAAGCGCGGGAGGGGGCGTGTTGGGGGGCGTGTCTTGGGTAGCAGCCGCAGCGGGACCCAGAAGGCATTCTCTGGTGCACTAGTAAACCCCCTTCAACCCTGCTCAAACATTTAGCTCCACTTCACTCAGCTTTGCGGAGTGCAGGGTTTTTGTAGCAGGCACTCCACTCAAGGTACTCCGGCTTAAAGGAGCAATGTCTGTGTGAAGAAAGTCTTTAGATAGGAAACTCGATCTGTTCCCAAACGCACCAAACCCTTCACTCCACTTCGAAATGATATGTCAGGATGTTCCGGCCGTTGGTCTCCCTTCCCCACGTTTTCATCATGGGACAAGGTGGTTCACTCGAGCAAAGCACACTCTGGCTTCTTCGGCACAAGGACACAGTTGCATTACCAGTATCGGGGCCTTCTGTGCTGCACGTCTCTTTGCTTTTCCAAAGTCTCTTGGCTCAAAGGGCCTGATGTACAAGAACAAAATAACCAAAAAGTTTCTCTCCTCTTTCAAGTGTTCAATGTGGGTGTCTCACACTGGATCCCACTCTGCCGGGCACAGATCCTTTCTCATCCCAATTAGTAGCACTCATTCAACTGTCAGAGTCTTTTGAATGTACACAGGATTTAGCTTGACCCATTACAGGACCACTTCAATCTCACATTTCACCTTTCAATAGTTGCCAATTAATTGGATACCTGATAGAGACCCTCGAGTGAGCACCCACCTGGTGCTGGACCACTCTGTCTATGGTATCTTATTTGGCCTCCCAAAGTTCAATCACACCTCTATTTTTCAATTATATTCACGTTGTTTGTTACATACGTTTCAAACGCTGTTCTCTTTAGATTTCTTGATCCATTGTTGCCACTTGCAACCTTGGTTCTAACATGGGTGGATTTGGGATCAGTCTCTCCAACTCGCTGGCTTTACTGGCACTGCTTTGTTGTAGGACCCCAAGGACAGTACGACAGCAGCAGCCGCTCCTCCCCAGCTTGGTTATCGGCACATCAGAGCCCTGTCTACCTCTGACGCACAATGCAGGTGTGTTCAGCTTTAGTTCCCAGTCTTAGGTTTCTTACTTTTCAAGGTTCACGAAAGTAACGGTCTGAAAAGGTCAAGGGCCCTTCCCTCCTTGCAACCCTCTCCGGACTCGCCGTCTTTCTCCTTGTATTAAACTGCCATCTTTGAACCACTGTTTCATTTGCCTCGCTCCGAGTGTGATTTTTTGTGCTCCGCCTTTTGTCCCTGTGGGGAAGTGTGATGGAAGTCCGGTGTGTGTAATATCAGTTATTGCCTGACCATTGTATTGGGAAATGTCAGGTATACGGCTCTGGTGTTTTTTGGTGAGCTGTCCGTGAGAACGTTTTTGTGTTGGGAAAGGGGGGGGTGAGTTCCGAGGTATCCTACCTGGTAGGATGTGGAAAGGGTGTTACAGGGATGGGGATACAGCATCTCGCCTTCGGGTGGCCCACTCCCACTCCCTGAAGACCCATCATCCTGGTGATCCTCCCACACTGATCCACCCCCAGGAACTGGATCCAAAAGTGATGGCCGTGTCCTGGCCAACTGGATGGCAGATCTCCGGAGACTAGCGGGTGAGACACCTTCAGGTTTCTCACAATGGTAAGCAGTCTGTTAAAGAAAACAAAAGCAATCCAGCACCTACCAAATATCACAGTTCTGTGCCATTTCGTAGGCGCTGGATTTTTTTTTGTTTAATTCAGTAGACTGCTTGATATAAATAACAGGCAATCTTGTACTATGTAATTTTTTATTTTTTTTTATTCAAGGGTATTTTCTAGACCCTGCCAGCACTATTTAGGCCACACCCCCAATACAAATGCTGTCAAGTTTTGGAGCCCCCCACAAATTCTCATCCCACTTAAGGCACTGTGCACTGGCCAAGATTTGTTGCAGTGTTAGTCATCTCACACACTACAGTCTAATTAACAAAAGTACTGCTAATTCGGCATTGCCTTTCTTAATCATCCTCCGTAACTCAGTTTGTTTAAGAAAGGCATTGCCGATTCGGCAGTGCTTTTGTTAATTAGCCTGCACTGCTGACTACAAAGTCTTTCTTAATTGGCCTGCCCGAACTGTCAATTCGGCAATGGTATTCTTAAACAGCCTGAGTAACTCATAGGTTGATTAAGGAAGGCATTGCCGAATTGCAGAGGCATTGCTAGGTGGGGCCTGAGGGCGCTATAGCCCCGGGTCTTTTGGTTGTAGCCCCGGATACGAGCTCGCAGGTTACAACCAAAAGGCTAGCTAGCCCCGAGTCCCGACAGTCTCCACATTAGTGTATCCCCAGAACTTTTCCAGACCTAGCAACACCCCTGTTGGGTGAATCGGCAGTGTTTTTTGCCTTTAGCTGTCACTGTGGGTGGTTGGTCATAATTTCGAGAAAAAAAACGTGGAAAGACAAAAATGTCGAAAAAATATCGATTCTTTTTTTTTTTAATTATAGATTTGTTTTGGGGTCCTGGAATAAAAAAAAATGGTTAAAAAAAAGCAGGGTTCGGGGGGGTTATGGGGAACCCCCCCATTTCGAATAACAAATGTAATTTAAAAAAATGCGACTTTCAACATTTTTGTATTTGAAAAAATGACTATAAACCGTCACTGTGCAGGCTGAAACGATGGATTTGTGTGCTTGCAAGGACAAGTCCCTAATTTCACTCTGCAGACAGTACTGTACTGCCATGCCACTCGAGCCGCTAGACTCTCCACGTGGTTCTAAAATGTTGTATATATTTGAAATATTCCTTACTCCTAGGAGAAGGGAATACTTCCAATATGTACACCATTTTAAAAGCAACCAACATTAAACTGCAGTGCTTTCCCAAAGCCTTTGGGAAAGCACTGCAGTTTCATTTTCAGAAGGGGCAGCTTATGGCTGCAGATGTTTCTCGGCTTTGTGTTCGGGGCCTTTTTCAATTAAAAGGGCAAAGTTCCCCCAAGAGACAAGATCCATGTACAGATTTTCCAACATTATGATTGGCCCCCTTTGTTGGGCTATAAATGTGTCTCGAATGTTGGGGCCCTTTTCAATATAATGTTTGCCCCTTTGATAAGAGAGGAAAACAGTCTGCATTAAAAAGGGGGGATTGAAATTCAATAATGCATATGTGTTAGAACCAGGCTCCGTCCTTGGCCCCTACTAGACAGATGGCGTGCAGCTCGCCAACCAAGAACGGCAACAAGCCAACCATGATATGGCGTCCTCAGTAAAAAGCCAACCACTATGTCAGTTCGGGTTAGCCAACCACATGGCGCCCACACTGGATGCCAACCAACAACCAGACCAAATCCGCCCACCACAATATGGCGCTGGCTCTCCAAAATGATGTGGAGCCTTTGGAGGAGGAGCTTCCGCCCGTCGACTCACAAAAGTAATCCGGACATAGCACCTTGCTTTGCAACTTCTCCTAATTGCGCTAACGCTCCCTCATACTTGTGACTTTTTTCCGTCCTTGTGAATCTCTTTCCAGCTACTGCGCTTCCTGCGCGTCCTTGCATCCCTCTACTCTGCCTTTCTATTGAACATCTGTGATTCGTGGACCTATGCTCAGCCTGCGTTTGGTTTGTCCGATCCTTTTTGCCTCCAGTACTCTTGGTTTTGCTCTATCATCCAGCCTTCTTTGGAGACTTCTAAACTGCCTTCAGCTGAGCTTTATCCAGACCATTCATCCAGCTTCTTCAGCACATCAACAGCACCAAGGTTTTTTTACTCCCACAGGAGTGTTCCTTGAGTTTTTTTTCCTTCTCTTTGCCAGCTTTGTCTGTATCATTCCAGACAACCCTGGCATAGGGAGAGGAGAGGCCTTATTTACATCACAGAAAAACAGCTGATAGACTCTGGTAAGCGAACGCCTAGAAATATGTAATGATCTGGGCTTGAGTAGTCTAAAAAAAATATGTGTTGGCATTTTGACATGGGAAATCACGTTACAAACATATCCCAAAGCGTATAAATCCACATAACAAAACATAAAGTGAAATACGTAGGCTTTATTCCACTTGTCATTCCCAATTAATTGAAGAAAGAGCACAGCACACATGAGCATTTTCAAGAGAACATATGTTCCTACTACTTTGTAGAAAATATAATAAAGTGTATTCACCTTTTATATCTAAGAAATTGTAAAAAAAAAACAACAAAAGAAATATACAGCAGAATTAAATATGAGAAATTTCAAATGTTGGTGCCTAACTAGCAAAGCCTTGTGTGGGCTTGTGGTTAATGATATGATGATATTTTATTTATAGCACGCCTATACACAAGTGTTTCAAGGCACGATAATTGTGTTTATAGCACAATTGCGGCGGGTGCAGCAACCTATTTTTAAATTACTTAAATAAACAGGGGGGCGGGCTTCCACCAGCGTTGTCCCTCAACTTGTGCCCTGACTCTAATGGAGACCAAGAAATCGATACAGGGTGGTAATAGCCACAGATTATCATGGAACAGCCTGGAGCTGAAGCACTAAAACATCCACAGAAAAGATATTGATTCTTCTTTATCTGCTAGAGGCTGATGCAGAGAAACAGGACTTCTCTATACCCCCAAGGAGGAGACATCCTGAAGGTCCTCAGCAAATGCAGCTTGTAATGAACACGCTCAAAGCTCTCCTTTTGGAGTCCTGAATGGAAGGAATATTATGACCATGTCCTAATCAGTGGTGGCTTGCCCATAATGGGCGAGGGGCATCGACCCAACGGGCCCCTGGCCCAATATAGTGGAGCCAACCCAGTGAAAAAATGAGCGCTCCTTCAGGTGCTTTTTCCAGCGGAATTACCATTAGTGGAATTACTAGTGGTAAGTGCACCAATTTTGTGGGAGGAAAACTGGAGGATTCACCTCCCGCATGATGCTGGAGGTACTGTGAGGAGTCAGAAATGTAAGGGGGATAACTTGGTAAAGGTTTTTCACAAGATGCCATTTTATTAACACAAAAGGGTTTGATAAACGCCTCACTATCCCTAACCTAAAGCGGATTTCCCTGCCTATCAAAATAAACTAAAGGAAGCACTTTAACAAAAGTAATCTGTCCTTCACACTTATGCATACATCAAACTCATAAAGGGAATACATGGCAATCCAAATATAACAGAAATAAAAGTTAAGTTCCACATAAATATAATAACTGTATATCCCTGTAACCTGGGTTGGAGCCCCTTCCCCAGATTCAAAGCAGGATTTTTAATCATAAGTTCAAACAAGAGTTCCGTTTTGAGAGTTCTGATTCAATACACCAACTTCTTCTTAAGAAACAAAATACTTTTACAATTCTTCTGTATCAACAACAATTTAGGTCAGGATGGTTCCACAACAATTCATGAACTACTTTAGTGGGCTTGCTACTTCTTCTTTACAACCTTTAGCCACAACACATTACTTCGATGATTTCTTCCTGGTCCACTTACCTGCCAGGACTGCCACTTAAAAGTCCTTCTTGTTATACTCGCATGTAGCTCAAAAAGCTCCTACTGCTACTACTGTGGTAAAGTTTACTTCAGACGTTTTGGAAAAGTTGTTGACTATCATCACCTTCAAATTTTACTATTTCTTCGGGGAAGACCTACTACACATTTGTGTTTGTTCCACTATTGTGATTGCCACATGCAATGCTCCTCTCCTGCGCAATGTTTTATCTAGGGGGCATCTCTCCTGCCACTCTTGTTTTCCCACTTTTACATCAAACAAAGGCTGACAATGTCTCTCTATTACACTTGCTCCTCTTTGGTTTATACAATGCTTGTTGAGGTCTCTTTCAACTATTGCCTCTTCCTCACTTTGGCAATAAGGGTTATAATTAGTTTGCTTCAGTATTGGCCTCTCTTGGCTTTGGCAATAACGTTGGTCTTTATAGTAATAATTATAACCCCTCTGTGCTTGTCTTTTCACAAAGTTCTTATTGTGCCAATTCAACCTCTTTATATTAGTTCTGTATTCAAAATCATTATAAGTGGCCAGAGGCCGAGTACAGAGCGCACCGGTGTTACCCAACAGAGGTGAACTCGTCGGTTTCTGCATACGCGTCCGGTCGCTCCGCTGCCACAGTTCCTTCTGCTTCCTCTGCCGCTTTCTGCTTCGGTTTGCTTCCGGCAACCCACACCAGTCTGGAATGGAGCGTTCCTTGCTCCTGATACTCTCTGGTTACTCGCCAGCCATACAACTTACAATAAGGAGAGCCTCTCTCTGAAGGGGGAAAGCTTTTCACAACCACACTTACGCTGCGCAAACTCTGCATTCAAGGCCATCCATGTTGGCCACCCTCTCTGGACAGTCCTCTGCTCTGAAGATGCGGCTCCGTTCCCCTTCAACTTGTAGTCTGTGTAACCACTCCTACTTCTAATGGCCTGCACCTGAGGAGGCCTTAAATATTCAAAGGTCCTGCTCAGGTGTGGGTCATTAGAAACACTAGACCGCACACTACAGTTTAGTGTATCTGAATCCCTCTTCTTCGCCCCAGTACTTGGGGCATTGTGGCACTTGAATCCCCCAATGTTCTGGTTATCTTTCTTTTCAACGGTTTCACTTCTAGAATAAGCTATTTAAGTTGTAGGGTCTAAAGGGAAGTAGCAAAGGGGTTCTCCCAGTTCTTCTGTCCGGATTCCCCTCCCATGCAGTCCTCGCGCAGAACATCACCCTCAGGAAGTGTCTGCCTTTCCCTGGCCACATGAGAAGCGACATGCGCTAGTTACTTTTATCATGCTCCACAGCTCAATCGACAAGACTTGCCAACATCACTTAGCCCTTATGTGCCTATAACTTCTTTATACAGCATGAATGGTTTTTCATATATCAAGCCTTATGATATTTAAAAAAAAAAAAACGGCATTTTTGAGCCGCCATTCTCTAATCAATGTTTTTCTGTCTCTTCACTGCACGATTCTTACAAAGCTGGCACCTAGTGTTTTTCACTGGTGTTAAACGTCTGTCAAATACCAAGCAATTTATGTGAACATATGCCTCCAAGTAAGGACTGTATTGATTTCCTAATTGATGTTTTCACCAACAATACATTGTAAAGTACCTGATGTATCCTTCCTCCCTCAATCATTCAACACTATTCTCCCATTCCCCCACTGCAAGATGCTTCGCACTCAGTAGGCACCATCTGCACGTTTGTGTCGTAATGACTGAGATTCCAACCGACGTGTGTTCAAAGAACTGTTGCATTTGTTACCACATGACGCTCTTATTTATAATGCGTTCCACAGCACTTGATGTATACTTTAGTGCTATTCATTTATTACACGCCATCCGCTTCCCTAATTGTTACCTGCATTTTAACGCCTAGCCCATAATAGCTCCTAGGCGCTCGCAAAGTTAGATATTCCTTTCCGTGCAATAGCCTGATCTGATTTATATCTATTGTACGCCACTCTTTATCCAAATAGGCCCCCCTGACACATGCATTAGGCTAGAGGTATGATACAGCTCCATCTGCGTGCATGGAACAGGCATCTCAGTTTTTTTGCAACGTCTTTTCTAACATAAACGAGCTCTTCCGTGCACTCGCAGAGACGAGACACCGCTCCCCCGAGAAGACACAGCACTCCATTGAAGAGGTAAGACTGCGTTTGCCCTCTTCCTCTGCATTTCGGCACCTCCCACTTCCATGTGCAGCGTTCGGACTGCCTCGAGAGCCGTTTAACTTCAATCCTGCATCTTGTCCGCTCGAGCCACCACTTTGTAAATATCTTTCCCGGTTTTTATTATTTCTTCTACAACATCGCCCTAACACTTAGCAGCCATCCCTTGCACTACGTACTGTTGTGCACATCAACGTTGCCTTTGTATTTTCACCTGGCACCCGCCAAAGACCAAAGGCACCATTTTGGCACAGCCCCTGCATAGCTCTCCAGCACCTCGGCTTTTGCAATGTCCCTTCGTGCAAGGTCGCGCAGCTCGCCTCCTGGCATCATCCCTTTCTAGGCACCATCACTTAATTGCATTTAGCAGCCCGTCGCTTGCCACCACTCCGGTTCTCTTTCGGCAATTTATACCACCGCTAAGGCAACCCCTAGCCTAGATCCTGCTTCAATTTATTTGCAGGTTTGCCCTTGTGCGTTTTCACTCGCCGCATCCAGGATTACCATACCCTGTCGTTATGCTGCCTTCACCCTAGACGGCCTCGGTCCAAGACGCCAACTTTCCCAGCCAGGTAGGTGCTTGGAGTTTCTTCAGTCCTCCTCACGGCTAACACCTAGCCTCATTTTCCCACCAGATACCAGCCTTTGCCGGATCTACCAGCAGCGCCCCACCAGTGAGCAAGGCTTAGTGATCAGATTCCACAGTGTGCAAGCGAGGAATGCAAACTTGCGGCACAACAATCTCTACTTCAAGGGACATTTGGGTGCTCTATTCTCCTCCCAAGACTTTAGCTCTTCTGAAATTGTCCTTTTACATCTCTAAACATTAGCAAATGATAACATGTAATTGTATAGCACTTAGGCTTAAGCTTTTTTTTTTATTGAACAAATATGCATACAATAGCACCCAACCTGTGTTGGTAATCATGTATCGACCTCAGAAGGATGAAAGGCTGAGATGGCCTTACTGGGATTCGGGCCTGCAGATCTCACACACACACATCACAGCAGCGAGCGCTCAACCCACTGGCCGCAGAGTTATCATATCGGCTATAGTAAAATGAGCAATTAGTGGACTGGATACCATTAAACTGGTAACTGAGATTTAACAGCAAACCAGTTAAGTGAATCTGGGCTTAGTGTGCTTTACAAATGTCACACTCGCAATAAATAAATAAACCCTGTAATGGACGCTAGGTTGCACTAGTTGCAAGTCAGCACGCCACCAGCAGGCCAATCCTATACGCCACCTCAGGGGGTTAATTTGCGACATCCCCACAAGTCTGGGGTTAGGCGCCTGTGCACTTGACCCCTCCATTGAATGCTGGCCCTCTTGACTGCAGCAAAATTCAGAAGCTCTGTGACTTTTTCTTTCTTTCACCAATGCATCAGGGCTGGACCCCTGAGCTGTTCGGATTTGGCCCTCTTGACTACAGCAAAAGAAACTCTGCTGCAAGACCAGGGACTCTGTGTGTAAACTAGCTGACTCGCACACAAAACTTTTTCTTTCTTTTACCAATAAATCAGGGGATAGCGCGAATGCAGTCCCCCACTACCAGAAATAATGCAGTCTAGTATCCCGCATTTGGGGCCATCGCAGAGGTCAGCAAATCAGGTGTGCAATGGATGAGCCTGCCTCACCCTGGGACTCGAGATCTGCCTTGGTGATCACTGATGCTCCCTTGCCAGGTAAGCATGAGTTGCGAGCAAGAGGGCAGGGGTTGGGCGGCAGGCCTGTTCTGGAAGCCCTGCTAAGCGAGGGTGAGAAAGGCAGGCCCTGACCCAGCCCCAGCCCTCCCGGAAGCCCTGTGCGTCTGCAGAGCTGCCTGCCCCAGTGCAGGGGGAAGCTCCGGCAGGCAGAGCCTAGTAGAAGAGGCCAATTGTAGCACAGTTCATTTCTCCCATCAGTCCCTGCTCGGCCCGAGATTTGCATAAATTCGGACCTGGCCGCCAGCCAGCAGGCCTAGTTGGATAGCGAGCAGGCCTGGTGCAGTGGACCCACTGGCCCGTCAGCCCCAGGCGGGTCCATGGCCCTCCTGAGCCGACGGGTCACCCCACTTAACAAGAGCGTCTCGGGTGGGGTGCCTTCCCAGCAGGACACGGCAACGCTGTGAAGACAAGGCCCGATCGTGCCCGATCGGTGCTCGGACGGGGCCGGCGGCAGCCGGTAGCCAGTCTCCGCCCCTCCAATCCCCAGGAGCTGGCTGGGCCTTCTTAAGGTTGGAGGGCCTGGGTGCGAAAACAGAGCCCGGGTAGGGCAGGGTGGCTTCAAGAACTAACGGGGCACTTGATATCATGGGACGCACAAGTCTGGGGTTAGGCGCCTGTGCACTTCACCCCTCCAGTGAATGCTGGCCCTCTTGACTGCAGCAACATTCAGGGGCTCTGTGCGCAACCAACCTACTCACACACATGACTTTAAAAAAAAAATGTATTTCACCAATCCATCAGGCCTGTGGACCCCTGAGCTGCAAAATAAACAATGCTGCACGACCAGGGGCTCTGTGTGCAAACACCCTGACTCACACACTAAACTTTTTCTTTCTTTCACCAATAAATCAGGGGAAAGCGCGAACGCAGTCTCCCACTGCCAGAAATAATGCAGTCGAGTATCCCGCATTTAGGGACATCGCAGGGGTCAGCAAATCCGACGTGCAATGGATGAGCCTCACCCTGGGAGATCTGCCTTTCTGATCACAGATGTTCCCATGCCAGGTAAGTATGAGTTGCGAGCAAGAGGGCAGGGGCTGGGCCTGTTCTGGAAGCCCCGCTAAGCGAGGATGAGCAGGCCGGCCCTGACCCAGCCCTAGCCCTCCCGGAAGCCCTGAGCGTCTGCAGAGCTGGCTGTCCCACATGCAGGGGGAAGCTCCGGCAGGCAGAGACCAGCAGAAGAGGCACATTGTAGCATAGTTCATTTCTCCGATCAGGCCCTGCTCGGCCCGAGATTTGCATAAATTTGGGCCTGGCCTCCAGCCAGCAGGCCCAGTCGGATAGCGAGCAGGCCTGGTGCAGTGGGCCCACTGGCCCGTCGGCCCCCGGGGGGGAGGGGTCCATGGCCCTCCTGAGCCGAAAGGTCTCCCCGCTTAACAAGAGCATATCAGGTGGGGTGCCCAGCAGCAGGACATGGCAACGCCGTGAAGGCAAGGCCGATCGTGCCCGATCGGTGCTCGGACAGGGCCGGTGCCGGCGGCAGCCGGTAGCCAGTCTCAGCCCCTCCAATCCCCAGGAGCTGGCTGGGCCTTTTTTAGGTTGGAGGGCCTGGGCGCGAAAACGGAGCCCAGGCAGGGCAGGGTGGCTTCAAGAACTACCTGGGCACCTGATAGCATGGGGTGCACATTGGGGGGATGGGGTTCGGCCGGGTGACATCCATGGGGAAACCCACCATAGCCTTTATTGCCAAACCCATTATACGACGAGAAGAGAGTCCTCCTTACCTCGCAGCACAGTGGCAGGCTGGCTGTTGGCTGCTGACTGTGGCCTGGGTCGTCGTCGCCTCGCCTGGTGGTCCTCCTCAGTGTGGCTGTCCTGTGTGTGGGCACTGGGCTGGCGGCCTCCAAGTTGTCTGGTGGTGACTGGTGACTGAGGTCCACTGGTGCACCCCAATAAATCATGCCCAGCCAGGGCCAGGGTGGGTCAGAGGCCCAATAGCATAGTCGGTCACATGCGTCACGCCGTGATGGACCTGGCGGCACAGAGTCTCGGCGGGCACAAATTTTCATTGGCTTGTTCTTCTGCGGTGGCCCCCCAGTCCCCCAGGCACAAGTGGAAGTTGTTTCAACTTTGTAAAGAAGTGCAACAACCCACCCCCGGGGCAGGACTCAGAGGGAGGCGGCAGGTGTTACGATTGCCTTAGTGTGTGCAATTGCTTCAGCCGCTTCCCTCCACAGATCAAAGTAACCGTTCAACTCGGCCGCCGCCGGCCTGCGCAGATCGCGAGCTGAGCACCACACGGCACCGGCCCCCTGCAGTGACGGCTCAATGATGCATGCATGATGCAATCATCAAAGCAAGGTAACAACATCTAGTGTTAGTTACCTTGCTATGATGATGAATTGTGTGCAGACACTGCAGAGTGCAGTCTGCAGACAGGGCCGCTGGTGCCTCCTGGCTCCTGCCCTGCCCTGCCCAGCCCAGCCCAGCCCCAGGCGGCCCAGCCCCCAGGAGTCTGACTTGCCTTCACGGCCGCAGGCTGGAAAGAAATAAAAATAATTTCACCCCAGGGGTCTCACTTGACTTCCCGGCCGCGGGCTGGGGAAAAAAAAAATATAGAAAATAAAAATCACAAAATGATGATTGGAGTGCGCGGCAAAATAAGCACTATGCGCGGCTCACAATCAACAGGTGCGCGGCCGCACAGGCGCGCACCTTACAGGGAACATTGCTTGGGGCTGTTCGATTTTAGACCAAAAAATGGGAGGTTGATTTGAAAGGTTCTTCTACTTTCCCTAAAGGGGAGAACGGACACATGGCAATAGGCCATTACGGTATTGGGTATATGTTTTTTTTCCATGGGCAAATGGGGGGCAGGAGGGGTACCCTGTCTCATCCAATGAAGTCATGATATCCTCCCGGTAGTTGTCTCTCCGATGTGGCCCTCTCTCATATAGCTGCCCCCAGGGTCAGGATCAGGTAGCGGCTGACGTCCCCTAGCCAAATGGGAGGCGTGCACCGCCCTGTTCACGATAACTTGTTCTTACTTGAGCCTTCTTCTACCTGCTTTGTTTGGGGAGCTCTTGATGCATATTTTGTCTTTGGCAGTCTTCACTTGGAAAGCCCGCCAAGGCTCTGCGAGTGCCTGAAAGGACAGGGAGTGGAGGAGCTAACTGAAACTTCCCCGGTCTTTGTCCTTTAGTGTGCCTTCTGAGAACCAGTCTGAACTGGGAGGCTGGCTGTACCCCTGGGACAGCCGCGCTCCAGATTTGCTTGAGAGACTTGAATGGTGATTGGTGGGATCATTCAGTTTTCTTGCATAAAAGGCATCCTGGAGCTGAACCTGAATGTTAGCCACTGCAGTGAAGATCCGCAGAGGAATTGGTAAGACGTTCCAGCCCGCACCTTCCAAGCAACTGCCAGAGCCATTGAGTAACTGCAGAAGACCCAACCCCAAATTCTGAGTGACAAACTCCCCTGGACTGATGGGCCTAACCACTCGCAAGGCCATCTGCCTTTTGCGCCATCCCACGAAGATATGCAACCTTCACAGACTGCAAACTCCCAATACCCTGGAACCTTTGTCATTTTGCAGTGCAACGTCTTGTGAAGCGTGGTTCCGACTGCAACCTTATGGGCATGCTCCTGGGTCTGTAGTGACACTTTTTCACTCATAATAGACGGTCCCTGAGCTGAGTTGTGGACCGTCAACGCAAGAAGTCTACCGGATGACAACCACTGCTGACTCAAAGCCAGTGCTGCAAAGATCCACTGCTGAGCGGCCTACTGCTTGAGTGCATCCATCTGTTACTCCGAAGTTCCTTCTTCAGCCACCCAAGCCAAAAAATCCAAACCGGGGACACCTGTCGCCTCACCGGCTGCAACAAGTTCTTCATTGATCAGGTACTGTCTCTAGCATAGGCACATACCTTAGTCTTACTGCGTTGTTCTTGGAGGGCTACAATTAAGCTGTTACTTGCCCCCAGCCCCCACACGGCCAGGGCACCAGAGTTTCATTGGGGTGAAACACCCATTACGTACCTGCAAACCTTAAGAAACCTTCATAGACTCTGCTCTGCCTACTGTTTACCTGCCTTTTCCTCCTCAGCCCTTGGTCACTGGACCACCAGTGCCCCACTTGACTCTTGTGAGAATCGCCTAGTATAGAGATGGACTTTTAAAGATTGGTTGAACAGGGGTGTGACGGACCACTCGGACTAGGTAGGTAAGTTGAACAAAAGTCAGTCTTTTTATTGACTTTTCTTAAGAAATGAAAAGAAAATATTAATTCAAGTATCAATTCTCTTTACAGCCAAGATGACTTTGATTGGGTTTCTGCGAGTGTAAGGCAGAAATCTCGGTTTAATCTTCGTAAGCCCACTGGTATGGAGTTGTGGTCTCCTCGCTTCCAAACCGATTCTGAAAGAAGAAAGAGAACTCCCCATCAGTCCTTCGTCTCTCTTTGCTTTATATAGGGGCTGGCCACTCTTGACCCAATCAAGTCTCTCCTTATGTCCGAGGATATAAAACACCTCCCAAGCCCCGCCCCCTTCCTTCCGTGCTCCCAGTCGCCATGATGTCTCCCCGACATTTGTGACACGAGGTGATGATTGGGGTTTATAAAGTCAGAGTTCCCTAGCTTTGGTAAGGATAAAGACCTTTTAATATCCTTCTTTTTGGTCTCTCTTATCTGTTTTACGAGTGTGAGGTTATACGGTTCTTTTGCTTCTCTTTGTTCCGTTCCCCGTTTGTGGCGTCTTGGCCCAACAACCCCCCCCCCCCTGTTGGTCGTTCGTGCTGCGGTACACGCAGCACATGCCGGCAGACCCTTGCTCCGTCTGGTCGCCTGTGTCGTGGTTTCCGCGTTCGTTGCCCGTAGGACCCACGCCATTTCTCAACCCCGCTACCAGCCGTGCGTTAGGGTTTCCACTATCCGCATTCAGGCAACACAATTCGCGGATGGCACCCAGGTCTGCCCCCGACCACAAATGACTGCTTCCTTCAGTGTCTTCCTCCTCCTCCTTTCGGCTTGTACGTTCAGGTTCGAG
The DNA here is from genome assembly GCF_040938575.1 of Ambystoma mexicanum. NCBI lineage: Eukaryota > Metazoa > Chordata > Amphibia > Caudata > Ambystomatidae > Ambystoma > Ambystoma mexicanum. Next base: position 478,243,117 of record NC_090938.1, read on the forward strand.
TTTTGCTTCTCCAGTGTCCACCTCACTGCTTCCCGCGGGCCCCTCCGTAGTTTCCGGGTATTTGGTGTTTGCATGGCGTCTCATGGCCTCTGATGCAGTCTGGCTGTTACAAGGGGTTAACTGACGTCTGAGTTGATCTAAAGTTTGCTTAGCTGTTTCAGTAGTTTCTTCTCTTACTTTATTATTGCTGAAACATTAATTTAAACTGTGCTACCTTTTTATTCTACTGTGATATTACTGTGTGAATAGTACTTGTATGATTTCTTTCTAAAGCTTTAGTGTATATTAAAACCTTTTTTTAAAAAAAATATATCTGCTAGTGTGTCAGTGTTTCCTTAAACTGATTGAATGCTCTAGGTCCTGTGTGTCTCACTACAGCCCTTCTCCCTTCTAGACTAATCCTTGCTGCTCAGCCATAGCTACCAAACCTTTGGGTAGTTCAGGCTAAACCTAGGGGTACAGTCCTGTCACATGATGGGCTTGTCAAAGTTCTGTCGCAGACAGCAACTTGTGTAAAACCTCCTAACAATGCTGATGAAGAGCTTTGGTCCCTCTTGAGCAGCAGGTAGTGAGTGAACACAAGACTCAATCGTACACTAAGGACCATACAAACAGCGGGGCAGTCAGCCACTGGCAGACCATCCCTTCAAGCACACCCATGCATTCTACCTATGCCATAGGAAATCGTAGGAGCAGCCAACGTGCGTCTGACTCTGAGCAGGCTACCCGTCCCAATACTGCGCTGTCTCCAAAGGCATACATAGAACAGAATGTTAAAGATCTGCCCAATATTAATAATAGGATCTTATTTGTTGAACACCAAGGCACGTTTCCAAAGGTGAGCCAAGTGATGGGAATTCCATGGTCTGTTAGAATATCTGACCATTGGTCAGTCAACTGTTGGGTTCCACAGGGGTGAAAGGTAAACTGCACAATTCCCAGTGCTTGAGTAGTGGTTCCGACCCAGCCCAAGATCTTAAAGTAAGAACAGCTTGGAAAGACTTGAGGTGCCATCATCTGATTGAACCGCTGGATGGTCCTGGAGGTATCCACCGGTGAATGGCCGGTAATCCAAGGAGGTGAGCCTTGGCGAGGAGGGTGAACCAGTAAAAAAAAGGAAGAGGACGAAAGCATTGGTCAGTTCAGAAATGGTCTTGGGGCAACAAGGGAGTGTCCCGACCTCAAAGTCGGTGCTGAGTAAAATGAGCTGAGCTTGAGTAGCAACTGTGTCTTCAGACCACCTTTGGGGTATAGCTCCATCTGCCGGAAATCAAATATTAATACTTTTTTTTTCTCTCTAGTTAAGGACCTGCCTGCATGCGTTAAATTACATTTCAATGTTTTAAATGTTTCCGAGCATGTCCACTTGTCCAAGGGAGTGTTGATTTTGCCGACCTTTTCAAAAAAAGGTTTGTTGTCCATCCACAACAGATAAGTTATGTATGGCCAAGATGCTTAAGAATAATTTGTTTTCCTTTTCAGTTTCATGTTTCATGGAGTTTCTGGCTTAGTGCTCCCGAATCTGGAGTCCATGTCTTTTCTTGTAAGTATATCTGATTGAAATATGCTTGTTAGTGGGGGAGCGGACATGAGCAGAATAATATCAAGTTGCCATGGTACCTCCTGTATTTTCGCAATATGCAGTTGAGCCGTACTTCTATTAATAAAAACGGCACAATCACTGTTTTATTAACTGATATGTGCAATCTGTTCTGAATCGCATCGATACCCACCCCACTTACCCCTGCCCGACCCCCCCCCCCCCCCAACACCGGTCAGGAGTAGAATAAGAAGCTTTATATACTTATTGATCAGAATTGTATACACTTGTGATTCTGATCATGACCATCAACGCTGGGGTATCGCCACTTGCATTGGGATGCAACTATCGCCCCTAGAGAAACACAGATAATACAAAAATGGAAACTGAACCTGCCACACTTCACCTCAAAGGCAGTAGTTTTCCTAAATATATATCGCATGAAAACAAGCAACTACTCTACATTAGTGAAAGGTTAGTAGAAAGCAGTGAAGTGTGAGACCGGCATAGTATGAAGAGATGACAGACAAGAGTAACAGTTTCCTAAAACCTTTATTGAAAGTTTTGGCTTGGTTTAACGCCTATCTTGCCATAAGGTTTTCCCTACCTAAATAAACTAAGGAAAGTCTGTGTCTGAAAGTCTAAACCAAAAGCTGTCTGTGTCAAAACGTATGCTTGTCCTCATGTCTGATACCAAACACACTGTGGAGATGTTCTTAGTTAAGTAAACAGTGTCAAAAACCATTATGGAGCGACCTATTGCTCCCTTCCCCAAGTTCAGGAGACAGTTCCAGTATATGCTTGTTTCAACTAATTCGTCTAGCCTTGGGATTCCCTTTCCGAAGTTCAAAACACACTTGTTCTTGACGTACAATGTTCTGTTAATTTAACAAAGTTCCAGGCGAGCTCAGGGGTCCCTTCCTCAAACTTAATGCACTTGCTCACAATAGTTAATTGGTTCACAATAAGGAGCTCAGGTTTCCATCTCCACCCCCCCCCAGCTCAAAAGCACATATTTCTAAAAAGCGCAGCGTTCATGACTTCCCCTAACAATTGTTACAGGTTGGTTGGGACTCCCTGGTCTTGGCGCTGTTGGCAGGCCGCACGGTCCACCCACTACAGGTCGCACAACCAGTTGCCCTTGTAGTGTCTTAATTGGTTCCTTAACTGGGTTATTACTTGGTTTCTTAATTGGCTTCTTTTTTCCCAAGCTTTTTGTCCAAATATTCACTGGTAGGTGACTTTCTTTCTGTCGCCCTTTTTTCATATATATTCTGTTTTGTCAGGTTCCACTAGTAGCCTCTTTCTCCTTTTTTAAACAAGTTTTCCAGATCGACCTTTTGCTCACACTTCACTGCTCCCCCCCTTCTTCTGCTGTTTCCGAACAGCTCTTCGAGTTCTTGCCTGTAATACATTCAATTGTTCAGAGACCTTCAAACGCATATGATTTCCTTATACGCGACTACTGTTACCTAGTTTCCAGACGGTCCATGCTGGCGTCACATTTGCTTATTCTCTCATTGTCTCTAGATATGAGACTTTCGACAACGTGCCGGCTGCACGCGACCACTCCGACACAATGTATTTCAACAGCGTACTGGGCTTCTTGAATTTACTTGAAACTCGCCAGTCGCACTGCTGGATATCACGGCTTATCCGCTCATGCGGCTTCATAAACCTGAGGTCAAGGTCTCACTTCCTTTCCCTTAGACACTCTTTGGTCTGCTTCTTTACCCAGGAGAACGAACGCTGCTCTGCCCCAATGAAGGGACTGACCCGCCACACAGTTCCCTTCTTCCGACCTCCTAGGCTCCCTGGAGACACGGCTCCCTCGCCAAGCTTCAGAAAACTGCTTTACTCTGCAACATTTCAGCGTCTCAGTGTTCCACTCTCCACAGGCTCATCACAGGCTGGACTGGACGTCTGGCTGCTCTCTCCTGACCAACTTACTTATGCTGTGTGATCCACCTTTTATACACCTGGACCCTGTCAAGGGGTTTCAGGTGTGAGTCCTTGGCCTCTTTTGCCTGGCCATAATTAGCACAATGAATGGGACATGCCTGACCTTCATTTCTGTATTCCTCCAGATCCCTCTTCTTCATCCCAGTACTAGAGTGGTGTTTTCTATTGGAAGTGTGCATTCCTCTTGGAGGCTTCTCAGTACTTTTGTGGGGACTCATGGGATAGAATTGGAGACGAGTGGAAATAGCCCATGAAGGCTGAGGGAGGGGCTGGTAAGCCAGTGTTAGGAAAGAGGGTATACCATGTCTCGCCGTCAAACACCCTCTCCTCAATCCCCAAGGACCTTCCACTCGGGTGATCCTCCCTCGCTTGTCCGCCCCCATTGTCAGGATCCAACAGCGATGACCCTTCCCTGGCCACCTGAGCAGAAGATCTCTGGGGCGTAGCTGTGCGAGTGTCTTCTCTTCTGTGAGATACCAGAACACCTACTGTGATTTCCAGCTACTCCAAAACAGAGTAGTTATTTTTCAAAGATGATGTCTGACCGCATTCCATTTTGTCATGCCCAGACAGTTAATGTACACTCAGACACATGAACAGGCCTGGGTTTAAAAAGTCAATTACAATATTTAGATTTTCCAAAATGTGTCATTTTTATTAATGGAATAGTAATTCAATTCATGCAAGTAATACAGTTGCTATAACGTTTGATGTGTGACTTTGGAAGATCCCTGATTCGTAGTGTGTGTGCTGTATCCTGGTCGGGCGAACCTCCTACTTTGAAACCCTAAGCCATGATCGGGGGCCAATGCCTTTCATTGCTGTATCACACCCATCCAACCGGAATCTAGATAAGCCAGCAGGGAGGCATCCGCCATGCTGCACCTTTAGCCAAGTGCCTTGCAAACCATATTGCATGTTACTATAGGCACCCAAGGCGCAACAACTCGGAGACTGGTCTCAGGGCAACAAGGGAGTGTCCCGACCTCATGGTGGTCTGAGAAGAAATGTGAGGCTGCACATTTCAAGTTGCAACCTACGAGCCAGGCATAAAAGGTCACCCACCCCCTTCATTCCAAACATACACACCACATCATTTCTTACTTGCTGAGAGTCTGTTATCACTTGGCGAGTGCATATTTTGATGCCTGAAAATGCTTCTGATTTGTTTCCAAACCTTTTAATTCGTCTTTCTGTCTGAACTGTTAAGTGTTATGTTTTTGTAATTTTAGTAATAGTGACTTTCAATGCTTGTTAAACATTTCTGGAATAAGAAGGCATATTACAAGGAACTAGTGGCAAGTCTTTGCAGGACTGTGAAGTCTACTAGTGCAGAGATGCGTGTGTCTGGCACTTTTAGGATGTGGCCCACGAAAGGTGAGTTCTGTTGTGTGAAACAAGGTGATATTGTGGGTAGGATGGCTACAACTATCTTTGCCAATGAAAGCTGCTCAGGAAGACTTGTTTTGAGTGTTTTGCTTTAGACATCTAAAACATAATTCTTGTATTTTCGAATGTGGTGTGGGAGAAATGAGAGCTTCATTGCTTGTGTCTAATGTCACTGGAACCATTGATGTTGAGATACATATTTTATAAACTGTTGCCGTTTGAAGTTATATTGGAAAGGCATTGCTACCCAATCTCAAAATTAGCACTTGGTAACAGCCCATGCCAAGTGATAGCTTGCTTTTGACAAATGAGAAATGGTAGGCTTGAATACATGTAGAGAGCTAAGGGGGTGATGTTTTTTTTATGCCTGACGAGTAGCTTGCAACTTGAATTGATTCCTCCTGGCGCTAGCTTCTCTTTTCTGTCGAAAGTCCCTCTGAGCTTTTCTTACAGGGCTAGTGTTGGCTATCTCAATCCCTCTGGTACGTTTGGTACAACGGTGGAGACTGTATGCTTTATTGCAGTTAATGACAAGTTTGGCCCATTAATCTTTGAATTGATTCACATCACTTTAAGAATGAAGGCCATTCCATAGATCAGATGACAAACCATACCATGGTTTACATTTGGCTCTGTCATATACTAAAAGGACTTCTGGGCCAGTGAGAGTCCCTTCTCTCACTGAACTTTCTCCAAGTTAGAATGTTGTGGGGCTCTCACTCCCTCTTTTATGCTTTTTATGTAGGTATTTTATATATTTGTATTTGATAGTAACGATACAATTTCTAACAGAAATGTCATACAGAGGATACATTACGCATAGCGGAGGAACTCCGGATGTAGTGTGCTTTTAGACGTTATATCATGTCTGTGGCTGGGCGTAAACTAGGTGGTGGGGGAGTAATGAATCATAACCTAGAGCGGGGACATTAACGAGGGGACAGAAAAGGAATAGAGAGACATTTATTGCCTAGGCCCGTAGTGACATATGTGCAATTGATTTGTATATGTTTTTGCATGTGGTGTTAATAATAAAGGCAGGCTGAGTGTTTTATTGAAGTGGGATAGAGTGGGGTTAAGATGAACCCTTTGCCAGCTAGCAAGCGGAGCATTAGCCTTCTCTTGAACAGGTCCACTGATTTAATGGCTTTGATGGCCTTGTACAAAGCTTTCTAGTGTGGGGCTAATGTTGAGTAGCAGTGGAAGGGGGAGGAGGCTCAATAGGTTGGGGGACAGATACATTCTTGAGAGATGAGGATCACCATATACGAGAGGGAAAGTAAAGCAAGATGCATTCAGAAAGGTAATTAGGTGAGGCAAGACCATGGATTGATTCATATAGCAGGAGTAGAAAAGTACCAATTGTGGTTATTTTTATTTTTTCCCCCCCTTTGTTTTCGTGCGTGGGGAGCCATCCAGTATAGTGGCGATATGTTGTGGGTCTGGCTAGGCTGTAGAGGGTGCGTGTGGCAAAGTTGAAGACTTTGAGGTGAAGAAAGTAATAAAATTGCAGGCTAAGGAGTAGGCTCGGAACAGTGGTCCAGTTTGCTGGGCACCATTGTAAACTGCACAGATATTTCCAAATGGTGAGTGCGCTGCTGCTGGATCTCTGATCCTTGCTGCAGTTGTCTGGGTGAATTAGTAGAGTTTAAGGTTGCCTTCAAAGTTGACCGCCCAATGCGAAAGAGGAGGTCAGGATGATAGGCGATGGGTGTTGGGAAAAGCGGGGTTTGCATTGGAGGGCGAGGTAAGAGGATTTCTATTTTGGAGGGATAAAGCATGTTGGATGAGGGAGCGGTAGCTGGTGACCGGTTCGGAGATAGCGGGAGAAAGTTCGAAAGGAGAGCAGGATGTTTGTATTGTCCACAAAATGGTTGTAGTGAAAGCCTGAGGATGAGATAGGTTTGCCCAATAAGAAGGTGCAGAGGATAAAGAGGAGTGGGCCAAGGACTGATCTGTGAGAGACTCCCACAGTTTTGCAGGAGGAGTAGTTGAAGTTCCGGGTGATTGAAAAGGGGGCAGACTGAGATAGCAGCCCATCCAGTCAAGTATGGTGTACTTGTAGCTCGGGAAGGAGAAGGGTTTAGAGCATATAGGGATGATCCACTGTGCCCAAGCCTGCAGGGAGAGTAAGTAGAATGAGGATGGAAGAGAGGTGTGAGTGGTGGGCAGTGGCTGGCTTGAAAGTCTAGGCGCAAGTGAAAGCAGCTTCAGTGGAGCGTTTGCTTGAAAATTTAGACTGCTTGAGGGGCAAATAGTGAGTGTTCCTCAAGGTACTTGATTATGTGGTTAAATGCCACTCTCTCAAGCACTTTGGAGTGGTGGGGAAAAAGGGAGACCGGTATGAGGAATTGCTGGGGTCTGCAGCATGAAGGAGGATTTGGAGATTACTGTAGTGCTTTGAGCGAATGAAGGTAATTTTGTGTTTTGAGACGGTCATACAAGTTGTGTTGTGAGTGGGTGACTCACTGAAGGGAGTTTTGGAGGGAGGGAGTTTTGGAGGGTGGGTGTGTGTGTGTGTGTGTGTGTGTGTGTCTGTCTGTATGTCTGTCTGTCTCAAATCCCTACATGTTGTCCCTTCTACCGATGCGGCCACAGCCCATAGTCCCCCCCCCCCTGACCCCCCCGAGGGGTGGTGCATTGTGGTAGGAAGAATGCAGTACCAATCCACCTCTTACCACCTCCCTCACTCTCTAACCCTGTGAAGGATAACATAGTCCCACACGTCTCAATAGGTTTATGCAGGATAGACCATTCCATCTTGCTACCATATACTGAGACTAGGAAAGTAGGGACTACCCATGTGAGACCCACTGTAGAACGGGGACGAGCAATAACATATGTGATCCAGTAGTGAGTAACAATGATGATACTGGGACGAAGAAGCAGCACGGAGTGCTGAAGAGCACCCCGCAGAACCAACACAAGCAGACTAGTCATTGTGGACAATGAGTATGTATAAAAACTGAAGAAGGACTTACAATTCCGTCAAACCTTTCCCTGGAGGTGCTTCGAAGATGAACAGGGGAGAAGGCAGACTGGGACGCTGAGACGAGAGTAAGCCGGTACGAAGCATATCCGGTTTGGTCAGACTACCTGGGAAGCGGGGGGGGAGGGGGGAAGGAAGAAGCTCCAGGCGTCCCTGACGACGGCAAGTGTGGGAAGTGGTAGCCACACCAGCCAGACAAGGCTTTGCACTGTGGTGCCACAGCAGGGCAGCAGAAGACGCTGAGAGGCGGGGAAGCCCCACGGCAGATCACATGTGTTCCAAAAACCTAAGGACCACAGCAGACCGTTAGAAAAGGTATACCGGTGGAAGGGAGGTGCCGGGGCCCCAAGCCAGTGGTGGAGATGCAGGAAGAAAGAACATAGCCCTGGAGTAAAGGTCTGGGACCCTAATAGAAACCAATTAACTTTTTCAGAGTGGAGGAGCATCCTCATCACTCCTCATAGTACCTGGCAGGGTGTATGCCAGATTGATTGACTGACTGTGTAAAGAAGATAGAAAGTGTGAGTCTGTGACCGGCACCCATAAAAGCATCCTTGTTGCTCCTCCTAGTCAAAGTACCTACCAGGGGAGTGCACCAGGTGGTCTGTGCATCAAGACATAAGTGCACTCAGTATATTCTTGCGACTCGTGATAGTTACAGTGCCTGGTAGGAAAGTAAACCAGGTGGACTGTGTCTAGAGAGCTGGGAAGTGAGAGGAGCACCATACCTCTACTTCACCACACCTCTACTTCACCACAGTACCTGGCAAGGAAGAGTACCAGGTCAACCAACCAGTGTCAGAGACCCACAACTAAGGAGGTAGAAAAAACCAGTGGGAGGGAGCCATCCACTCTGGTATTGTGGAATCCTAAGAAGCCAGGAGAGGGTAAATACTCCACCTGGCCCGTTTCAAAGGAACTTTAAACCCCTTTGTCCAGAAGATCATTCCTCTGGACCCAGCAGATACGTTAACCTTTAGTTGTTTTTAAGTGTTAGATAAGGAAGTAGGAGTTGACACGATGGTGGACACTTATTATTTTGAGACATTCTGACACGTTCCTTAGTATTATTTGAGGGAGGGAAACCCCTCTTAGCAGTAGGGCTAGGTAGGGTGTTCCCTTGTTTGTAGCAATCACCATACCAACTTTTGTGTTGATCACTTCCACTTCCTTCTGCAACCTTGAGTGGGGGGGTGTGTAAGACCGAGAGAGGAAGGAAGAGGGAATATTGACAGATCAGTTGGAATAGGGGTGAGGGGGAGAAAGCAGGAAGACCAGTGAACAGAGTTTGGAGGGAGAGTGTTGGGTCAGAATTCAATTTTGGGGGCTCTGCTGTGTTGCCCCTAAGGTACCCAGTCCCAGGGGTGCCTCTCAGGCACCCCATTTCTGCCCTTGGGTGATTTTATTACCCCACCTTGGTTATAGGGGCTAGGTTGGTGAGAGCTAATATTTAGTTTTGGCTTCACCAGGCGTGCAAACCAAATTACCGCATTAGTAGGAACATGTGCCTTTCTGGCAGCCATTGGGGTACTAATGGTTATTTTTAAGTCCTTCTCTTGATTATTTGGTTTAGGGGCTTCCTTTGTTCAGGGAAACCATGCGGCATGCCTTAAAATTACTGTTTTGCCACATGAGATCTTTGTGATCCCAAGATGGCAGCCTCCATGTGGTTTGGACTGGTTTACGTATGGGCACAGTTAGGGTTGAGTATCATTATTGGTTCTTTGAAACACAGGCATTTACACACATTTGTTTTAAAAAAAAAAACCTTTAAATCAATTTTATGTGTGCTCTTCGGTCCAAAAGTAAATATGATTAAGTTAAATTCACTTCATTGGCACTGTAGAGTATGTCACCCAACGACCTTGTCACTTCAAACTTTTTTATTACAGTACATTATTGTAGACATTTATATCTATTGCCCCCTTACTGGGCTTTGTTTCAAATATTTGTGTTTTTAGGCAATAAGTAATCCTTGGCCTTTTTGCTCTACATGACATGCTTCATGTTCCGGGCTTTCAACAATGCTCTACATTCTTCAGGAGCTAGTCAATGTCACACAATGGGTAGTTTCTATGAATTCTTTTATTTTATATTGAATATGTAAGGGTTTTTCTTTAGCGTTGTGGTGAACTTTCTGCGAGTATTCCCTCCCCTAGAATAGAACCAATACAATATAAATTATAGAATTGAACCGGGGGTCCTCTTCCCATCCCATCAAGCATCTGGTATCTATGAACACCCCACAGAGACGGAAGAAAATCAGGCGCCCAGGAGTTTTCTCAGCAGTCTTTATTCGTTGTAGTTACAAGACAAACCCTGGAAAAACTCTAAAACGTTTTTTGCCTTCAACCTGCTTATGTAGGCTATTTGGATGATGCAAAATCCTTATGCAAACAACTCCCTTGGTCAGAGTATGCTTCCAATAGGTCCTCTTAGTCAGGGAAAAAACATCACTTTAATATTTTTGGATGGTTTATCTGGTGTACACCAAGCCCACATTATCAGCTGGCATCCACACTTCTCGGACGCACACAACTGATGAGCTTATTTTAGACTTGGCTGGACACATTTATGACCCTTCACATCTTCATCACATCAATGTCTACTCTTTATCTGATTTCCGAGGTCCTGCCAAGTTAGTTAGTGGCTTATACTGTGGAGTAATGAATGAACTGTATTATATGGTGCCAAATAATACAGCTGGTCTATCAAATTGGTCTCAATGAAGCGCATTTTGCCTTTCTCATTAACAGCATAGATAAATGTATCCATGTTTCCCTTGCTTTATCTAACTTCATCATTAATCTTGTCTGCTTTTTCTGCGAAGTTCAGTTTTTAATATAGCAACCCCAATTATCTCACTGCGAGATACTGCCACAGTAACACGCTCTGTTGCTTGTCTGAAAACTCTTGGTCTGAGTCATAGTTTTTCCACACCTGCCTCAGAACTGGACACCATTTTGTACTTGAGTCATCCATTTTGAAATATATCTTTGTCTGATACTGTATTCATCCTTCAGAGAGCTATTATTTATTTGAGCATCTCTCACTCTGTATCCCTTATTCATGATATATATTTATACACTTATGGTATGTGATATTTAATGTACCCTTCACTTCCTGGGTCACTCTAACCCAAATATGTGCAGTGCCATGTGCACTTTTTACCTTCAATAAAGGCACTATAATCCTGATTTCTGCAATAGTAGAACCATTTGATCTGCCTAGCATGTTATCTATATTCAGTTGAGGGGGGAGGGGTTGGTACCCTCTATACAGAATGCTATTTCTATAATGATTATGCAGCTTATTATTGGCATCTATTTTCACTTGATAACTATAGATAAGTATGTCATGGTCTCGCCCTGTGGCGCCTATGGGATAGGTGGAGAAAGGTCCACCATTGATTTGTTTCACTACGTTTTGAGCCATTTCCTATTTGTGGTCTAGTTGTTATCCCAACATGGCCGCTGCCGGGAGCTTTCCTTCTGCATTCTCCTGGCGGCCGCCGTATTGCAGCTTTGGAGTTTCTGCTTTGTGTTGCGCTACGCTGTGATTTCTCTTGGCTTCGCTAAGCTGTCTTTCCTTTCTTGCCGTCGCTTCGGCTGGCCCTCCTGGACCCTTGGATCTCGATTTTTCTCTTGCTCTTTCCTCTCTTCTCCTTCTCTTCCTCTCGCGTCTCCTGCTGCTGTGATTTCCCCCTCCTGACTTCTTGCTACCACGCTGTTTCGAGCTCTGTCTGCCTTTCTGGGTGCGGATGCTTTGGAACTTCTCTCTCCTCTCTCAAATACTCAGCCTATCTTCAGCCAAACCGGCGGTCTGTGTTGGAACGGATCCCACAACACACTAGGACATCCATCCTCAGAGGAGCGCGTGCTCTTCTGACAATCTTCTTTTGGAACGGATTCATCCATAACAGACTTCATTCTAACAGGGGTTTTAATCACTGTGAATGGCTTACCTGTAGATTTGTAATTTCCACAAGTAGGTTGCTCTGTATTCACCTTGGATACAGGATGAAATCGAATGGAGCGGTATGTCAATTGACAATCTCCGTTGGTAAATACTTTCTAGAGATGTTTTGACTATCTTGATTCTATAAGTATTTTAATTCTTTTCCTGTTTTGTTAATGTACGAAAGCCCTCTATCTCTGTGCTCTAGCACAATGCTGCACCCGATCCATAGTTACACAGGCAGCAGCTTGTCTCATTTCTCTTATCCCAACTGCGCAAACTTGATTAGTTTCTACTGCAGCGAATCTAGACACAGAGGAAGGACTTCGTTTGGTATGTATTTTCGGATGTAGGTTTCCCAGGCACCATTTATAATGGGATAAATATAATATAGTGACATTCAACTGATCTCTTACTTATAAACCCTGATGTTGTATAATGTATTTAATGAGTCCTTCTTAATTCATGATTAACCCCCTTAACTGCCAGGCTATTGTGTAAGTCCATGCAAAAGGACGAGTATACTCGTCCTTGGGACTATATTCCATACTGTTATTATTCTCAATGAGTTCTTTGTATTGTATCAACCATTTTATCGAATGTTATCGTATTTCTGAAGTAGCCCCTCCTTCCTTAACAAGAGGTGTAGCTTTGCTAGTTTGTGCACAGGCACCTATTTTGACTGTAACCAAAATACTCCTACGTCCCGTCCCCTTTACTCCATACTTTTGGGACATTCCGTCCTGTGGGACGGGACCGGAGCACGTTTCTAAAAAATGTTTGTAAAAAAAAAAGCATCAAATTGAAAAATGTGTCCTTCTCTTTTTATGCGGGGTACCGCATGTGGCTGTAACACTGCCCTCCTTAGCTCCGCATAGCCATTAAGTCCTTTTCTCAGCACGGTCGGGGATGGATGCACTTGCATCACCGGAAAGACATTTTTCTTCTTTCCTGTTGTCCTTCTCTCCTGCTCCGGATCTGAGGTCACGTAGGGATTTGTCTCTTGTTCCTCTTGCGAACGTCGTTTCGCTAGGACGGATCCCCATTCTCTCTGTTTGGAGTGTTTGGGACCGGATCACCGCTGGGACTCGTGTTTCTACTGCGACTCCCTTTCGATCCGGGCACTTCAGCATCGTCTTCGCCGGTGGGAGGAGGTCTTCCAGTGCATTCCTCCACCGCATTTTCAACTCTTCATCAACGAAAAGAAGAGACGCCCGGTAAGTTCCTTATTTTTTAGGTCACACTGGCCAGGGGACTCCTTCCCGTGGTCCTCCAGGTCTGGGAGGTGCTTTAAGAGCTCTGCTACCAGGGTTTCCCCTGAGGTGCCTCGCAGGCCTAATAGGCATACCAGGGTTTTCTCCGAGGGTTCCTGCGAGGGCCCTGCCGACACCGGATTATGATCCGAGGTTCACCAATCGGGTGTTAATAGTCAGCCCAGTCATGCTGAGGCTTTGGGTACCGGAGTTCGCTCCGAGGGCTCTGTGTCTGGAGCTTCCCATACAGACACGGGGTGTGCCTTGAGGCCTCCGTTTTTAGGCTTTCTGTCCCGAACCACTGTTTGAGGCACCTCTCGGGAGAGCTGTTCAGACCGGACTCAGATCCCAGCTGCCTCTTTGAGGCTAATGTGTGTACCGACAGAACTGAGAGACCTGTTAGTGTCTTGTGAGGTGGATTCCTCAACATTACCATGCTCGCAGTGATACTGGTTCTGTTGAAGGGGCAAAGGGAGAGGTCTCTGACCGTAACTCCTCTGTTACCGGCTTTGCTGAGATCCCTTTCTTGGAGGCTAATTCAAGGGGTCACATCAGGATGTCCAGTAAACATCCGAGGCCCCATAGTACCAACTCTGCCGAGGATCCTTGTGTCAACACTAAAGTTTCGATCAAGTCCCCTGACCAGTCTGTGGAGATCCACACATGTGACGCAGTTCTCCTCAGATGTTAACAAAATGGCGTGCCTTCCCGCGTGGTCTACAGTGGCCATTTTGGATTCTTCCCTTACACCCAACCTATCGACAGCGGGTGCTGGGAACCTTCATTTGGGTGGACAAGCTTTTCCACTGGACAGTGTGACTCGGTACCGCCCCTCTTATGACTGGCGCTCTCGGATGCCACTACCGCATCCGGTCTCGCTTCCTCCAGCTTCTGCCCCATTGGTCTGTGTAGACCCGATTGGTGGCGGGCCCTCTTTGCAGCCTTCCTCATTACGTTTGTGGGGTTATGCCCCTCATGAGCGGCCTCTGCCCACTCCAGTGCCTAACACTTCGGCAGAGGATGCCCTTTTTGGAAAGTTTCAGAGTCTTATGAACTCTGACCCCATGAGGGAGTACTTTAAGGGTCTTTTTAGGGAGATCTGCCCTCCGGTGCCGCATCCTGACCCGACAGCTCCAGCTACGGCACCTGTCGCCCCGGCAGCGGTACCGCCTCTACCTCCCGGCCCGCCTCCAACTCTTCTCCCTCTGCCTCCCTTGTCTCCGGTTGACACGACTCCAGCAGAGCGAGATGTCAATTTGACGTTGGTCGCATCGCAACCATCTGATCCTGACATACTGGACGACCCTCAGGCATATCAGGATAGTGAGGACCAGCCCCGCTCTGTCAGAGCATTCCATGACCGGGTCCTGGACATGTCACTCCTTGACATACCAGTTCCTGAGGCACCCGCTCTGCAGGAAGGGGTGCTTTCGGGGTCACTCACCTTGTCTCTGCAGTAGTGCACTGGCCTGTTCCTCCAGAGGGACGTTCTGGCCAAAGCCCGCAAGGTCTGGGATAAACCTCACACTGGGCTGTATATCAATAAGAGAATTGACGCCTGTTACCAGATTCACACCTCCAAGGAAGTAGCCTTGGCGTCATGTCCGCTTACTTCCTCAACTGTGGTAGCGGCCGCCACTCTGCAATCCAAGCCGGCCTCTGCAGCTGCGGCTCAAGTTCTGGCCAAGGAAGATGCATTTTTTTGCCAACTCGGTGCTGCAATTGCGTCAGGCTAACGCAGAGCTTATTTTGGCGGCAGCGAATATGAAACTGTGGAGGGATTTGGCTGATTTCCAGGAGTTCATTCCTGTGGACAGGCTGGAAGACTTTAAAGGCGGTTTGTCAGACGCCAGGTTATTGGCACAGGATATGCTCGAGGCTGCTGCGCACCATGTTGATACCTTAGTGCGAGGTTTTATGTTGGGGGTAGACACCACTCATCAAGCTTGGCTTCATGCAACAAAGTTTTCGAAGGAGGTCCAAGATAAAGTTCTGGACCTGCCTTTTGACGGCAAAGAGTTGTTTCATTCCTCAACAGATAACGAACTCACAAAGACTAAGGCGAGCACCCAAACTGGCAAGTCTCTGTCGGTGCCATTGAAGGCCCCAGTCAAAGCTCAGAGATATGGATCCCAATATCGGTCCTCCTTAAGCTTCAGGGGTATCCAAGACTGCAGGTCACTCGGAGCTGATCCTCCGACAGGTAGCTCCTGTCGGAAACAGCAACGGGGTCGATTTGTCGGTATTCAGCCGCCTCTTGAGGGACAGGTAGTCTCTCTGCCGAAAAGTCTGCAAAAGGATATTTTTTGTGCTTGCACGAGACTCCGGTGGGAGGATGGATTTCGTCTCATCTGGCGGCATGGCAGACCATCACCGAAGAGCGGTGGGTTTTGTCCATCGCTCGAGCGGGCTTCCGCTGGCCCCTCCCCCATACCCCACCCTTCAATCCTCCCTTTCAGCAGCCGGGAACACCCTCCCTCAGAGCCGAGGTCCAGAAGCTTCTAAACCTCAAGGCGGTGGAACCCGTTCCTCTAGTGGAACGAGGGGAAGGCTTCTACTCTTGTCTGTTCACGGTGCCCAAATCCAACCAGGCTGGCCTGCGCACCATCCTCAACCTTTCCCAGTTGAATCTTTCTCTTCCCCAAGAGAAATTTAAGATGATCACGCCCTGCCAAATAAAGTCCTCTCTTCGGAAGGGCGGCTGGCTCAGCGTTGTGGACCTTCAGGACGCATATATACATATCCTGATTTGGAACCTGCACCAGAAATATCTGCGGTTCTCCCTGGGAGAGGAGCATTTCCAATTCCGAGTGCTCCCTTTTAGTTTCAGCTCAGCGCCGCCTGTCTTCACGAAGATATCGGTCATCGCAGCTTTTCTTCGGCTGCAGGGTATTCTGCACAGTCCTTGTCCAGTGAAAGCCTCAAGCAGCCACTCTCTCCTCCAGCTCCCGTTCTGCCTTAGGCTGTCGGTGAACTGGCGGAAATCCTCTGACGACCTTGCAGGACCTGATATTCCTGAGTTTCTGTTGGAACACGATCGACTGCAGAGTGTACCTGACTGTGGATCTGTTGGACACGTGTCGGGTTTTGTTTCAGTCAGAGAGCATGTCAGCCTGGTGGTTCCAGAGGCTTCTAGGCCTCATGGCCTTGTGCGTGCTTGCTCTTCCCCTTGCGCGTCTCAAGATGAAACGCACGCAAATGGCTCTTCGGAGCTCCTGGCTACAGGCAGTGGACCCCGACACCAAGATGATTCCGGTTCCGCTCTGAATGATGACAGATCTCCTATGGTGGTCATCTTCCAGCAATCTGTAGGTGGGGGCTCCTTTTCAGGAGCTCTGCCCTCAAACGACCATTACGACTGACTCCTCCCTTTTGGGATGGGGCGCGACGTTGGATCATCTTCAGGTTTTTCGACCTATGGTCGCCAAAGGACAGACAATTTCACACACATTATCTGGGGATTCTGGCGATTTTTCCTGGTGCTCAAAGCTTTCAAGCTAGTTATTGTGAACAAAGTGGTCCGCATCTGCACAGACAATGCAGGATCCATGTTTTACATCAACAAGCAAGGGTGTACCAGGTCACCTCCCCTTGTAGATCTAGACATTCAGATTTGGGAATGGGCCATTCAGCATGGTGTTTGGCTGCTGGCAGTACACAACTTCCAGGAACGGACTCGGAGCGTCTTCCCTGTGGGATGCTCTTGAAATTCTGAGGCACAACATGAGGGCTTCCCGCCTCTTCATCTGATTCACCGGGTGCTATGCAAGCTCAGGAATATGACGAATTGCACTCTCCTGTTGATGGCCCCTTGGTGGCTGGCCAGATTCTGGTTTTCGGAGAGTCTGCATCTGTCAGTGTGCACCCCGATCAGGCTTCCGCTGATTTCCCGACCTGCTTCACCACACCCAATCAGCACATGTGGCACCCCTACCCGCAATCATTCAGCTTGGCGGCCTGGTGCCTGAGTTCAAATCCTTAGAAAGTTTCAACTTGTCTGTGGATAATATGCGTATTATCCAAGCGGCTAGAAAACCTTCAACAAGGTCCCAGTATAGGAGCAAATGGCTCTGGTTCTGTCACTAGTGTGTAGCTAAGCAGCTGGACCCTAGAGATGGTACCATTGACACGGTCCTGTCTTTTGTTTCTCATCTGGCAACTCCAGGCATACATTTCTTGTCTTGTAGGACTTACCTGTCCACGGACAATTGCTCTTTTTCATTGACAAACCCTGTCATTAAAAGGCAAGTTGCAGGTCTATTGTATCTTTATCCACCTGTGCACAACCCGCATCCTAAGTGGGAGCTGAATGTGGTCCTCACTGCCTTATGCCGTAAGCCTTTTGAGCCCATGGCAACGGTGGACTTGAAGTTCCTTTCGTGGAAAATGCCTTTTCTGGTTGCAGTGACTTAGGCAAGGCGTGTAAGTGAGTTTCAGGCCTTGTCTGCAGAACATCCATTCCTCACCTTTCATAAGGATAAGGTTGTCCTCAGGCAGTGCGGCCGCTTACGTAGGGCTTGTGCCAGTAAAAACCTAAAATATAAAAAATTAATGAATGCCATCTGAGAGATGCCATCTGAGAGTCCCAATCATCAACATAACAAGCACGGTCTGACTCGGACTGCTGGCTGGGCCCGGCTGCAAGTTACAACACAGGGCCGCGTCCATTTTTACGCATCTTTTGTATTGTTTAGATGCATGCAGCTCGTAGCTCCACGCACTCTACGTTGTACCGCACGATGTAGGAGACTGGCGGGGCGCTAGAGGGGTGGCCCCGCCAGTATATATCTGTGCGCAAACGGCGCACCGCCAGCCAGTGACAGGAATTTTGTGAATGTCATTGGCTGTTTGCCAGCCAATGACATTCATGAGTGTGAGTGGGGGTGTGGTTGGGTGATGGGTGCCGGCGTAAATGGTGACGTAGGTGTTGCCACCTTCTAGAATTTATCAGTCAGTCTACTTGAGGTGTTTCAAGCAGCTGTCCAGACAGGCCGGAGAAATTGAGAACATGACAGCAGAGAGGGCCCACTTCAGTTGCAGTAATATATCTGTATGTAAAGGGGGTCGGAACTTGGAACCTTCAATCATTCCCAAGGTCAGGAGAACAGTTCTCTCCTCTAGAACCCTGCCCTGGGGGAATATAGCTGTGGCAGGGAGGGCCTAGTCGGTGTCCATGTCAACACCGTAGTAATAGGCCCTGTGCCAGGGCCTACTACGGCATGGACATCGACTGGCTCAGGGCCCAGGGGAGAGCACCGACAGATTGGCACAGGGAGCGTAATCCATCACCATGCAAAGCGCCTCCATGCCCTGTGCAATCGGGAAGGAATACACACAGATTTCGGTTTAATATCAATCATTTAAAAAGTGCACTTGAAACTTAACAACTCGCTGGCATTGTTTTTTCCCCACGAATACATCAGACCCAAATTGCGTCCTGAAGCACTTGCAACAAAGAGTATGCACACTTAATACAGCACGCTGGCCCTTTCTCACATTTTCCACCCATCATAAACTCCTTGTTAATGATAGAATAACCCACACTGCTGTCCTTTTGGTCAATAAAATCCTTAACTATTTTCACCTCTGGCCGTGATCTATGCTGAAACGTTTCTATAAAATCTTCTGAACGGGGCAGCAATTAGCCCCTTCCAATTCTTTGCTTGGGGTTTCCAGCGTTATGGGGGTTAATTCTGAGTCTGGTAGTGTGGTACATTTCGGGCGTAAATCCTCTACTGCACCTTTTTTGGTGGTAAAGGAATTGCCACCCCACCGAAAATACTGATTTGGCATTAAAGTGAAGGAGTTACCTTCAGCCAAGTGGTGGAGGTTAAATCCTCCAATGTAATGCCAATATTCGAAAGTGTTACCAGGGGTGGAATTAGCAGGTGCCCACGTGGATTGTGCCAACTCGGCTGCTCCTCTTTTGACCTTTACTCCCACTGAAACACCCCGTATAACAGCTTAAATGTATGTACGATCACTATGGCACACATCTTTGCTTTTGTGGAAGCCATGAGATGGGCTCCCTGCGCTTCCGTTTTGACCATATGCAGCGCATGGTTCGCTGCTGTAACGGGACCTCTGCCATTTTCTCCTGGTCCACCACCCTGTGGCATATACATACTGCCACCCATCTGTAATTCATTCTTGTTTTAACCTTCTGTCTGTGTCTCTGTGTGAGGTGTTTATCCACTTATTCAGTTCTCTGTTCCCACTATCTCCCCCTTTTACCACCCAAACCCTGTCCTCTAATCGCTGCCCAATGCAATGGATCTCAATCTGCCACGTTCCCCTTTGCTTCTCTTCTTCACATCAACCCACTCTCTCTGCATTCTGCCAATTTTAAAAACCTGTGCCTGTCCCAAGCTTCCCTCAAAGTCCCTTTACTCATTGGTTATATCTCTCCTTCCTACACCCATCATATGCACCAAAATGTCTGCCACTCTGCCATCTCACCACTTCTCGTCACCAGTGGCGGCTGATTATGTAGGTCTCCCCCACAGTGTTCTGCAGAGTACAGACACTAAAACGTTTGTTTGTTTGTGATACAAATAAAATAGGTGATGGGTGAAGGGTATTCCGAGTAAATGCACTTGTATTTTTTATTTTGTTTTGCTTTTGCCATGTATGCATAGCGGAAGGGTATTCCTTAATAGTAAGAGTAGACTGTGTACACCTGCAGTATCGCAGCACAACGAGTAAGGAGAGGCGAAGTACACACGTGAAGTTGCGCAGTGATAGTGAGGTACACATAGGGAATGGACTGAGTAGGGACATTCAAATGATGAGTTTGAATAAAGTACTTGGATACGTTTTCCTTTACAATCAATCAGGCAGTTTGGTACACATAGGAATAATACTGTTCAGTCCGAATAGTGAGTGCCTGAAGCATTTCAGGAAAGTGGGAGAGGATACACAGATGTATTCCTGCCCGGCCATGGGGCAGCGAACAAGGCTCACACCAAAAGGTCATGCATGGTCACACTGGATAATTATATTTTGGGTGGTGGGCGCACAGGATCAAACCATGCTTATTGCAACTGCCCAGTGCTGTCATATTGCATGTGTTTAATGGCTTAGTAAAACAAGCATTGGCAATGCCGACAGTTTGAGCTTTGTGTAGTCATGGGAAAGGTGCTTGCCAGGCACACCCATAGTAGTATTAACTGCCCATTAATGGTTGCAGGTGCAAAATGGTGTGAGTAGCTGCGTATCTGTTATCAGTGCCTGGCAAATGCCTTATAATTCTACACAAGCAGAATCTGTTGGCTTTGCCAATGCCTGGTTTTAACAGGACTTTGGTAAAGCACACGCACATCGCTTAAAGGATAGTTCCGGGACTTTTTTTTTATTGTCCCTACGGTTCGGCCATGTGTTTTTAAGCATAACTCGGTAGATCGTAGAAAACTTTCCTATGGACCTTACCCGACTTTTCGTCCATTAACGCACTCGAAATCAGCCGCCATTTTCTGATAATCCTATCATTTCCCCCCATCGACCTGGCTCACCTGCTTTTGCGGCACTAAATCAAATCCCCCGCCCCTGAAACAGACTTTATCAAAACATTCATATTCCCCGCCTCTATCCGTGACGTGACCAGGACACTAACCTTCTTTTGCTTTCTTTTCTTTGAAACTTTCTTGCCTCGAACTTCAACATCAGGACGCTGTTGCTCTGACTCGTGTGTGCATGTCTCCACTTCCTCTTGCGCTGCAACAACTATATTTTCATGATAAGCACATCCATCACGCATTGACGCTCCATCGACTCCCTGAAACATAGAACTTTCATTAGTATGTATAATAATATTGAAAACACAAAATGTACTTGGGGACCAATACCCACGTACATCTCAATAGCAAAACACGAATGAACGCTTTGTGTAGAACATTCAAACGACAATTATTCACGCATAGTTGATCTAGTTAGTTGGAACTGTCAAGATCCATACCTCGGGCTCCTCATAGACTTCCATTGATGATATTATTGAAGATGATGCTTCAGTAACTCCCTGAAACACATTAATTGCATTAGTATGGTTTTCTATTTTGTTAAAAAGAACATAAACTTTGTGCAGGCGTCAACGGCTCATCTAAATAGACCTGCAGAAATGATCAGTTGTCTAAAATAAATAGTGGATATGTAAATATGATTCGATTTGCTCGATCGTTGGAAGTGTCACCACCCAGAGATCTGCACCAACTACTAGGGGTGATGTTCTTGTAGAAGAAGCTCCGTCATCTCCCTGAAACATAGTACTTGCGTTAATAAAGAAGGAAGTATAGCGGATGTAATCACGTCATATGATTTCGCTTGATCGAACTGTCAGTATCCATACCTCGAAATGCATAAGAACATCAAGGGACGATGTAACTGCGGTGCACACTTCTGCAAGCTGTTGCGCCGACCCGTAACTGCATGCTCCCCCTTCTTCTTGGACTAATGCTCCATCGACTCCCTGAAACATAGGACTTTCATTAGTAATGAACACAATATTGAGAAAAGAAGACACATAGGAGGGCGACGACAGAAGGACATATCAATGGCTAAAAACGAAAGAAACATTGTGTGTAACAATCACGCTACAAGAATGCAAGATCTGATGATCTCCATCGATGGAACTGTCCGGAAACGTACCTCGAGCATCTGAGTGACATCAACGGTTGTCGTCAATACGTTGGACTCCTCAGCATCTCCCTGAAAGACAGTACTTGCATTATTTTGGATAACAATAATTATAACTGAAAACAAAGACTAGAGGACGAGTACAAGGGTGTACCATTAGGTAAAATAATTACACGATAAATTAAAACTATTAATTTACATGCCTAAAACAAGTCAGTGGCAGAATAGCCAAGTAAGATTACCCGATAGGCGCTTGAAGTGGCTGATGACTGCAATAACGACACGGATGGAGAATCTTCCGCCTTCATATTGAGTGGATACATAAATGGGGAAATTATTGTTAGCTAATGCTACACACTACCGCAAGGCCGAGAGATAAATACGTAAACTTGACTCACCAGTGGAGGGATGTGGACGAATAGAGTGGGAATAGCGGTTGAGAGCAATTTTCGCCTCGCTCGCGGTGTGTTCTTCTTTATTAGCAATGATGTGGAGTACATGTCTGAGCTAAAGTGCCTGCTGCAGATGCGGTATCGATCACCCCTCTTGTCCGCAAAGACTTCTAGGACTCTACTTTCAAGCTCAGACGGTGGATATCCGCAATATCGGACCCATTCTCTTATCTGATCTATTGTCTTAGGGAAAACATGCATTATAGTACCTTCCGATTTATTATGGGTCTTCGAAGGGCAACCGCCAATGGAACAGGCAGGCATTGTGGAAAGTTCTGAAAAGTAAAGATCAACAATTCTCTATGAATACCAATGTGTTAAAAAATTAAATGACACATAAAAGGTTCAATGCAAGGTTCGTTTTGGTTCTTGGAACTATACACGTTATTCACATGCGGATAAGTATTTGAATAACTTTAAAAAAATATAAAAATAATTTGACTAAACTCAGAACATGTGACTAGTTCCTTGCATGTACTGTCTTGAACGAAAAGAAAACATGGATGCAATTTGATGACTACTAGCAAATAGATATAAATTAAAAAATTGGACGCAAAATGATTATGGTACATGGCCTTACCTTGACGAACAAACAGTTAGATGCAGGGATCAGAGTAGTTTCTTGTCGTAGAACAGGGAGCAGTTCACAGGTTGCAAACTGACGAGTTTGCTCGAAGTGGTCACGGAAGTTCACAGAGACGAAGAGCAGATAACCAGCACCTTCACGGGTTGACTAGCAAAGCGCAAAGAAGTTCTCATTAGAAATATGAAGTGGGTTATAAAGAATTCGAAACAGGGGTGTGTTTGTGAATGAATGACGTGTATATGTCGTGGCATTATGCGGTTTGCAGGGGGCCGTCCAGCGTGAGGGGGGATGCTTGGCAGGAGACACGGGGTCTGGAGGTAGACATGGGAACAACAACCCATGCTCTATAGACCACTTTGAAGTGTACATGGTCTTTGACACCTCTTGGCCTTTATCGCTCCCTGACAGCTCCACTTGCCAGCACAAGTACCCCGGTGCGAACTGCCTTTGATAGGGCGGGGGGTGGATTGGGGCGGTGGTCGTGCAGACAAGACACAGGAAGACTCGTGAATGGAGACACACTTATGTGGATTGCAGGGGGCCGTCCAGCGTGAGGGGGGATGCTTGGCAGGAGACACGGGGTCTGGAGGTAGACATGGGAACAACAACCCATGCTCTATAGACCACTTTGAAGTGTACATGGTCTTTGGCACCTCTTGGCCTTTATCGCTCCCTGACAGCCCCACTTGCCAGCACAAGTACCCCGGTGCAAACTGCCTTTGATAGGGCGGGGGGTGGATTGGGGCGGTGGTCGTGCAGACAAGACACAGGAAGACTCGTGAATGGAGACACACTTATGTGGATTGCAGGGGGACGTCCAGCGTGAGGGGGGATGCTTGGCAGGAGACACGAGGTCTGGAGGTAGACATGGGAACAACAACCCATGCTCTATAGACCACTTTGAAGTGTACATGGTCTTTGGCACCTCTTGGCCTTTATCGCTCCCTGACAGCTCCACTTGCCAGCACAAGTACCCCCGTGCGAACTGCCTTTGATAGGGCGGGGGGGTGGATTGGGGCGGTGGTCGTGCAGACAAGACTCGTTTGCCGCAGGGCCTCACCAAGGAGAGGCCATCTAACTGCATGTAAGAGGCAGGCTGCAGGATCTAGTACATGGAAGGCAGGGGGGTGAGTTTATAAATACCTCACCCTCCCAGGAGAATATATGGGTGCAGTTCACCCTGGAGACCCTGGATGCCTAGGCAGTTAGTCAGCAGCAGGCTGGCCTGTGGTGGCAAGGCGGCACGGGCCAGAGGGGGTCATCTCTGTACCCGGTGCCCAAAAGGATGATTTATTATGATCAACCAAATTGATTATTTACCTATAACCATGTATTGTATCAATAAAATCCAACGGCCTTTTATTGCCAACGCTTGAACAAAGTGGTGTGGTAAGTATTTTTGGGGGAGGAGGCAAGGCCGGGAGGCTTGATGCCAACCCGCAAAATAACATATGTATGTCTGCTGCATATGGGTTCAACGGTTATGTGGATTGAAGGTGGGCGGCCAGCGTGAGGGAGGATGCTGGCCGGAGACATGTGGTGTGACAAGACAAGGCACAGGAAGACTATTCAATGGAGACACACTAGATTCATTTAAAAAATCAAAACAACCATTGTTAAAATATATGTTGGGTTTTATTTTAGATCTTAATTTCAATTGAACATAAATAATAAACATTACACATTGTAAAGTTCCGGTTGCAGCACATCCAGGGAAAATCCGCGGTATTGTCCACTGTCGCTGGGGAAATGTTGTCTAATGGCAAGTACCGCACAGGCAGGTATTACTCTCCGAACGCGGTGTCCGAGCCTCCCGTGAAGCCACCAAGTGAAGCAACGATAGGCCACCAGCCTGTACCACCTGTGAAAATGAAAGATGCAAACTGTATTAAAATGACAAAACATTCTTATCACTGTCGATTCAGGTAAAAAATGTCATTCTGCTTTGAAAAAAAATTCGATCTAGAAAATGCACAATATGGAACCAATTTACATGCATTCAAATGATATGTAGATGTAATTTTATATGTGGGAGACGACCATGAAATAGTAGTGGCATCACTGACATCACAACCAGAGTATACTTACTCGTTACTCGGATTACGCGGACGAACAGTGCCGCGAAGTTCGTGCATAAGCACCATCATCATCCTCAACACGGTCCGTGAGAGGCAGGCTTCCCTGAACTCTGGCAGCTCGGTGATGCATTGCGGACTTGGCTCGCCTTCCGAAATGTAGGCCAAGCACCCGGAATTTTCACGGCAGCAGCAGTTCTCCTCCTCAGTTGGCATCAGCTCGCACCGATTGCACGTGCACCAGGTGGAGACGCCGTCCATGCGACATGGTCCAGGCTCTTCATCCGTTGACTGGTCCTCCCAACTGCCGTCCGAATCCCCATCGTTTTCGCGTGCTTGCCTTTCCAGTAGTTCTTCCTCGGTGTGCTCGGGCTCGTACATATACGGCATTATTGTAGCCATTGTGTGGTAAAGAAAGTAAAATAATTTACAGAGATGGTACAGGTGTTCACAAGGCCTAGAAGCGGCGAAGGTAGCTGACCAGAGCACAGAAACGAGTCACAGAATACTCAAAGTAACACAGAGAGAGTAATGGAATCGAAAATCTGCTGCTGTGTGTTGTGAAACGGTGTGTTTATACTTATTGAGGAAAGAGGCGTCCTGCCATTTCCATGGCGACACTTCATTAGCTGAGGCGCAGCGATTGTTGACACGAAACGTGCTTTGGCTTTGGGAAATGGGCGGTACGCGTCTGCTGATGTCAGGCTCAGGGGCGGGGGATTTGATTTAGTGCCGCAAAAGCAGGTGAGCCAGGTCGATGGGGGGAAATGATAGGATTATCAGAAAATGGCGACTGATTTCGAGTGCGTTAATGGACGAAAAGTCGGGTAAGGTCCATAGGAAAGTTTTCTACGATCTACCGAGTTATGCTTAAAAACACATGGCCGAACCGTAGGGACAATAAAAAAAAAGTCCCGGAACTATCCTTTAAAAATCGAGCAGCTGAAAGCAGATCTAGTTAAGAAATTTGTATTACACCAGTAGGAGGTTTCCAACTCCAATCAAGTCATTAACTCTCAGAAGACTGCTTTGAAAAAGCACTGCTGGCAGGAACATTTTTGCGCAATGTTTGATGGTAAGACTTGATTGAAGCAAGCTCAAAGAGTACCCATGATGAGGTGTTTTAGGCGGGGAGGGGCAGGACTTGGAACTGTGTGGGAATGGCCATGGGGATTAACATGCAATGGGTTGGCAAATAACCAAATGCCTACAAGCTTTGTGACCCTCCTCAAATACCATTTCCACCTATCTGTACTCTAATGCACATTTTTCGGCTTATAGGTCTAATAGTCCACACTAAAAAGGTGCTACCAGAGGAGGACAGTGTCAGACATTCAGTCAACTAATGTCTCTGACTATGCATGCTTCCGAGCTGTAACGTATGGACCATGTTTCACGCAATGAACCTCCACTTGTGGTGGGGAAATTCATCTTTATGAATAGATATAAATGAGATGTGTCAGTGAAACTGTTGTTGCACATAAACACACTGTTATATTCTTTAACCAGCCTGAGTCAGAATCTGGTAAAACTGCATCAGGTGTGAAGATTCTGATAAATTACATGCTAATATTTTAGCTCAGTTTCTCCGCTTTCAGAAAATGCCTAAAATCCCACCTTAGTAAGAGGATGAAAGTATATGAATACAAGTGCCAGCATGACAAAATTATATTTTTCTGTCATTTATAACTGGCTATCAATATAATGAATTTCTTTATGCATTCACCATAGTACCAGCTATTCTTAATACAAGCTGCTGTAAAATATACCATCACATTTGCACACGTAAGAATAATGTACCACCATTAGTATGTAAAACCTAATGCTATTGTGTCATATTTCGGTGGTTTGGACAGTAAATTGCACATTTTGGAAGCCATTTTTCAAAACATTTCGCAGGGGGAGAACCCCCCTGCAATCTTTTGGGGTGGTGTGACTCGCTCGCTGCGCTACCTCGCTCACAAATTCGCCCCGGGAAATGTACGCCCCACCAGCTTTCAAACTCACCAGCTGCCACTGTCTTCAGGACTAATCCTTCCTTCTTTCCTTCCAAAGATGGTATCTGATTTTCATTTGAACCAGTTTATTTCTTTACCCGTCTTCTTTCCAGACCTGGCCTCAGATGCCGAGAGGGTGTTGCACAATTTGGATGTCAGACGAGCTCTTAAGTTTTATTTGGACAGAACATCTAAACTTTGGAACTCTTCCCAGCTTTTTGTGACCTTCGGAGATCCGAAAGGAAAGCTGGTCTCGAAAGCAACCATCTCCCGATGGTTTGCTTCCTGTATATCAAGGCGTATACCGTTCAGGGCCTTCAACCTCCAAAAGGAATTCATGCCCGTCTTGTGTGGATGCAAGGCGGCTGCCGTTGCCTTCCAGAAATATGTTCCCTGGGAAACGATTGCCAGAGCAGCTACGTGGGCTTCCGCATCCGCTTTTTGTAAGCATTAAGGCTTAGCCCTGAGCACCAGAGCCAATGCTCAATTCGGTCATGCTGTTCTTAAGAACCTCTTTCAGTAAGGGAGTTACATCCACCCGTTTTTCCTGTGAGGAGTGCTTGGTAATCTTCTAAAAGTATAGAGGAAAGGGGACGGGACGGACGAGTGTTACAAAGTTACTCGCCGTAGTGACTATCTTACTCCTAGTCCGTAGTCCCCTTTCCTCCATACGCCATCCCCTTTGATCAGTATCCTCTATTGCTTAAAGGTCATGCCTGGGGCGGAGCTAAGGAGGGCGGGGTTACGGCCACGTGAGGTACCCCGCGTAAGAGTAGGGCACATTTTTCAGTTTGATGCTTTTTTGCAAAAGTGCTCCGGTCCCGTCCCACTGGACGGAGTGTCTCAAATGTATGGAGGAAAGGGGACTATGGACTAGGAGTAAGATGGTCACTACAATGAGTAACTTTGTTATTCTTGTTCGTGCACTCTACAAATTATACAATGCACTTTCTGTAACCTGCGCCTAGATGCCTCAGGGTTTTGTGCGTGGATATTGATGCAAAACTAAATAAACCAACTGTTTCACTCTACCAATCATTAACTGAATGTCAATTTTTATGGGCGCCATATTGGAAAGATTGTCTT